>NW_024100644.1:0-330000 GCF_016545835.1 Crotalus tigris
ATCTTTTAAAATAAGGTATAAAAAGCGGACTCACACAATTGTTATCCTTATATACTTAAGCTCAGAAGGAGAAAGATCACTCCTGATTCGGCATTTTTCATTTTTCAAAATAATATTTAACAGCTGCAAACAATGCATGATAGAAGACTGACTCTTTTATTTTGGTTCATGCTTCAGCTGGAAATGGAAGATAGAATAGAATAAATAGAATAACAGAGTTGGAAGGAATCTTGTAGGTCTTCCAGTCCAATCTCCTGGTCAGGCAGGAAACCCTATACCATTTCAGACAAATGGTTGTCCAATCTCTTCTTAAATGATTTAAGTTTATGTAAAGATGTTACTATTTACATACTTCATAACAGGGAAATATTTGTTGTGGTGGGGAAAAAAACGGAGGGAGGGATATATGGAAAAATGCATGAAGGTTTGAGTTTCTGAACGAAAAATAGAATATAAATCAGATAAATAATTGGATGATCTTCCCTGATTCCTTTCTATTATCTTCCAAGGGCTCAAATACCTGCTGAACTTCAAAAGAGAAATGCAAAATGTTTTTCCTGCCTTTTAAGATGCTCTTCTCAGTTTACAAATGAGGTTGTGATCATTTTAATTACCTTCACAAGAACAGCTTTTGTGAAATCATCACTTGACCAGGAAGTAACTTTTCTTCTACTGCATGAGTAGAAAGAAGTTTCATGCACAATTATGGGAGAAGGTTGCTACCTTTCACTTCTTAAGTTCATATCTCTTATCTCGTAGGAAGAATTAACCTTTGGGAGATAAGCTGCTTTTCTTAGAAGTGAAGGATGCAAAATTCAAGGCTGCTGGATCATCAATGGTCCAGACTACATCTTGAATGGATTCCGAGAAACCTTCCCACCTACCCAATTCAAACTGATTAATACAACAGAAAAAAAAAAACTCTTAGCATTGCATTCACAGGAATTTTATTTTATAGTATCAATATATCCATGACAGGAGTTTGAATCCTGACATGCTTTTCAAGGCTGTATGTAATCTGGGGTCCCAAAATGTCATTTGATTTATGGCTATCATTTCAACACCATCACCTACATTTACACAATATATATATATATATATATATATATATATATATATATATATATATATATATATATATATAGGTCTTTGGTTGTTCGGGTTTTCTCCCGCGTAAACTTGGAAGTGTCTTGGCAACGTTTCGACGAAGTCACATTCGTCATCTTCAGGCTGGTGTTTTTAGCTTCTTGCTTTGAGCAGCAATGTGTGGTTTTAGCTGTTTCTTCCTTTTAACTGCCAGTGAGGGTATGAACTGATGGGATGGGAGCTTGGCTGTGTTCTGATTGGGTGGAGGTGTGTTCTGAATGGTTAGGGGCTTGGCTGTGCTCTGATTGGCTGGGGGAGTGTTCTGTTTGGTTGTGCTCAGGTTAGTCTGAGTTGCAGAGGGGTTTAAGATTTTGGGGTTAGGGAGTCGTTTGTCAATAAGGGCAGGTTTCCAAATGGATGGTAGGCGGGAGGGTATCATATCTCGCTTGTTCATGCTGGTGTGGGGCGTTTTTCTATCTCGATGGCTTCTCTGATATTTGTTATAAAAATGTTCACTTTTGGCAATGGTTCTGGTTTTTAAAGTCAATTCGTTCCTGTGGCTTTAAGGTGTTGACAGGGGAAGATGTTGGTTCCTCTTTTTTGACTGAGGTTCTTATGTTTCTTTCAATGCGTGCACTTATTCTTCTGTTGGTTTGTCCGATGTATGTGTTGGGACAAGTGGTGCATGGGATTTCTTATACTCCTTGATTTTCTAATTCAATTTTATCTTTGGGGTTTCTAAGGATGGTGGATATTTTTCTGTTTGTGCAGAATGCTGTTTTGATGTTGGGTTTATGAAGGATCTTACTGATTCTGTCTGTGGTGCCTTTTATGTATGGGAGGAGGGCTTTGCCGTTTTCTTGTTCTTTGTCTTGGATTTTGGTGGGGGTTTCTTTTTGGATTAGGTTTGTAATCTTATTTCTATGGAATCCATTGGATGGTAGTACATTGGTGAGAGTGTGTAGTTCGGGTTTTAGGTGTTGTTCGTCAGCTAAGCGTTTTGTTCTGGAGATGAGTGTCTTGGCTACAGAGTTGATCTGTGCTGGGTGGTGGTGTGAGAGAGCGTGCAGATAGCGGTTTGTGTGTGTGTTCTTCTGGTAGATGGTGTGTCCTAGGGAGCCATTGGATTTCTTGTAAACTAAGACATCCAGGAAGGGAAGTTGGTTGTTAGCTTCTGTTTCCATGGTGAACTGGATTTTGGGGTGTAGGCTGTTGAGGTGTGTGAGGAAGTTGTCCAGTTTTTCTTTCCCATGTGGCCAGATTATGAAGGTGTCGTCTACGTATCTGAGCCAGAGTTTGGGTTGGTGATCAGATTTTTCTAGAGCTTGGGTTTCAAAGTGTTCCATGTAGAGGTTGGCAATGACAGGTGAGAGGGGTGATCCCATGGGTGCTCCTTCTGTTTGTTTGTATTTTTGTCCATTATAGATGAAGGATGTGTTGGATAGGCAGTGGTTGGTCAGATCTAAGATGTGTTTGGGGGGTTATATTTGTTTTGAATAGCTGTCAAGGCTTCTTTGATAGGCACTTGGGTGAAGAGGGATATGACATCGAAGCTCACTAGTAGGTCGCTGGGCTGTAAGTTTTGTTTCTTTATGATCTCTATAAACTGGAATGAGTTTTTTACGTGTGAGGTGATGGATTCTGCATAGGGCTGTAGTTGTTTGGCGAGAAATTTGGCTAGGTTTTGTAGAGGTGAGCATATGGAGCTGACTATAGGTCTGAGTGGGGTTCCTTCTTTGTGTATCTTGGGGAGACCATAGAGTTTAGGGCATCTGGATGATTTCGCTCTGGGAATGATTCTTTGCTGGATCTCTTCGCTAATGGGGGAGGCTTTTATCTTGGTTCTGGTGGTTTTTTCCAGGTAGGTGGTGGGATCTGTATTTAGGGGTTTGTATGTGGAGTCTTGGAGTAGGTTGGTTAATTTGGTTTGGTAGTCAGATGTGTTCATAACAACCGTGGCGTTGCCCTTGTCTGCTGGTAGGATTATTATGCTGGTGTCTTCTTTCAGGTTACGTAGTGCTGTCTGTTCCTCTTTGGGTAAGTTGCTTTTGGGTGGCTTGCTGGTGCAGAGGATGTTGGTGATTTTGAGTCTGATTTTGTTAGCGTCATCGGGGTTGATTTTGGTCAGGCTGGTTTCAACTTCACATATAATGGTTTAAGTGGGGATGTGTTTGGGAGCGACTGCAAAGTTGAATCCTTTGGAAAGGACATTGGTTTCGGCTTTGGTGAGGATCCTATCTGAGAGGTTAGCCTGTTTGTTTTATGTGTGCTGTGAGGAGGGGGGTTTGTGCTGGCGTTCTGTAGTTTCGGAGTTTGTTGGTGTGTGTATCTGTCTTGAGGGTGTTCGTGTTTCGGCTTCCAGACGGCGAGTTGTTGGATTGGTCACAAGGGGCGGGGTGGATCTTGTGCTGAGTTTGAGGTGGAGTGTGAGGAGATCTTTGTTAATGCGGTCTAGGAGGAATCTTTTTGTGTGAAGTTCATTTCTGAGTAGGGCCAATTCTGTTCTTTTCAGGATCCGTTTGGTGGCTGCAGAGTTGGAGTGGAATTTCAGTTGGAAACATGTGGGGATTAGATTTTGATCTCGGCAGTTACGTAGGAATGCGAGGTCACATAAAATGGAAGCTCTTTGGACTTCAAGTTTTTAATAGGTCCTGGTCAGATGGTGGATTTCCTCCCCGTAGAGGTTCGATATTTGTTTTCTGAGGTTTTCGCGGGTATTTGTATATAGGTCTTTGGTTGTTCGGGTTTTCTCCCGCGTAAAATTGGAAGTGTCTTGGCGACGTTTTGACGAAGTCACATTCGTCATCTTTTTAGCTTCTTGCTTTGAGCAGCAATGTGTGGTCTTAGCTGTTTATTCCTTTTAACTGCCAGTGGGGGTATGAACTGATTGGGTGGGAGCTTGGCTGTGTTCTGATTGGGTGGAGGTGATGTTCTGAATGTTAGGGGCTTGGCTGTAGGCTGGGGGAGTGTTCTGTTTGGTTGTGCTCAGGTTAGTCTGAGTTGCAGAGGGGTTAAGATTTTGGGCTTAGGAGTCGTTTGGTCAATAAGGCAGGTTCCAAATGCTGGTAGGCGGGAGGTATCATCTCGCTTGTTCATGCTGTGTGGGCGTTTTTCTATCTCGATGGCTTCTCTGATTATTCTGTTATTAAAATGTTCACTTTTGGCAATAGTTCTGGTATTTTTAAAGTCAATTTCATGTCCTGTGGCTTTAAGGTGTGGACCAGGGAAGATGTTGGTTCCTCTTTTTTGACTGAGTTCTTATGTTCTTCAATGCGTGCACTTATTCTTCTGTTGGTTTGTCCGATGTATGTGGTGGGACAAGTGGTGCATGGGATTTCGTATACTCCTTGATTTTCTAATTCAATTTTATCTTTGGGGTTTCTAAGGATGGTGGATATTTTTCTGTTGTGCAGAATGCTGTTTTGATGTTGTGTTTATGAAGGATCTTACTTATTCTGTCTGTGGTGCCTTTTAGTATGGGAGAGGGGCTTGCTCGTTTTTCTTGTTCTGTGTCTTGGATTTTGGGGGGGGTTTCTTTTTGGATTAGGTTTGTAATCTTATTTCTATGGAATCCATTGGATGTTAGTACATTGGTGAGAGTGTGTAGTTCGGGTTTTAGGTGTTGTTCGTCAGCTAAGCGTTTTGTTCTGGAGATGAGTGTCTTGGCGACAGAGTTGATCTGTGCTGGGTGGTGGTGTGAGAGAGCGTGCAGATAGCGGTTTGTGTGTGTTTTCTTCTGGTAGATGGTGTGTCCTAGGGAGCCATTGGATTTCTTGTAGACTAAGACATCCAGGAAGGGAAGTGGTTGTTAGCTTCTGTTTCCATGGTGAACTGTATTTTGGGGTGTAGGCTGTTGAGGTGTGTGAGGAAGTTGTCCAGTTTTTTTTTCCCATGTGGCCAGATTATGAAGGTGTCGTCTACGTATCTGAGCCAGAGTTTGGGTTTGTGATCCGATTTTTCTAGAGCTTGGGTTTCAAAGTGTTCCATGTAGAGGTTGGCAATGACAGGTGAGAGGGGTGATCCCATGGGTGCTCCTTCTGTTTGTTTGTATTTTTGTCCATTATAGATGAAGTATGTGTTGGATAGGCAGTGGTTGGTCAGATCTAAGATGTGTTTGGGGGGGTTATATTTGTTTTGAATAGCTGTCAAGGCTTCTTTGATAGGCACTTGGGTGAAGAGGGATATGACATCGAAGCTCACTAGTAGGTCGCTGGGCTGTAAGCTTTGTTTCTTTATGAATATATATATATATATATATATATATATATATATATATATATATATCATGGCTCATCTGTCTGTCTGCCTGTCTATCTCTATTTCTCTCTCTCTCTCTCTCTCTCTCTCACACACACACACACACACACACAGTCTCTCTTGCTAGTTATCTATTTGGTTATCTATCATCATAGCTTCTACATGTAAATATTTTCTCCTTTGAGCAAAGAGAAATTTGATTTTTTTCCCTCGCAAACATCAGTTTTACAGATATTGATAAGGGCACAGTCTTTAACCAGGATTACAGTCCAAATCAAATAAATAATCTCTGTTCTTACCTTCTTAGCCACCACAGAATATATTCTGGAAACCATATTAACAAAGAAAAGCCTTACATATAACTTATATAGCTGAAAGGATTTCCCCCCCTTATGTGATTTCTTAACAGGCCCTCAGGGATACTGAAAGTGATGTAAAACTTTCCTTCAAGAAATGATAATTTTATAAAGAACTTCAAATACACTGGTGTCCAGTGGAGGAGTGAGATTGATCCATTTTTTAAGAGTTTGTATCAAGAATGAATGGGAAATTAAATAAAAATGGTCTGACTGAAAAATGAGGCATAGGCACAAATTAATTATATTGAGATTATTTGGTCTTTACTGAAAGACTAAATGATGATTGAATTGCAAAGAAATGTATGAAGACAGAGTGAATGTGTTGAGAATAAGGAAAAACTGAGAATGAAGTGGTTGGGTGGAACCATTGAGATCTCTAGGAAGAAAGCAGTGAAAAGTCTATAAAGAACAAAAAGCAAGGTCTAAGGTCTTGTATGGACATCATAAAAGCCAGGATGACTAACAAGGATAGTGTCAATAATTTGACTAGCAAAACAAAATATTTCCTTTAAGGCAATTGAGTCCCAAAGAGTAAAACTTTATTGAATACACCATCTTGGAACTAAAGAAGCAAGACCAGCTCTGAATTTTCCTGTGCAAAAGCTTACTTAGTTAAACAATAGATTCCCATGTCCCCACCCACCGGATGTTCACATTGTCCAATAGTAATACTCCTTTTTGTTAAGGGAACAATTCACTTCTCCATCGAGCACCTGCAGCAGTGACCTTGGCGTGGTGCAGGCTCCCACGATCTTTGAATGGCTTCTTGGAATTACATTTGCTCCCTTCATTTTCTACCCCTCCCCCTTTTCTCTGACAAGTTGATTAGCAACAGAAGCTGACAGGCCCCATAGCGATTCAATCTTGACAGATAGTATATATGATGTACATATTTCTCCGTGTTTTAAATTATTTTCTTCTCTCTATTTTATTCTTTGAATGATGTTTACCTAACATCTCCTATGAGGGAGAAGGGCAGTTTAAAAATGCAATGAATGAATGAATGAATGAATGAATGAGAACAGAATGATGGGTAAGTCTTCAAGTGTATATAAGAAAACCAAGAATATAATGACATCTCTCAGCCGCCCAGAATCACTTGGTTGAGTTGGGTGGCTATAGAAATTGCTTGAATGAATAGATAGATAGATAGATAGATAGATAGATAGATAGATAGATAGATAGATAGATAGACAGATGAACGAAGGTTCAAATTCACTCTTCTGATTTAGCAGTAAACTATAGGTGGATTTTTAAGTAATGTGGTGGAAATCCTGACTTTTAACTGGAATCAAGGAATAGTCAATTGCATGCAACTGAGAGAAACACAAACTGCACACTGTGCTTTGTGTGTGTAGATGTTCATGGTGAGGACATCAAAAAGTGACATTCCCTCTCCATATTGTGGGCAGAGTCAATCTTGAAATATCTGGTGAAACTGCTATTATATGCATTGTTTCTTTTTTAAAAAATACTTACAGGTAGTCCTTAAAATTATTCATTTAGTGATATTGATGCTCATTTTTTATTATTTAAAAAGTAAGAAAAGGATAAATTAAATCCAAAATTACATTTCAGTTACAACTTTTGGGAACTTTGGTTCTACCATCATCCTTTTATTCTGCAAATCACTGCATAGAAAAACTGTCACACCATTTATGTTTCCCACTTTGAAGTGCCTTCCTTTTTATGGACTAATGACTAGTTAAAAGACAAGCATGTCAAAGCCACAATACAGTTTGTTTTGAGCTTTGCTAATTTTCTGGCCACTCAAGGAGAAAGCTAGTATATAAATTCCAAGAAATACAGAGGAAAAAAACCCTACTTTCCTTTATTAAAAAAGTTAATTTCTTACTATGGATTGTATTGTACACAAAAGAATCACAACAAATGCTGTTAACATGTTTAGGATTTACAAATCTTGAGCATAAACATCTCTTTAGTGATCACTTGAAGTTACAATGGCACTGAAAAACTGACAACCATTTTTCACACCTACGACCATTGTAGCATCCCCATTGTTGTGTCCTGAGCCTGCAAAACAGGCTTGGGATGTTGCATTGGTCCCGGGCATTCCAAAAGCTTCCCAGGACCAGACTGAGTGGTGCCAGCCTTGTGCACATGCGCAAGGTGTGAAAACGCTCTGTTACTTTGTTTGTCATTGTCCGGGTCTCTGGACACATAAAGAGGCATGCGTGCCTTTTGCTGGTTGTTCGGGTGTCGCTTTAAGAGAATAAAGAACTGTTGAACTTTGCCATGTTTATTCATCATTTGCAAGCAAATGGAGTATTTAACACTGGCGACAAAGGTGGGATCCTTTGCAAACTAAAGAGAAAGTTTTAAGGACTTACCCAGGAAGTCCTGAAGAGGGAAGAGGGTGTCTGAATCAGCGTCCCAGCCTGCCAGTATAGCATCTCTGGAGGGTGAGCTCGGCTAAAGGACCCTTTCCCTAAACAGAAGTTTGCAGAGGAGAGAGTGGTGAAGGTAGTAAAAGTAGTATGGCAAAGATTGGTCGTTTGTCTGATTTTGATGTCTCACACCCAGAGAGATGGAAGGGTGGAGAAATTACTTCAGAGTAAATCAAATTAGAGAGGATGGCTTGAAGGCTGCAACTATTTTGTGTGTCTGTGGACAGGAAGCTTTTGAAATTGCAGAGAATCTGGTGGCCCCTGCACCTCTGGAGTCAGTAACGTGTACTGATTTGAAGAAAATGTTAAAGGAACACTTCCAGCCAAAGTTGTCTGTTATTGCTTGGAGGCACACGTTCGAGCAGAGAGACCAGAGGCCGGGTGAGTCTGCTACGGATTTTATTGCGGCCTTAAGGCAAGCAGCCAGACCATGTGAGTTCAAGGATCTGGAACAGAGGCTGCGAGATCGCTTCGTATGTGCTTTAAGGAACAGAGATTTACAGCAGAAGATTTTTGCAAAAGAAGATGTCTCTTTCCAAGATGTGCTATGAGAGGTAACTGTTGAGGAAGCAGCAGGTGGGGCTGTGAAGACCCTACGGCCCACCAAGAGCCCTCCAGAGACAGCTACTGTCCATCAAGAGGATACTAGAGAAGGATCTGAAGCGGATCCTGAAGAAGAGGTGGATAGACTTCACCAGCCAGCTGGAAGGAGGCAGAAGGAACATCTGGACAAGGCCCCAGCATCTCTTCAATGCTTTGGGTGTGGAGGACGCCACAAGCAAGCTGACTGCAGGTTCCACTCCACCATATGCAGAGTGTGTGGCAGGCAAGGCCACATCACATTTGTCTGTTTGGGTCACCAGAAGGTCCAACCTCATGAAGAATTGTGTCTGAAAGGTACCAGGGTCCCTAGCCAACACCACGCAGGAGTATTTTAAGGACAGGGACACATAAGCCCCTTAAGAAGAAGCTTTCCATCAATTTAAGGTTGCAAGGGGTTCCCTTATCAATGGAGTTGGACACTGGGTCCACTCTCTCCATTATTTCTATTAACACATTCAAAAGGATATGCAGCTGCAGTGGCCTTCGAGTAAAATTCCAGCCATCCAATCTAATATTTACAGATTTTCAGAATTCTATGGTGTGTGTTAAGGGGGAGGCCACCCTTAGAGTACAGCATAAGGATTTTGAAGGTCCCCTAGATGTAGTGGTTGTTGGGGGTGAACGTACGAATCTTATTGGACTCGATTGAAATCTCACTGGCTCAAGGTTGACTCAGCCTTCCATCCTTCCGGGGTAGGTAAAATGAGGACCCAGATTGTTGGGGGCAATATAAATATATATATATGCATTGCTTACTGGTGTACACCGCTTAGAGAGTGCTTGCACTTAAAGCGGTATATAAGTCTCATAAATAAATAAATAAATAAATAAATAAATAAATAAATAAATAAATAACTGGGCTGCACCATTTGCAAACATTGAGCCTTGCATAAGTCTGCAAGGAGTTTGCAGATGTGTTTAGTTCAGAGCTAGGATCCTACAAGGGGCCCCCAATTTCACTATGGTTAGACCCAACCATCACGCCCATCAGGGTTAAGCCTAGGAGGTACCTTTTGCCCTCAAAGGCAAGATTGATGCTGAGCTGGACAAATTGCTCCAGCAGGGCATTTTAGAACTGTAAATTCTAGTCCATGGGAAACCCCCATAGTAACGCCTCTAAAGGCTAATGGGGACATACGTTTATGTGCAGACTACAAGTGCACACTGAATAAGGCGCTGCAACAGCACACTTATCCAGTGCCTGTGGTACGTCACATTCTGGCCTCCCTCAAGGGGGGGCACATTTTTGCGAAGCTTGGCCTGGCACAGGCCTATCAACAGCTATCTGTTGATGAGGCAGCTGCTGAGGCCTAGACTATTATAACTCACAGAGAGGCCCTCAGGGTCAAGAGACTGAAATTTGGGGTAAATGTAGCCCCTGGCATATTCCAAAGTGTCATGGAAAGCATACTTCAAGGTATTCCTGGGGTCTGTCCCTACTTTGATGATGTCCTCATTACTGGGGAATCATCTCAAAATTTAGCAGAGAGATTAAGGGCTGTCTTGCTTCATTTTCAAAAAGCAGGCTTTAAACTAAAGAAGGATAAAGGTAAGATAGGAGTCAGTTCTACTGAATTCTTAGGATTCAGGATAGATGCTCAAGGCATTCACTCTGCTGAAACTAAATTGCAAGCTATCCAGCAGGCCCCAAGCCCTAAGTCTAAGAGTGAGCTGCAAGCCTTCTTGGGGCTATTAAATTTTTACCATGCATTTCTCCCACATAAAGGTGCAGTAGCAGAGCCATTATTTAGGCTCTTAGACAAGCAGGCTTCTTGGCAGTGGACTAAAGTCCATGAAAAGAGTTTCAATGAGGTTAAAGCCTTGCTCACTTCTAATGCTATTTTGGCGCATTTCAATGAGCAACTGCCTGTTTGCATCACATGCAATGCATCTCCTTATGAGGTTGGAGCTGTACTCAGCCATCTGAAGGCTGATGGGACACAGGTCCCTGTGGCCTATTACTCAAGGACTCTGTCTTCTGCAGAGCGGAATTACGCTCAATTTGACAGAGAAGCCTTGGCTATAGTGGCTGGCATTAAGAAATTTCATGATTTCTTATATGGCCACCATTTCATGGTCTATACTGACCATAAGCCTCTGCTGGGGTTGTTTACCACTAACAAACAGACCCCACATATCATTTCTCCTCGTATGCTGAGGTGGTCCATTTTCCTGTTAGCTATACATTAGTCCACAAACCAGGAAAAGAAATGGGTCATGCAGATGGCTTAAGCAGATTACCTTTGAACCAATTAGAGCCAGAACCAGCTCCAGCCATTAATATTCTGTCCATTCAGGAATTACCTGAGTCTCCCTTCAATGCTAGGGATGTAGCTGCAGAAACTGCCACTGATCACATGCTTACACGCGTGCTGACATGGGTGTTGTCAGGATGGCCTGACAAGTGCCCAGATATTGAGTTCCAAAGCTTCTGTCACAAGAAGCATGAGTTTTCCACTTTCAAGGGTTGCCTGTTATGGAATAGCAGGGTAGTGATCCCAGCCTCATTGAGGTCTAGAATCTTGATCTCTCTGCATAAGGGACATCCTGGTATTGTCAGGATGAAAGCACTTGTGCACAGCCATCTTTGGTGGCCTGGGCTTGATAAAGCTATTGAGGCCCAGGTGCATGGGTGCCAAGTGTGCCAACAGTCTCGGCCTGAAGTGCCTCAGGCACCATTACATAGGTGGGAGGAAACTCAAACCCCATGGTCTATGGTGCATATAGATTACACTGGGCTCTTTCAGGGGCAATTTTTCCTGGTTGTTGTTGATAGCCATTCCAAATGGCTAGAGGTTGTTCCTGTTTCCTCCACTACTACTGCCAGGACCATCCAGGTGTTGAGAGGAATTTTTGCATCACATGGCCTTCCAGATGTTCTGGTTTCAGATAATGGCCCTCAATTTACCTCTTCTGAGTTCCAGGCTTTTCTTCAGGCCAATCTGATCTGGCATGCAACATTGGCTCCTTTCCACCCATCCTACAATGGACGGGCAAAGAGAATGATGCGCACCACCAAAGATGCCCTCAAGAAACTGATTTACGGTAACTGGCATCATAGGTTAGCAGATTTCCTTCTTGCATACCGCACCATACCATGCACTGCTACAGGGAAGAGCCCTGCTGAACTCCGCTGGGGTCGCCGCCTCATCACTAACCTGGACAGGTTGCACCCTGACTGGGTGGCTTCACAGGTTTCACAACCGCAAGCACCTAGGAGACTCCAAGTGGGTGATATGGTCTGGGCACGGAACTATGGGCCTGGTCATCTCTGGGTCACAGCTGTGGTCTGCAAGGTCTCTGGGACGTTGCCATATGAAGTTGCCTTGGGAGATGGCCGTGTTCTTCGCAGACACATAGACCAACTGCGTTGGAGACTGGACTCTCACCCTTCTGCTCCTGGCTCTGCTCTGGGAGGGGAGGAGGACCATAACATGCATTCTGAGGTTCAGTTTCACAGGCCTAACAGGCCATCACTAGCTGCTACTGAGGCTATTTGGGATTCATCCCAAGGTTCTGCAAGTGCTCCTAACAGGAATTCACCAGATAGGGGGTCATCCCACACATCCATAATTACTCCAGACAGGGAGTCACACCGGGGGTATCCACAGTATTCACATATGTCAGATAGTGCTCCAGAGAGGGAGACTGACCAGGGGTATCCACACAAATCACAAGCAGCAAGAGAAAAAGAATTCCAGCAGGGGTGCTTTCCAAATTCCGCAATTGCTCCCAGAAGGAGGTCAACAGCAAAGGGGGTTGCCATGGAGGCGACTCCTGATTCTGGCACCTTGGGCACATGTTTGGGGGCCACAGAGTACTGGGCACTTCTGCTACCCAGCACTCTCCATCTGCTGGCCTTGGGTTCGAGGGAGAGTGTTCCCAAGAAGGGTCCATTGTGGACCTGGGGACTTCCACCCCTCCAAGGTATGCTGGCTTGGACTTAGAGGGTCCAGCCAGCTAGCAGATGGGCGGGTCAACGGGGTATTTGGGGCAGCAAAGTCCTGGCCTGCCTAGCCTGGTAGGCGAGCAGGTAGGCCAAGCACCCTTACCAGGGTCACCTGGGAATTTAAGGCAGCAACACCCCGGCCTGCCTTGCCTGGTGGGCGAGCAGAGGGGCCAGGCAATCTCTCCTGGCCCTAGGAGGTCGCAGTAGGCCAGGTGCCCACCCAAACATCTTACAGAATTTGTGAAGTTGCTGTCAAGTTCGAAGGGTTCTGTGAATGAGGGCCCTGAATAACGGGTAGACTATTTTGTATTATTTTTTTGATTTCGGATACATTTATTGCTTAACAAAGTTGAAGGGGTTTGCCTAAGGGAACCTCGAGTATTCCATATTCCTTGCATTTGATTGATGAAACTATATAACTCTCCCAATGTATGATGTACATGTGTGTGTACAGATATGTTCCATCTAGGGGGGAGGGGTGTTGTGTCCTGATCCTGCAAAAGCAGGCTCGGGACGTTGCATTGGTTCTGGGCATTCCAAAAGGTGCCTGGGACCAGACTGAGTGGTGCCGGCCTTGTGCGCATGCGCAAAGCGCGAAAACGCTCTGTTACTTTGTTTGTCATTGTCTGGGTCTCTGGACACATAAAGAGGCCTGCATGGCTGTTTCCGGTTGTTCGGGTGTCGCTTTAAGAGAATAAAGAACTGTTGAACTTTGCCATGTTTATTCATCATTCGCAAGTGAACGGAATATTTAACACCCATGGTCACATGATCAAAATTGAGAGGCTTAACCATTGACTGATATTTATGACAGTTGCAGTGTCCCAGAGTCACGTGATCCCCTTTTTGCAACTTTCTGACAAGCAAAGTCAATGAGAAAGCCAGATTCGGTTAAGAACCATGTTACTAATTTAACAACTGCAGTAATTCACTTACCATCTGTGGCAAGAAAGGTTGTTAAATGGGGCAAAACTCACTTAACAAATGTCTCACAATTTTGGGGTCAATTGTAATTGTAAGTCAAGAACCACCTGTATTGTAAACTATAAAGTCAAATGGTGTTTTTAAGTCTGAAACTGCCGATTGAATTCTGATTGCCACACTCAAAATGCCACCAATGCCGCAATTCTCTAAAGTTCATCTCATTCCTGTTGCATAAGACAGTGCTGGAACTATTTCTCCATTCATTGTCTCAATGTAAGGTCCCTTTCCTTTTATGGATTACATTCTGGACAGCTTTTTTGACTTCGGCATTCCTAATTGTGTATATGAAAGGATTCAGCATTGGGGTAAGAGTGGTGTTCAGAATCGCCACAGTCCTTGTCAAGCGGTATGAGGACTGGACGTTGGGCCTCACGTACATGAAGACAAGAGCTCCATATAAGATGGACACTACCAACAGGTGAGAGGTGCAGGTGGAGAAGGCCTTCTTCCGCCCTACAGAGGAGGGAATGCGTAGGACGGTGGCAATGATAAAAATGTAGGACAGAATCATGAGAAATAAGGTCATAATCACAACGACAAAGCTAGTCAATATTCTGAGGGACTCAATGAGATGAATATCAGCACACACAAGGCTCAACAGAGGACCAATATCACAGAAGAAATGGTCAACAATATTGGACCCACAGAATGGCAATGTCCAAATAATAAAATAATGAAAAAAGATAATCCCAAAGGCAGCATACCAGGTGGCCAAAGACATTTGAAAGCACATGTGCTTGGACATAATGATGGGATATTGAAGCGGCTTGCAGATGGCCAGATAGCGATCAAAAGACATAGCTGTGAGGATGAAGAGCTCTGTGGTACCAAAACAGAAGTGAAAAAATCCTTGAGCCAGACAGCAATGGAAGCAAATGGTGGTTTTGGCTTCTATAAACGTCTGTAGCAATTTGGGTACCACAGTGGAGGTATAGCAGATCTCCAGGAAAGCAAGGTTGCTTAGGAAGATGTACATTGGTGTCTGAAGTCTTGGCTCAATTGCTACAATGATAAGGATGAAGCCATTCCCAAGGATGGTTACAAGGTACATGAATAGACCCACCACGAAGAAGACTCGGTGAAGATCATACAGAAAGGGAATTCCTAATAGGATAAATTCACTCACTCTAGACATATTCCTAGACTCCATCATTTCAGAATTGTCAATGATTTCTCAGTGGTAGCTGAGATGACATATAGCATTTCAAAAATTATTGCTACCGTGTGCATTATATATATATAAATAAGGTTAAGAAATGGAATCAAATGAAGAAAAAACTCAAAGCAGAAAAGAAGGGTGTAGGAAAGAAGCACAGGGCATTTAAAACTTCTGAAATGTTCTATTTCTCTAAATTTGTCTGTCTGGAAAATTAACTAGTATTGTTATAACATCTACACATTTAAGTGAAAAAGGTATTTCATTTCATCATTTGTAATACATTACACAAGGAAGTATGTGAAAAGTCAAATTCAGGTGCAGAACATTATATTTCAGTGTTTGGACTGATATTTCAGAAGTTACACTGGCCATATTCTTTCTTCCTGAAATAAAAGAAGAACACATTTAAGGAGAAAAATATCTTACTAAGTAAAGGAGGTCTCAAAAGTGCTTTTTCAAAAGGCAACTGGACTGTCTTTATTTTTCCTTGAAGACATTTTGCTTCTCATCCAAGAAGCTTCTTCAGTTCTGGCTAGATCAGTGGTTCTCAACCTGAGGGTCGGGACCCCATTTGGGGTCGAACGACCATTTCATGGGGGTCGCCAAACAAGGCTGTCCGCCATTTTTCCCCCCTTTTCTTTGGCCACGCCCCTGGCACCCGGTGATGTATAAGTAGTTGGGGGTCACCACAATATGGGGAACTGTATTATGGGGTCGCAGCATTAGAAAGGTTGAGAACCACTGGGCTAGATGATCATTGGGGGAGAGAAGGGATGGAAGGATTAGTTCTTCCTGTCAGAATTAATCTTTCCATCTTCCCCACCATTCAGTCACAACTGATGAAGCTTCTTGGATGAGAAGCAAAATGTTTTCAAGAAAAAACAAAGAAAGTCCAATGGCCTTTTGAAAAAGCATCCTTGAGACAACCATGGCTTGGATTACTGAGAATCTCCATAGATAAATAAAGGAGGGTAGTTAATATGGGATGCATCACATAATATTTTGACATACAGGACTGATACCTAAAATCTCATAAGAGAAGCATCTTTACATGCTCAGATTATGATTGTTAAAAAAGCAAAAGGAAGACTAAAAAAGAATAGCCATCAAAATAGCGATATATTAATTTTATCTGAATAATTAGAGAAACTTTTATCAACACCAGTCTTATTCTTTGAACCTACTATAAACCTTTGGGTGTGCCAATCAGATCAAATAAATACAAATAAAATTGTCCAGTGTCCATGTTCATAACTTGTATACGTAAAAAGTGGTATATATTTGTATATAAACGAAGAGCCAACTCTAAATTGAAGCAGATTCTCTTGTTAGTGATTTCTGTTATTATTATTTGACTGTCAGGAGGGTGATTTGAACTGCCTGGAACCACGATTTGGGCATTGTGAACCTTGACTTACCTTGGGGCAATTAATCTTAGCTTCAATCAGCTTTGCTTTTAAACATAGCTTCTTTAAGTTCATATCCCAGTCTCATCTTACTTTTTTAGGGGGGAAAACAGAGAAGAAAAGAAGGGTGGGAGGAGATTGGAGAAAATGATTTGAGCATCAGAGGAGAAAAATTGATAGAATTATGCAGTGGTAACATTAAAAAATAATCAAAATATGGTTCATTTCATCTTTGAGACTTCGGATGTTGTACTTCCTTCCCTCAACTCAAAGCAGCTGTTTCTTTCTCTGGGATCTTGCTGTCACCCTCCATGATCTCATGAGATTCCAGGTAAAGACCTCCTTGATTGAAACAGCCCCAAAGCCAAAGAATTCCTATGTTATGAACTGTTCAAATCTTTAGCAGGTTGCAGATAGTAATCTATTTTTCAGTTTCCAAAGAGGAGTTATTTTTTTTCCTCACTTCTTCAGTTCTGACAAAGCTTCTTGAATGAGAAGTGAAATGTTTTCAAACTAAACAAGGAAGTCCAGTTTCCTTTTGAAAGAAAGCACTTTTGGGGCAGCCATGACCTGGATGACTGAGAATCTCCAGAGAGATTTATAAGGAATTCTTGAAAAAGGATGGTCATAGATCTCTTTATCTATAATGCTATATCAATGAAATAAGCCAGCCAATTCCAAATCATAGAATCCTAAAACGATGGAGTAGGTGGGATTTTCCTTCTCTCTCTCTGTATCTCCATCTCTTGGATCATCATACTGACAATTGCTAGAATCAGGGCACTTATGAAACTCCTGTTCCTCCCTGGCTAGATCTTTGTAGAAAGATGTTCATGGTGGGATTTAGCAAAACAATTCAATGTCCCTTTTTTTTCTGACCTCTTTCAATGTTACACCTTAGATCCAGAGCAATTTCCATGTTGTATCCACTTCACTGGTCTTGAACCTGAGATTTTAAATTAGGTGCAGCCTTGCCAATTTTCATACATCAAAGTTTTACATATTTGAGTGATATGCTTAATCTCAGTAGGAAGATGATCTGCAGTCATGATACAACAATATATTCAACAAGAAAACTGTAGAATCTCTTTTCTTACCCTTCTGGCTGTCATCAAACATGTTCTGAAGATAATTTTAACAGAAAGAGATTCTACATATAACTCTGTTCCATAAGAAAGGATAATGAGAAAATTTTATTTCCTTAATAGGTCCTCAGGGATATTGTAACTGATGTAATAGTTTCCATTAGGCCAATTAGGTGTTTCTCTATGGGTGTCTTCAAAGAACAACTTTGAAATAATGGAAATGAGTCATCTGAACTAGCCAAGCTGAAAAAAAGGGATTGATCATTGGGAAGGCAGATTAATTAGAAGGACTTTCTTTTTGGAGATAACTCTGTCTAGCCCATCAAAAAATTCAAGTGGGACTTACTGAGATTTTCAAGAAGGCTCAGAAATATTCTTGTACATTGAAATGAAACTGGGGACTGTTTCATTGTCAAGTAGTCCTTGACATACGGCCAAAGTTGAGCCCAAAATTTCCTGTTAGAATGTGCAGTCTTATTGCATGAGATAACACAGGAATAAACACAGTAAACAGTGGTCTATATTAAATGGTGGTTTATCTTACAATATCTACAATATCATACACCAGGAACAATATATATACATGTACTAATATAGCAGGATCCAGCAAACCACAGTTAAAGCAGGAAACGGAAAGAAGAGAACACATGGGTGGAATCTTCCCTTTATACAAAGGCTCTTAAAGAGACACAGACCCTGCTGAGTCATCCCCATCATTACATCTTAAATCGTACAGTACATAAGCTGGTTAGCTGTTAAATCAACACCATGACATTTCTACTACTAAGCAAGGCAGTTGAGTTTTGCCCCATTTTACAACATTTACAACAAGACAGTTGAGTTACAACCTTTCTTGCCACAGCTAAGTGAATCACTGCAATTGCTAAGTTAGTAACATGGTTATTAAGTGAATTTGGCTTCCCCGTTGACTTTCCTTGTCTGACATTTGCAAAAGGTTATCACATGACCCTGGGACACAGCAACCGACATTAATACATGCCGGTTACCAAGCAACTGAATTTTCATCACATACAGTAGCTATGGTGATGCTGCAAGGGTCATAAGTCATTTTTTTCAGTGCCATTGTAACTTCAGACGGTCACTGAACAATAACTACATGTAATTCATTGCATTTTTTTTGCTTGTACATCAAATTAGATGGAAGGGGAATCTAGATGAGACCACTGATATGGTCCATCCATAAAATCATATCATTGTAGTCAAGTGGAAAGAAATTGTGTTATTTAAGGCAAGTAAGTCCCTCCCCTCAAACACCTGAACTTTTAAGGAAAAGAAATACAAGAAATATCTTGAGAACATTGATTGATTGATTGATTGATTGATTTTTTTATGCTATCCATCTCTCTAATACCAATAACAATAGCACTTAGATTTAGATACCGCTCTATAGTGCTTTACAGCATTCACTAAGTGGTTTACAGAATCGCATATTATCCCCAGCAATCTGGGTCCTCATTTTACCAACCTCGAAAGGATCGATGGTTGAGTCAACCTTGAGCCCATCAGGATTGAACTACTGGCATTGGGCAGAATTCGCCTGCAATATTGCATTCTGGTCCACCTTGGCTCTTCATGTTGATATTGTAACTCTCGGTGGCTATACTTTGCAAGATAACCCATAAACTGCAACTTTTATTTCAAGAACACTGCTTTGGTCTCACTTAATGAACCATTGTATCAGAAGTACAACCTTCAGTAAGACATTATCCTAATTTATGAAAATCACATAAGCTGCCACATCAAACCAATACTTTTCTGTTGTATCTACTTGTGTGTACAAAACAATGACATTTTTACAATAGCTGCTCACAGTTTGTGTTTATCATTAAAATTAATATGATTTCAAACTTGATTAATATAATAAATATCAATATCTCTTTTGTAATATACTGTTCTATATGTCATTCTTGACAATTTTGTCTTCATTTACAGAATTCAATAAATCTTTATTGATTTGATGTAGAATATTTTTCCTGGAAATTTCAGAGTGATCCAACTATTAATGTGTCATCCATTTCTTAAAAGAAAGATTCCATTATCAAAATCTCCTAAGATTAATTACAATATGATAACTCACTTTTGTTTAAGAGCTCTCAGAGTAATGGAAACTCTCTTGGGAATTTTCCCACTTAGAGATAACTCCCTCTGGTTATTATCAAGCAGTTGGAAGAAAAATGTGGATAGGAAAAGTTTGAAGGAGACAAATTTGGCTATAATTTCTCAGTGGAAATTATAGGAAGTGGCCAGAACTAATGGCCATAAGAAACCTATGGCCATTTCCATATTGTCTCCCAAAAGCATATTTATTTTATCAAATACAGGTAGTTATTGACTGACAATGGTTCATTTAGTGACTTCAAAGTTACAATGGCACTGAAAAAAGTGACTTACAACCGTTTTTCACACTTATGACTGTTGCAGCATCCCCATGCTCATGTAAAAATGATAATGATGATGATGATGATAATAATAATTTGTAAGGGACCTTAGAGGTCATCTAGTCCAACCCCTGCTCAGGCAGGAAACCCTATACCAGTGATGGCGAACCTTTACAAGATCGAGTGCCCAAACTGCAACCTAAAACCCACTTATGTATCATCGGGTACCAGATGGGCATGGTTCATTGGGTGGGCATGGCTATGGTGTTAATGGCAGACTGGGTGGGACTAAAAAGTTCAATCAATCAATTCAAACTTTGGGAGATCTAGAAGCTGAAATTGATTGATTGAAGCTTTTTTTTTTTTTTTTAACACGGTGGCAGAGGCCTAAAGTGAAACGATTTTATAAAACCCAGATGAAGGCCTAGGACTGGGGTGACAGCGCACGTGCCCACAGAGAGTGCTCTACATGCCACCTGTGGCACACATGCCATAGGTTCACCACCACGGCCCTTTACCATGTGTGAAGAAAATCTTATACCATGTATCATGGTTCTGACAGACAGAAACAAATAAAGCAGAACTCCAAGGCTTGCAAGCTCCTCAAAGAACATATTTATTGATAATAAGTATCGGCACATCAAAAATGAAACCAGGTCTAAATGGACACATAACAATCCCCAATACAAAGTTAAGAAATCCCACCTCTAAAGCTATGCAAGCTACTACATTCTTCAATACATCTTCTTGGGCAGGCTTTTCACAAAATGCACAGCCTGCAGTCCCAGGAGCAGCCAATGACCTTGGTTCCCATGGAAGAAAATCTGTGTAGTCTAGAGAAGCACCTGGTAAACCCCCCTCCCTCCCTGCTATGTGTCAATTGAAAATGAGTAGGGAAAGTGGCTGCAGCCATGCTCATTTTCAAGTTGACACCATGGGTGAGGAAAACCCTATACCATGTGTGATGAAAATTCACACTTGGCAACTGACTCATATTTATGACAATTGCAGTGTCTCAGGGTCATGTGATCCCATTTTGCAGCCTTCTGACAAGCAAAGTCAATTGGGGAAGCCAGATTCACTTAATAACCATATGACTAACTTAACAACTGCAATGATTCACTTAGCAACTGTGACAAGAAAGGTTGTGAAAATGGGGCAAAATTCCCTTAACAAATGTTTCACTTAGCAACAGAAATTTTGTGCTCAATTGTGGCCGTAGGTTAAGGTCTACCTGTATATATGGCCATCCATCTCAAAGAAAGTGACTCTGGATGGTGTAGAACTTTAGAGAGTTATAGTTAAACATTCCTTAGGGCCATCCTCACTTCAGGATCACAAGGGACAATATGCATGGGCTTATCCTTGCAAAGTGATGCCAAAAGGTAGCAATTAAAAAAATATATTAACAACGTCTGGTTTGGAGTTTGACGAAATGGTGGAAGAAGCCGGAGATCTGGCTTCTTAGCTCGATTTCGTTCTGCCTGGTGACCCCAAGCGGTCGGACAGTTGCCCTGGAGGATAAGGGTATGGCTAGCTGATGAGAGCTAAAAAGCTCGAAATAGCTATTCTAGTCTCCCATTTAATTCTTTAACTCTTTGTCAACAAAAAGAAATTTGAATTTGTTGTGTATCGCAGTAGTGACTTGAGCCTGCTTAACGCTTCTAGGCTGGGGCTGCAAGGCAAACGTGATCATAATAGTAAAACTGTGGTTTAGCAGTTACAAAAACCAAGATGCTTCAATCAGACTGGTTTATCCAAAAAATTTTTTACACAAACACACACACACACCTTAAAAATCACATAATCAAAGAGGGGACAAAATAAGACTCTAAAACTTTAACCACATCTGTTTTGAACTCTTTCCTAAAATGTGGTCAGCCTGAACATATTTATTCTACACCATAGATTCCACCAGAGAGAAAATGTTACGGATTGTTCATGTTATATATGCCATGATGGGACCTGAAAGGACCATTTGTATAGAAGATTTGAGAAAGTAGGGTGAATTATTCAGTATTGACTGATTGAATTATTCAATTCAATCAATCTGTTCAATTCAATCATTCAATATGAGCCGTGATGGCGCAGCGGTTAGAATGCAGTATTCTTTAAAAAACAAACAAACATCTCATTGAGAAATTTGTGTACGCCCAAATATTGCAATGTTGTCATTCCATATTTGCAGGTATATCAGAAAAGCTCAGGTGGATCTTCAGCCAACATAACATACTGTATGTGCACACTTCAAACTAAGGAATACACTAAGGCAGAAGCTTGTCCACCCCAAGGATAAAACACCCAGACACAAACTGAGCAATGTGATATATGCAGTACAATGCAGAGAGCCCTATCCAGAACTGTACATTGGGGAAACAAAACAACCACTTCATAAACACACAGCACAATATAGGAGAACAAACCCATCAGGACAAGATTCAGTAATCCATCTGCATTTGAAAGACGATGGCCACTATTTCGCAGAGAGCAAAGTCCACATTTTGAACAGAAAGGATCGCTAGTTTGAAAGAGGGGTCAAAGAGGCCATCTAGGTCAAAACTGAACAGCCCTCTCTCAACAGAGGGGGAGGGATCTGACATCATCTATCTCCAGTCTATATCACAGTCCTTTCAGCAGTTCCAAGAAGACTCCACAGCCATTTGCACTACTCAGATGACCCTGATGACACAGATAAACCTCCAGATGGCCTCAATGACTCCATAAAAGAAGGCAAATGACCATCTGTTTGCAAGGAGTATAAATCCTTCCATTCCCCCACCATCCAGTCAGAGCTGAAGAAGCTTCTTGGAGGAAAAGCAAAACGTCTTCAAAGAAAAACAAGAAAGTCCAGTTGCCTCATGAAAATGCACCTTTGGGACATGGTGCTCCATAGTACTTTAGTCAGTCATGTCTCCATTTTTTTAAAAAGAAAAAAAAACTTTATTTGTGGCTCTTCTTAAATACTTTATTCCAGCTTAATCCTCTTTTCAGAGAATCTTTAACTTCTTTGTTCCTGAGAGTATAAATAAAAGGGTTGAGCAATGGTGTAACCAAAGTATTGAGAAGGGAGACTACCTTGTTCATATTTAATGAAGCATGTCCTGTTGGTCTGACATATATAAAAATAATTGCCCCATACAACAGAATAACAACGATTAAGTGAGAGATACAAGTAGAAAAAGCCTTTTGTCTTCCAGAAATGGATGGGATTTTCATCACAGTGGAGATTATGAAGATGTATGAAACCACCGTCAAGAGGGAATTGCTGAACACCACGATGGTGGCAACCACAAAGACTATCCATTCAATAGGATGAGTGTCAGTGCAAGCCAGCTTTAGCAATGGTCCAACATCACAATAGAAGTGATTGATAGTATTGGGGCCACAGAATGGAAGCCGGAACACTAGGATAGTCTGTACCAAAACGGTCATCAGACCACCAAACCAGGATCCACAAGCCAGTTGAACACAAACTCTGCTACTCATGATTGCATGATAATGAAGGGGGTGGCAGATGGCCATGTAACGGTCATACGCCATAGCAGTCAGAAGGAAGAATTCTGTGGCCCCAAGGAAAAAGTGGGAAAAAGCTTGAGCTTTGCAACCAGTCAGGCTGATAGATTTCTTGATGGTGAGTAAATTGACCAAAAATTTAGGGATTGTAGCTGTCACATACATGATTCCTAAGAATGAAAGGTTGCTGAGGAAGAAGTACATTGGCTTATGGAGATTAGGGTCATAAACCACAGTTGCTACAATGACAATATTCCCAGTGACAGTCAAGATATAGATCATCAAGACACCCACAATCACCAGAAATCTTACTTTTAGGATGCTGGGAAATCCCAGTAAAATGAATTCGTCCACAACTGTATGGTTCTTCATCCCAAACCTATTCATCCAAGAGCAGAATAATTGTTGAGCAGCATCAGAGGGATGATTCATCAAGATTATTATTCTACAGCTTGATGCTTTATCAGCCAACCCAAACCAACCCAAATCTTTGGCCTAGAAGCAAGTTCAATCAACATCACATTTTTCCCAAAGGTGCAGGGTCCACTTTTTGAGACCTAGAACCAAGTTCAGTAGGAATAAAAAAAAATGTGTTTACATTTTCCAGAGCTTTTAGTGAAACATGTATGGGCCAGAAAGATAATATTTAAAAATAAAGATGATTTATTTTAAAAATTCTGCAACATAAAGTTTTGTTCTGTAGTTTCTATAACATGAATCTCTCTACCCATTTTTTCTTGGGTATTTGAAGAAAATGTTGATCAAACTATGTGCCTATTTTGTTTTTTCTACATTGATCTTTGTTAACTTGGTATTTACACACCGCTATGACATGGCAATTTTAAGGTCTTCTTAAGAGGAAGTGAAGGGGAGCTGTCTGCCCCACTGATTTCCCCTGTTAAATTGCTCTTACTGTTTGTGTGTTTTTCCTAGCAATCAGTTAAAATCTGCCTTCCATGTTACCTGAATCTATTAGTCTATCTTGTGAGCTATGGGGTGATAGAGAAAGGAGAAGACTTGACCTTCTTTTATGTGGTATCTTTCCAGAAATTGGAAGATGCCACATGGACTTTCATGTCCAACCTGTTCTTCAGTTCAAGAATCCAGATCAAAGCATTTCAGAGAGATGGACGTTCAGTTTCCTCTTGATTTCATCCAATGGAAAGGAGTCTGCCAGATTTAGTATTCTCTCTGGCAATCTATATTGGGAGAGAGAAAAACAGACAAGCATACATGTATGATGTATATAAGGGCAGCTAAAGCCCTTCCCTCCATCTTTGATTAAGTAGAGTCACCTCCGCTAGGTAGGCCAAACCAAGAAATCAACTTGCAGGACTACTAAAACTCCTTTTTATTCTATTTGGCTATAACAACAGAATTCTGCTAGTCTGACTGTACTGGATCTCCCTCTCTTTATTATGAATTAGGGAATCAATTGTCTAATCTACTTTTAAATGTTATCTGTTCACTGTGGACTTAAAACATTTATTTAACCCCTCATTGTCTTAGAAATGGAACTTGCATAGTTCCATCAAGGTCAACTTAATTCTCTACAGATATAGAAGTGCAAAGCTTTTCAATAATTTAATAAAATAATTAATCAATAAGTTTAATGTGTTACTATTATCATTTAACTCACATTCAATTGCTTACAGAGAAATTTATGAAAAATGGGGTTGAATATACATTTAACTCAGTTATTTAACTTTATTTATTATACACAATTATAATTTTAGTTAGATTACCTCTTTTCTGCAAAAATGTGGTCAACTAATCATTCACAAAAAATGATAAAAGAAGACAAAATACTCACCTGAGTAGATGCTCAGTTTAATTCATGAAGCAATAGATTGGATGTTATTTCTCTTTTTCATAAACTAACTTAGGCAAATAGTCTAGTCTTTATATACCACCCAGTGATGAATAATACAATCTTGGTAAGCCAACAATCAAAGTCAGAGAATGAGAACTCCATAGCTCGCCCCTGAGTTTCAGATAGTCTCTCTTCTATTGAAAACTTCTATTGGAAACTGACGGAAACAAAACATATTTCTTATAGACTATCATTTGTTTCCTGATGTTAGGTTGATGCATGATTGAGTCCCAAATAGATGTTCTTATGCCTCATCCCTAATTTCTGTACTCAGTTTGTATTCAGTAATGAAAATACAGATTCTTCACCAAGGGAAAAAAAATATTTCAATGTTTTCTAATTATTCCACCAAGGAGAACAAATCATTAGAGGGGGGAGGACCAAGGAAACCCTTGGAGACTTTAGTTGCCCAAAACAAGACAAAACAGAATTTAAATTATTTAAAATTGTGTTTCAAGATTTAATGCATCATTGTCATTGTCATCATCATCATCATCACCACCACCACCACCACCACCACCACCATCATCACCATTTTTTAGAACGCAGGATGGGCTGTTTACTTCTAAATGAGAAAGAAAATGTGTTACATTTTTCTATGGGATGAAGTTGTAGGTTTTCCAATATTGGAGGTTTTTAACTTTTTAAGAAGAGATTGGACAAACATTTGTCTGAAATGGTATAGGGTTTCCTGCCTGAGCAGGGGGTTGGACTAGAAGACCTCCAAGGTCCCTTCTGACTTTGTTCTTATTCCCCCTCCTCCTTCTCCTCTTTCTTCTTCTTCTTCTTCTTCTTCTTCTTCTTCTTCTTCTTCTTCTTCTTCTTCTTCTTCTTCTTCTTCTTCTTCTTCTTCTTCTTCTTCATCTTCTTCTTCTTCTTCTTCTTCTTCTTCTTCTTCTTCTTCTTCTTCTTCTTCTTCTTCTTCTTCTTCTTATTCTTCTTCTTCTTCTTATTCTTCTTCTTCTTCTTCTTCTTCTTCTTCTTCTTCTTCTTCTTCTTCTTCTTCTTCTTCTTCTTCTTCTTCTTCTTCTTCTTCTTCTTCTTCTTCTTCTTCTTCTTCTTCTTCTTCTTCTTCTTCTTCTTCTTCTTCATCCAGAGTTGGAAGGGATATTGAAGGTATTTTAGTCCAACCACCTGCTCAAGCAGGAGGCCCTAAACCATTTCAGACAAATGGTTGTCTAGTCTTTCTTTTAAAGCCTCCAGTGATGTAGCTCCCACAACTTCTGAAGGAAAGCTGTTCCATGGGTTGATTGCTCTCACCATTAGAACATTTCTCCTTAGTTCTAGGTACTTCTCTCCTTGGTAGGTTACTAACCAAGGAGAGTTTTATTATATAGTTACTGTATAACATATTATATTAATAATTATATTAATATTATATTAATAGTTATATTATATTACTGACAGGAAATTTCTCCTTAGTTGTAGGTTGCTTCTCTCCTTGGTTAGTTTCCAATCAGTGCTTCTTGTCTTGCCTTCTGCTGCTTTGATCTCTTCTTTGTGGCAGCCACTCAGGTATTGGAACACTGCTATCATGTCACACCTAGTCCTTCTTTTCACTAGACTAGACATCTCAAATTCCTGCAATCATTCTTCATATGCTTTTCAGCCTCCCCCCCAATCATCTTTGTTCCCCTTCTCTGCACTCTTTCCAGCATCTCAACATCTTTTATATATTGTGGTGACCAAAACTGGATGCAGTATTCCAAGTACTAAAGCAGTACTAACACTTCACATGATCTTGATTCTATGTCTCTGAATAGATTCAATAGATTGAAAAGCACAATTCAATAGATTGTACAACTAGATCACTGTACAAAAAGTCCAACTCAACAGACTGAAAACTAGCATTACCAGTTGGATATCACACCAAGCAGGCTGACTTCTCTAAATAAGAGATGAAATTTTCGTAAGTGGAAAAGAAGATAGTTTGACAATAGAGAGTTTGTCTATTGAACCACCTCATAGAATGATTTTTCCTCTAAGAAAAAAATTCAGTTTGACTATGACAGGAGGATTGTAGCCAAAATGAAGCTACTGAAAATGCATCTAATGAATGTCAGCATCTTGGGGGGAAGAATAAATCTCCATTATCCCATCTGGGAATCAAATCAAGTCATTCTAAATAAACTTTAATTTTATAGTATATTTTATTATACTCAATGAAACATTTTATCTTTAGTACATATCATTTTCTTCAAAGCTTCTTTGACATCTTTGTTCCTCAGAGTGTAGATGAAAGGGTTGAGCAGAGGGGTTACAATGGTATTAAGTACAGAAACCACCTTGTTTATTTCCAAAGAAGAGTTGGCATTGGGCTTAACGTACATGAACATTACAGTTCCATACTGGATGGATACAACTGTAAGGTGGGCAACACAAGTAGAGAAAGCCTTCTGTCTCCCTGAAGACGAAGAGATGTGCATTATGGTGAAGATGATCAAGCTATATGAGATGGCAGTGAATAGGAAGGTACTGAACAGAAGAAGGACTGATCCCAATAACACCATCTGTTCAAGCAGATATGTATTAGCACAAACTAAACTCAGTAAGGGGGTCACATCACAGTAGAAGTGGTTGATCATATTGGGACCACAAAACGGGAGCAGGCATAGTAAAACCATCTGGACAATGACAGTGAATAACCCTCCCAACCATGAGCCCAAGGCTAGTTGGAGACAAAGTCTGAAATTCATGATGCTGTTGTAATACAATGGTTTGCAGATGGCAATGTAGCGGTCAAAGGACATTGAAGCAAGAAGGCAAAATTCTGTGGCTCCGAGGAAGAAATGGAAAAAAGCTTGAGAGATGCAACAGTAGAAACAAATGGACTTTTTCTCTGCTAAAAAGTGAGCCAACATCTTGGGTGACAAGGTGGTGACATAGAAGATCTCCAAGGAAGAAAAATTCCCCAAGAAGAAGTACATGGGATTATGGAGATGAGGATCATGGGCAACAATGACAATGATCAGGATGTTTCCAGTGATTGTGAGGAGGTAGATAAAAAGAATCGGGACGAAGAGATATTTCTGCAACTCAGCCGAGCCTGGAAACCCTTGCAGGATAAACTCAGTGACCACAGTCTGATTTATCTGATACATTTGCAGGGATATCTTTTGCCTATAACTGTCAAGGACAAACGAGAGGGTAAAAATTACATGCTGGTTATTTTATCATCCTATTTAAATTGGTCATCCCTCTTTTCAAATGAAGAAAATGTCTGATACTAGATTGGGCCCATATGTCAACAGTTATGCAGCTTATAACATAAAATATGGAATCACAGGTTAGATGATTGAATTAGAAAATTAAAATGATTTAGGGCATTCATTTGTGTGAGGTACATCAGGGGCCTTTATACAATATTCATTTCTGTCACTTTCAATAGCCAACTCACAAAACCTTGGGTGGCTTACAATCTTTCAATCAAGAAATTCTTAAATATTTGTCTATTGAACCAGACCACCGAATGAATTTCTCTCTAATAGAAATCTCAGTTTCTAATAGAGCCATGGTTAGAATGTTGTATTGTAGGCTGACTTTGACCACAGCCAGGAGTTTGATCGAAAATTTTTTTATATTAATGAAATTAATTAATTAATGAAAATGAGGAGTTAGAACTAAGCTAACAGGAATAAGAAAAAGGGAAAATACACAGTCTTCTGCTCCAGAAGCGAAGAAAAAATGCGTCTTAGAGCAAAGAGACTAAGTCTAAAACTGGGGTGAAGTTGGCACAGAGGGGGCGGTACTAAATTTCAGACTTAGTCTAATTGGAGCAGATAGATTAAGACAACCCATCTGTGGGTTCTCCATCCAATCATGCTGGAGAATGTTGTATTGCAGGCTGACTTTGACCACAGCCAGGAGTTTGATCCTGGCCAGCTCAAGGTTGACTCAGCCTTCCATCCTTTAGAGGTTGGTAAAATGAGGACCCAGAGTGTTGGGGGCAATAGGATGACTCTGTAAATCTGCTTAGAGTGGACTGTAAAGCACTATTAAGCTGAATATAAGTCTAAATGCTACGCTATTGCTATTATAGAATATGAATAGTAATCTAACAATATAGATGTGCTGAAAAACAATAAAGAAAAATAGGAGCCCAGGGATCACACAAAGTAGAAAAAAATATTTAGGGAAAAAACAAAATAAGAAAGCCAAAACGAATGACATCATATAACCTCATGTGAATTCATAACGATTTCAGAAGCTACAAGAAAATATGTAGAAATAAACCAGTAAGAGAAAGGCCAAATGGGGAATTTTAGATGTAGCAGGCTGACTGAAATGCTTTGCGGGAGCCTGGCCAATGAGAGGGGAGTAGAAAGCTCAGACAGCTGCTGCTGGTTTCGGTGTGTGGGTGTAGACTGGGGGAAGGGAAGAAAAGGAGAAGGAAAAAGGGGGTGGGGTGTTGTTGCTGTTGGGGAGAGACCAGGTAAAGCCAAAGAGAATTGGAGTTTTAGGTGATTCCTCTCCTTTGGAGTAGTGGGAAGGAGAGGAAGAGAGAGGAGGGGGGGTTATTGCTTTCTTTTACAAGGGGATATCCCAAGCAAGGGGAAGAGAGAAAGTGAGAGTGAGGAAGTTTCCTGGGGTGCTGAACCAGGTTTTAACTAGATTGGCATAGAGAGAGACCTGGGACAACGGGCCCCGACAGAAGAGGAGGTGAGCCGCTACTGCTTCGGAGACCAGCGGCCATCCAAACGTTGATCACTATCAGCTGTTCATGCTATAAACATTGTGGGGAGTTGCCCTAGCAGAGTGAGCTGTGACTGCGAGGTGTTGATTATCTCTGCTCATAGTTTCTGCTGCTGATTGAAGCCAGGGAGTTCTTTCCACACACCCCTTTTGTTTCTCAAATGACTGCTGGGGACTATTGACTATTATTGCTATGACTGTCTGAGGCTGTTAAATACTGTTATGCACTGACCACCATGCTTAGGGGTCAGTCACCTTTGTTCCTGAAAACTCCCCCTCTGACGACGAGAACTTGCCATCTCTTCACTCCATGTGAGCTCCCGCTAAAACTGGACATTCTGTCAATGCCTTGAGAGCACAGCTGTTGAGCGGGAATAAAGGGGGAGGATTAGGAGGGTCTGTGCTTTGGTGGCCTCCGAGGGATAACGCTACACAGAAAAGATTATGATTAAAATATTGAGGATGATCGGCAAATATTTAAATCTTTTGACCATCTCACACAACTTCTTTTAAGATACGATGTGTCTGTATATAATTTAAATACATATAGGGGCCATATAGGGCAGGACACCACATCTGTTTTCAGTAAGTTTAGATGCTTTAGCTACTTGCTTTATTTGTATTAATTACCTTGTGTTTTACTCTTCTTTAAACTCCCGAGAGTCAGTTTAGATTATGACAGGATAAAAATTTGATAAACTGATAAATAAAGCACCAAAATCCATATGCATTCCACGAATAAAAAAATGTGCAAAAAATTAAAGTATCTGTAAGAAGAGAATGTCCACCCATCCTATGAATGACATACAAGTTATAATTATGGGAAAAACTTTCCTTCTGGGAGAGCCAGTATTATAATCTCTTGCATTTTGCTTCTATATTTCTCATGTTATCTTGATGGATATGGAAACATGTTTTGACAGAGGCAAAGAAGATGGCATTAAAAAGTGTTAGGTTTTTGTTTTGTTATTTGCTGCCTTCATTGTACTACTAAGATCAGTTTTTAAATTAAAAACTCTTTGAGGGGGTCAGAGTCTGGAAGAGATCTCCTTAGGAAAAGAAGGGCATTAATATTACAAAGATTTCCAGATCTTGATCAAACCTTCATAGATTGGTAAGTGACTGTGTTAAAGACGTAAACTAAGTCAGGTTAGGAAAAGAAAACACATAAAACTTCGATGTGCTTTAACATCAGGAAGGATTTTTTTTTTTAGGGTGGTATGTTAAGATGTTGTGTGAACTTAGTCTATTTGTTTGTTTAATTTTGGTTCTCCCCACCCTTCACAGTTGTGAGACTTGTGGCAGCTTAGAATGACTAAAATAAAATATCTGCAGTAGAAAATCAATTGCGATGCTTAAATATTGCACACTTCGTCCCCAAGCCCTAATACAATTAATCAAAATTAATCAAAATATATACAGAGTTGATAAAATTAATAAATAAATGATTTTCCTGAATTGTTCTGCGTTTGTGATTTCCTGTATCTTAACAAGATAGACATGATCAGAAATCAAGAACTAGAAAAGTGTATCTAGTCTAACCCCCTGCCCACCCAAGCAGGGGACCTGCAAATGTAATAGTCAAGTCAAATAAGCAATAGAAATCTGGCTTACAAAGAAATACTGTTCAGGTGCTGAAGATGAAGTGTACTCACAGAATAAAAGGCAATTTTTCCAAGCTCTATCATACAGAATTCCACCTTTCCATCAACAATAAGCTTTTCTGAGATTTAAAGAAAATAAAACACACACATATAAGAAAGGAGTTCAAAACTCAAGGCACTCTGCAAGATGGAAGAAAATAGAGGGCTACAGCCAACTGTGCCCCATAACCTGCAAAAAAGGAGAAAATATATAGATTTTACTTAAATGTTATGGTTCCATCCATGATGCTGCATAACAATGGGTTCTTTACAGCTCTGGTATACTTTTAGTCATACTTCCCTAAGCCACAAATGAGTTTTGAAGCAAATCTTAATAGCCCAGAGAGACCTAATTAGAATTGTGTGAATATGCATGTCTTTCTTTCTTTCTTTCTTTCTTTCTTTCTTTCTTTCTTTCTTTCTTTCTTTCTTTCTTTCTTTCTTTCTTTCTTTCTCTCTCTCTCTCTCTCTCTCTTTTCTTTCTTTCTTCCTTCCTTCCTTCCCTCCCTCCTGACTCCCTTTCCCTCCCTCCCTTCCTTCCTTCTGTAAAATTATGCTGCATAGGCATATAATACAAGCTAAAGTGGAATGTTTTTTGCTCGATGGACACATTTTTTAAAGGTTTACTCCCTAATGCTTTGCCACACCATGTTTGTTTATGGAGTAGTGGGCAAACACAATGACTAAAACAACTTTATCCAGTTGCAGTTTGGGAAGCACAGATTAGTTTGAGATGGTTGAAATCTTGTGGGAATATCTACTCCAGGCATGTCAAACTACCGGCCCACGGGCCAGATGCGTCACATCAAAACCATGCCCACCCCATTGCTGGCAATGGGGAAAAAGTCCTGATACGTCGCACAATGTCACATGACATCGCAAGTTTGACATGCCTGATCTATGCTTTGCAGGGGAGAAGAGGTTGGCATACTATCTTAATGTCATACTTCTGGGATAAATGTGTTGCCAGTTGGGTCAGGGTGGATGAGTTCTGTTTTAGTTGGTGAGTGGGACAAAATTTTTCCTTGGGTGTCAAGAGATGTTGGTGGAGTTGCTTGTTTTAGTCTTGTAAGCTACCCAGAGACACTTGCATGAGATGAGTATGGGTGCACACAGAGACACACACACAGAGAGAGACACACAGACACAGACATAGACACAGACATAATATATATAAATATATTCAGGTGGTCTGTGACTTACAACCACTTGTTTCATGACTTTTCGAAGTTACAACATCACTAAAAAAAAGTTACTTATGACCAGTTTTCACATTTAAAACTATTGCAGTAATCCAACAGTTATGTGATCAAAAATTTGGCAACTGGCATATGCAATATTTATCACCATTTCACTGTCCCAGGGACATATGATCACTATCCGTAATCTTTCTAGCCAGCTTTGATAAGCAAAGTCAATGTGGGACGTCTATGGATATAGACAGGCATAGATATAGATGATATAGATAGATACAGACATATAGACATATAGATGTAGACATAGAGGTAGATATAGACAGAGAGGTAGCTATAGATGTAGCTGTTACTATAGTTATAGATATAGATATGTAGATATTTCTTCCTCTAAAGTACTAATCAGGCATTCCTTGTTAATCTTGTTGATGCCTTCAAAGCTATGTTGGGATTATAGTGTTTATTCTGATTCAAAACATCAACTAAAATTCACAAAAGTTGAAGTGCAACTCTTTACTTAAGAATAGAATAACAGAGTTGAAAGGGACCTTATAGGTCATCTAATCTAACCCCCTACTTAAACAGGAGACCCTATACCATTTCTGACAGATGGCTGTCCAAAACCTTCAGTGATGAAGCACTCACAACAAACTGCTTCATTGGTTGAATGATCTCATTGTCAGAAGATTTCTCCTTATTTCTAGTTTAAAATAAACCCAATGAGAAAAAAATGCATATGTCAAGCTATTTTCCAAACCACTTGAAGACAGGACTAGACGCAATGGATGGAAACTAATCAAGGAGAGAAACAACCTAGAACTAAGGGGAAACTTCCTGACAGTGAGAACAATTAACCAGTGGAACAACCTGCCTCCAGAAGCAGTGAATGCTCCAACACTGGAAGTTTTTAAGAAGAGACTGGACAGCCATTTGTCCGAAATGGAATAGTGTTTCCTGCCTGAGCAGGGCGTTGGACTAGATGACCTCCAAGGTCCCTTCCAACTTTTTATTATTATTATTATTATTATTATTATTATTATTATTATTATTATTATTATTATTATTATTATTATTATTATTATTATTATTATCATCATTATTATTCCAGGCATGGAAATAATGCTCGATAATCACTGCATAAGATTAATTTCATGTAAAAAAATGCATTCATTTAGAAAACACCAATAATCTCTGTCTTAATCTCTCTCTCTCTCTTTCTCTCTCCTTCCCTCCCTCCCTCTTTAACATTTGCAAAGACCTCTTTTTCAGAAAAAAAAAATGATAATCAAACTCCTGTGGGAATGGGGTAAGCAGAATTTGAGATTAAAAAGATGATTAAATTTGAAATAAATTAGCATTGACTTATTTGCCACTCTGCACATTTAAGCAGTGACTATTCTTTAATGCTCAGTGGAATTTGAGGTTTCAACAGCTGAACATGAGTCAGGTAAACTGTGCCCTATTATAGGCCACCCTATGCAAATCCTTTTTCCTTTCATCAATCTTATATGAGACTTGTGTATCTTTTCTTAGCACTTTTTGGAATGTTCTCTGTTCCAAGAACATTGTGAATTTTTTGGGGGGGCTCATAGATACAATATCATGAACATTTTAGTAACAGTTTTTATACTGGTGAACAGCTTCCTTGGTAAGTGAAATATATTTTCCAGAAAAGGAGGAAAGGGTTATATTTTTCGATATGTCCCCACTGGACTAAGGAAAATCGTATCTTATATTACTTCAATTAACTAATAATGCCTACCTACAGTCCATCATCTGTAATGATGGGGATATGATCGACTATTTTAATAGAATAACAGAGTTGGAAGGGACCTGGGAGGTCTTCTAGTCCAACCCCTGCTCAAGTAGGAGGCCCTATACCATTCCAGACAAGTGGCTGTCCAGTCTCTTCTTAAAAGCCTCCAGTGATGGGGCACCCCCAGCTTCTGAAGGCAAGCCATTCCATTGGTTGATTGTTCTCACTGTTAGGAAATTTTTCCTTAGTTCTAGGTTGCTTCTCTCCTTGATTAGTTTCCATCCATTGTTTCTTTTCTTGCCTTCTGGTCCTTTGGAAGATAGGTTGATCTCCTCTTCTTTGCGGCAACTTCTCAAATATTGGAAGACTGCTATCAGTCTACCTCTAGTCCTTCTTTTCTCTAGACTAGACATACCCTATTCCTGCAAACGTTCTTCATATATTTTAGCCTCCAACCTCCTAATCATCTTTTTGTTGCTTTGTTCTGCATCATTTCCAGAGGCTTTTGAATGAGTCTACCATAGTTAATAATTTTATTAATTGTTGTTGTTGTTAAATGCGAAGTTGTGTCCGACCCATCGCGACCCCATGGACAACGTTCCTCCGGGTCTTCCTGTTTTTTATTTATTTTATTTATTTATTAATAGGTTTAATGTATTGTTGACATTTTGAATGATGTTGGCATGTCAAAAATTATTTTCTTTCCTCACTCTTTCCATTTCATAGTTTGGATCCAACAGCTAGTAGTTTCTCTTCTTTCGTCTCTCATATCAACAATCCTGTGAATATATTACTTTGCCAATGTATCATCCTATTATATGGTGGTTCCAAAGTTACGAATTGTTAATAAACTAGGATGTTGGACATCACTTTTGAAGCTTTAATGTCTTGTGGGCATGCAGTAATTTCTGAAATTTGGAACATCTGGATTCAGATCTTCTATCATTTTGCAGTCATTCTGCTCCACTTGGCATGACAGCAGCTACATACAATTGAATAAAATGGCTATAAAATGGAATTTACTAAAGGAATTGGGGCGATGCTAATCTGATTTTGTAATCTTGTCCCCACTTTCTGATTTGCAGCTGTGGAGCTCCAGAAAATTCTGACCCAGCCCACCTCAGAAATTAAACTTCCTGGAGAAACTTTAACTTTAACCTGCAAAGGTATCTCCTCGTTTCTTCAATACTGGATACAGTGGACATACAAGATCGGCGACGAAGGAATTAAATGGATAGGAGAAAGCAACCTGGATGGCAGTAGATCAAGCGTACGTCAGTCTTTGAGAGATTGATTTGCCATCTCTAGGGATAATTCCCGGGATATTGGTTCTTTAGAGATAAGGCAGCTGACAGTTGGAGACAGCGGTCTCTATTACTGTAGTGCCCACAGTGAAATTGAACAGCACACAAACTGTTGTGTTTCCAAATGTCACTCTGATCTATTTTGCCTAGCCTAGATTGTTCTAAACAGCAATGGGCATAAACACCCTTCATGGCCAACTGAAATACTCAATATTGCTGTATGTTAGCTAGATGCCACCAGATCCAAAGAGTTCTCCAGCATGATTGGATGGAGAACCCACGGATGGGTTGTCTTAATCTATCTGCTCCAATTAGACTAAGTCTGAAATTTAGTACCGCCCCCTCTGTGCCAACTGCACCCCAGTTTTAGACTTAGTCTCTTTGCCCCAAGACGCGTTTTGTCTTCGCTCCTGGAGCAGAAAACTGTTTAATTCTATTTAATTACTTAGCTCAGGCTATTATTATTATTTGTTATTTTATTATTGATTCAGAATCGATTATATCTAGAAGAAAGATCAATTATCCCAGTCTGAAGCCTATTCAGGCTGACTGACTCACAATCCTCTCCCTCTGGGGGGGGAGGAAACTTTTCCCTTCTTTGTTTTCCTCAGTTAGGGACAGCAAGATCAAACCTTTGATTTAGGTCGTTTTCAGAGCCTCATCAAGCCTGGAGGGAGCCTTCCCAGGTCCCTCGGCCCCAGCAGAGAGCAGCAGGTGAGAATTTGGGCGCGGCCCAATTTTCGGAGCCGGGAGGGCCTGTCCGGCCTTGGACGACAGCTTTTCCAGCCGGCCTAATCACATGCCACCAGCTGCTTTAGGAGCCCAGGCGATTCACCTGAACGAGGGCTCGTTGCAGCTTAGACCCGAGGCCTCAAGGCCTTCTCCCAATTTTCGGAGCCGGGAGGGCCTGTCAGGCCTTGGACGACAGCTTTTCCAGCCGGCCTAATCACATGCCACCAGCTGCTTTAGGAGCCCAGGCGATTCACCTGAACGAGGGCTCGTTGCAGCTTAGACCCTAGGCCTCAAGGCCTTCTCCCAATTTTCGGAGCCGGGAGGGCCTGTCAGGCCTTGGACGACAGCTTTTCCAGCCGGCCTAATCACATGCCACCAGCTGCTTTAGGAGCCCAGGCGATTCACCTGAACGAGGGCTCGTTGCAGCTTAGACCCTAGGCCTCAAGGCCTTCTTCCAACGGCCGTTTTTTAGGGCACGAAATTGGCGGCCGCCATTTTGAATTGCCTCCCAGCAGCCATTTTGGGTGTGGCTGAAGCCCCCGGCAGCCATTTTGTATGTGGTTGAGGCCCTCGGTGGCCATTTTGTGAGTGGCAGAAGTCACTGGCGGCCATTTTGTGGGTGGCTGAAGTCGCCGGCGGCCATTTTGTGTGGGGCTGAAGCCTCGGTGGCCATTTTGAGTGTGACTGAAGTCACTGGTGGCCATTTTGTGGGTGGCTGAAGTCACCGGTGGCCATTTTGTGTGGGGCTGAAGCCTCGGCGGCCATTTTGAGTGTGCCTGAAGTCATTGGTGGCCATTTTGTGTGTGGCTGAGGCCAGACTGCCTGGAACTTTATTCTGAAGGCAGTATTACATCATCGGTGGCAGGATCGTCGAGAGAGCAGGTTCGACCGGGGAGGGCCGGATCGATCCCAAGTGATCAGGGTGCCCATTAACTCCCCGCCCATCCCCCTCTTGGGCTGAAGTATCTCTGTAGACTCCCTTGGTGAAGTACAGCGCCGAGGGGGGCGTTTTGCCAAGGTTGAGACCAGAGCAACTCATCATGGCAGAGACAGGCAGCGAGCCGGCCAAGAGGAGTCGCCAATCAGAGGCAAGTGGTAAGAGCACCACCAAGCGAGCCCGGCCAAGCAGGGAGCCACAGAGGGAGGAAGGGTGCCAAAGACTGAGAGCGGCCTCCCCAGATCTGACAGACACGATGGGAAGGTCTATTTTGAAGCCCCTTTCTTCGTACAGTGCCTCAGCCCCAGGGGCCTGGTCTCCCCCCAGGGGAATTCCTGAGTCAGATTCAAACCTAACAGTGGCTTCAGGGAGGGGTATAACCGGTCAGGACACCTCAGGGCCCCAGGCCACATTCACCCCCACTGCAGCAGGGCTTCACCCTCCTGAGAACCAGGCCCTGAACCCGAACTTCCTCCAGTCCATGATAGCCCAGGCTGTGGCTCAATTTATGGCCTCCAACACCCCACAGACACCCCCCCAGGCCACGTATCATCCACAATCTCCAGATTTGATGGAGGATCCCTCATCGGATTTGGAATCTACAGGGGCTGAACAATCTGGCCTGATTTTGTTTGAGGACGAGGGCATCACTCCCTCTGACCCCACCCCTCCTGTCGGTCTCTTTGACCATTCATTCTTTAATTCCCTGCTACTCAGGGCCTGCACTAGTGCAAACCTCCCCCAAGAACAGGAGACCCCACCTCCAGGGGTCCCCACGCCATATACACCAAGCCCTCAGTCTCGCAGAACAATATTCCCTGCCCTCCCCTTTTTCTGAATATAGTTCAAGAACAATGGGAGAACTTAGGATCCTTCTTAAGCCCCGGTGCAGTAGAGAGAACATTATTCAATGTTGCCCGTTCCCTGGCCTCCCTATTGGAGATTCCTGAGATTGATGAGCCTTGAACTCATTGTCTCCCAATGTTAACATCCCTGGGGACATAAATGAGGCACTTAGGGCGGAGGATAAAAAGATTGACTCCGCATTGCGTAGTTCCCATCTGGCATCAGCCTGGGCAACAAGGGCGGCAACGTCCATGGCCTTCTTCGCTAGGGCTTCAGCCCTTGGGTTACATGAGCTCCAGGACAGGATCCCTCCAGACCAGCTCAGAGCTCACCAAAATCTGGGTAAGTTAGTGGCTACATCCCAGTACCTAGCCGACGCTTCTCTGCACATGGCTAGATACACTGCCAGACCATCGCTGCAGACATCTCAGTACGAAGGTTCCTTTGGCCCAGGAATTGGCGAGCAGACACCAAGACCAAGTGGCGTCTGGCCTCTAAACCTTACACAGGTGGACATCTCTTTGGTAAGGCACTAGGACCATACTTAACTGAAGGTAAGGACAAACGTAAAACTCTGGTTAACTCATGTCACAGAGCAGTTACAGGAGGCTGCCTTTCGACCAGCTCCATCCTGGGACTGGGCCCAGGCATCCCTCTATTCCTTTCAGAGACAAGAACGACAGCAGGATCGTTCAGCATGCAGAAGCAGACCACAGATCCAGGCCAAGCGGCCCCTTCAAGACCGAGGGGCCGTTCCTCTGAACGAGGCAAGTGACCTCACAGTCTCACTTCCCATAGGAAGCCAGCTGGCCCCTTATTCCAGCACTTGGGCAGTCACCACTACAAATGCCGGCTGGTCCCTTATTCCAGCACTTGGACAGCCATCACTACAGATGCATGGGTGTTAGACACTGTCAACAGGGTTTGAGACTAGAAATTGTTCTCAACCACCTGACAATTCCGCTCTTGCCCTATCCCAACGAGCAGGTCCAGGGCTGACTTTATGTCAGATGCCATAGCTCATTTATTACAAATACGAGCAATTGAACCAGTACACAAGACCAAGAAGGACGAAGGTTTTACTCAAACCTCATCGTCATCCCTAAGACTTGGGGGGCTGGAGGGCAATCTTAGACTTGAAAGGTCTAAATCTTACTTGAGGTATAAGAAGTTTAAGATGCAACCACTTCAATCAATCCTGGCCAGCATCAGGCAAGGTGACTTTCTTACCTCAATAGACCTAACTGAGACATGTTTCCTAACCACCGCAAATTCCTCAGATTCAGCTATGCCCATTACCAGTACAGAGCCCTACCATTTGGCCTCTCATCGACACCGAAGGTATTTACAAGGTACTGGCAGTGCTCGCAGCCCACCTTAGACAAATTCCAATCAGAATTCAATGCTATTTAGATGACATACTAATTCAGTCATCATCATTCCGAAACGCTCAGTCAGACCTCGCCCTAGCCATCAAGGTCTTTCAGGAGCACGGGTTTTCTGTTAATTTCCAGAAAAGTCATACAACAACCTGGCTCCTCCATTTGGGCGCTGTTATAGACACGGACAATTGTACGGTCTACCTATCTCAGGACCGAAGGAACTCTATTCAGACTCTTGTATGTCGGATCCTAAGGGCCAGAGTAATCACATTGGCCTCCGTATCACAGCTACTGGGGAAGACGGTGTCCTGCGTGCAAATTGTGCCATGGGCATACCTCCATGCCAGAGAATTACATGGCTTCTCCTTCCATTTCAGAGACTTGAACTCCCTTCAATGGTGGGACTCCCCGGCGCTGTCACGGGGAGCAGTATTAGAACCAGACAGGATTACCATTACCACAGATGCAAGCCTGTTTGGGTGGGGGCACACCTTCACACGCACTGGGCTCAAGGTCGGTGGTCCAAACAGGACCTAAAGAACAATATAAACTGGCTGGAACTCAGAGCCATACATATGGCCCTAAAGAGATTCACCGATATAGTACAGGGCCAACATGTCCTGATTTTAACCGACAACATTACAGCCAAGGCCCATGTCAACAGACAAGGGGGGACAAGGTCCAGGCCTCTCATGCAGGAGGCCAAATTGCTGGGGTCCTGGGCGGAACTGAATCTTCCCTCCATCAGGGCGGAGTACATATCCGGAGTGACCAACCAGCAGGCGGACTCACTGAGCAGAGCAACCGTGGATCATTCTGAATGGCAGCTGGATCCGAAGGTGTTCAGAGAGATCGTGGACAGGTTTGGTTCCCCAACCTTAGACCTTTTGCCTCCCCCACCAACTCACAACTTCCCAGATTCCTTTCTGGGTTCCCACCTCCATCAGCAGAGGGAACAGATGCACTCCGCAGTCCCTGGCCCAGGGAACTGCTCTGTGCCTTCCCTCCTCTGCCGTTTCTTCCTGCCACGATCAGGAAGATCCTTCGCGAACGAGCAGAGGTCCTCCTGGTTGCGCCGCATTGGCCGAGACGCTCTTGGTCGCCGACCTGATGGAGCTCTCCGTATCACCTCCATGGAGGATCCCAGCAAATCGCATCTCCCACATTCAGGGGGAACTACGCCATCCAGACCCTCAATGACTCCAGTTAACCGTCTGGCACTTGAGAGGCAGGCCTTAGGCTGAGACTCATATTCGTCAAGGGTCATAGCTATGATTCAGCAATCTAGGTGACCCTCGACGAATAGAATATACGATGCCACATGGAGAGACTCCTGTAATTGGTGTTCAGTTCGAAAAATTGACCTTTTGGCGGTTTCAATGCCAGTTATCTTGGAGTTCCTGAGGGATGGTCTAGACAAAGGGCTTTCCACAAGCACCATCTGCAGGCAGGTAGCATCACTTGCCACAGTTATTTCCTGTGGCAATGAATCCTTAACACATTACCCTATGATACGCTCCTTCCTAAAAGGAGCTAACAACGTCAGACCATCAACTGTACATAGATACCCCTCGTGGGATCTTCATCAGGTTTATAGGTTCTTGTTTCGCACCCTTTGAACTATTGACACTGGTTTGTTTAAACAGTTATCGATGAAGGTGGCATTTCTTGTTGCTGTAACTTCAGCGAGAAGGATATCTGAACTGGCTACTCTTCAGTGAGGAAGGACCTGTGTACATTCCATAAGGACAGGGTAACCCTTAGGCTAGGCCCCTCCTTCGTGCCTAAGGTCAAGTCCTTGTATCCTAAATCTCAGGAAATAGTTTTGCCGGACTTCTGTCCTAACCCATCTAATGAGATAGAGGTTCAGTGGAACAAATTGGATGTGCGCAGGGCTTATATTGTTATATACAGAGAACCTCATCTTTCCACAGAACAGAGGCTCTGTTTGTGTACTATCACCCTTCATCACTAGGTCAGAAGGTTTCTTCAACCACAATACGCAGGTGGATTAGAGTTTGTATTTCTCTGACATACCAGTCTCAGTCACTGCGAGATCCCAGGCATATCACGGCCCATTCCACCGGGGGGCAGCTACTACAGCTGCCTCGTCTACTCAGGCTTCCGTAGAGGGAATTTGTAGAGCAGCAACATGGGCATCGCCCTCTTCCTTTGTCTGTCACTACAAGAGGGATATATATGCATCTTCTACGGCTTCATTTGGCCGCAGGGTCCTAGAACACGCATTAACATTGGGTGGGAACCAGGCCCAATCTAATTCCCCACCCTAGGGACACAGGGCTTTGGTATGTCCCATCCGTGGGTTCTCCATCCAATCATGCTGGAGAAAGGGGCGTTGTCTTACCTGAACGCCTTTTCTCAGCATGATGATGGAGAATCCACTCCCTCCCATTAGGTCAGTTGGCCTGGTCCCCATTTGTTCAGACGCGTCGGACTAAAGTCTGGGTATCGCCTTAGCCTAAAACTGGGATGCAGTTGGCACAGAGGGGGCGGTACTAAATTTCAGACTTAGTCTAATTGGAGCAGATAGATTAAGACAACCCATCCGTGGATTCTCCATCATCATGCTGAGAAAAGGCGTTCAGGTAAGACAACGCCCCTTTCTCAGAGTGCTCACTTATTAGACCAGCTAGGATCTGCTGTTGTCACAATATATAATCACTGGGATAAATTGTTTTCTTCACCAGTTGAGCTATAAAGTGATTTAAACATTAATATTATATGTATATAATATTAATGTTTTAATTTTGAGAGAGGAACTGCTCGGGCATTTCCCCTGGACCGCATCAACAGGGAGAAGAAGAAGGTGAGAAGTAAGTAGGAAGGTGGAGGTGAAGGAGGAGAGGGGGTGAGTGAAGAAAAAGAGGAAAAGAAGTAAGTTGGTTTGAGGTGGGATGTGGTTTGGGGGGAAATGGGCGGGCAAGACCGAATGTGGTGTGTATCAATTTGTTTTGTTTTTTATCTGAAGTATTTGTAAGATTGTTATGTATTGTAAAATTGAAAATAAAAATTTTTACAAGAAAAAAAATGGAATTATACGCCACCCCCCAAAAAAGTGATTTAAACTTGTCATTTAAATTTAATGGGACTTTTTAATATATATTTCATGCAATATACCATTCCTTGTATTCAGAATGTTTAAGATGGTGTTAGAAATGGACAAAATACTCTTTCCAATTCCTACACTATTTTATAAATCCATTGATCCAAAACCGAAATAAGAAAGAACAGCTGTTCAACTCTAAACACCAAGAGTGACTGAGAAGTGAAAGCTAAATTTGATAAAATGCTTGTTTGTGTTGCCATTGGTGGCTATTAAAGTAAGGATGGAAACAATCTCTTCTTCCTTCTTCTTCTTTAAGATACAAGTCCATCCACTTTTTAGTAAACAATATCTCTCAACCTAATCTACCATACAGAAATGCCATTATGTCGAATTAAAACTGGATGAAGAACTGTGTTCATGCCATCATAAGTTCCTAGAAGAAAGTAGATAAATCTAACTAGGAATGAACACTTAAATTATGTTTCAGTAAAGTTGCTAAACATAAATATATGCTTACTTTTGAATTTAGAAACCTGGTAAGATTCATATAGCCATTGATACTGACGGTCTACTCAATTTGATTTTCGGTTTTCAAAGCTATTATACCATCCATATGCAAATTGAAAATCTAGATTTCCTTTACAGAAGTCATTAAATAAAAAGTTGAGTTGGTAGATGGACAACATCTGGTTATTTTCTTTTAGCTGATCAGAATCATGGTTTCCTGGCTGTATTTTCTCCTACTGGCAGATTCATTGGGAGGTAAGGCAACATAGAAAGAAATATATCTTTTGCAGAACTATAATCATCCAAAAGAACTGAAAACTGAAAGGCACCCCAACAAATCACCCTATATTTTTTAATCTTCAAAAAATTCATTAAAATGATTATTTGCATGCATGTCATCTTTATTGTCTCAATTTTAAAGGAACTCTTCTTTTGGTTCTGAAATATTGTGAGTTGAATTTCTCAAAAAATCCATCAAAAATCTTTGTGTGTCTTCCTTCTCAGATGTTCTGGCAGATGCTTCAGTAACTGAATTAGGCGGAGGAGTTAAAAGACCTGGAGACGCTCTTCGACTCACTTGCACATGCTCTGGATTCAGTATTGATAGTTACTGGATGGAATGGATCCACCAGGAAGATGGAAAAGGGCTGGAGTGGATCTCACGGATAAAGACAGGCAACACATATTATGCCAATTCTTTTAAAGGTCGATTCACAATCTCCAAAGATAGTTCCAGGAACCTGGTTTATCTAGACATGAATGGACTGAAAACTGAAGACACAGCCAAGTATTACTGTGCAAGGGAACACAGTGGAGAAAATAAATCTGAGCTTGTTCTGAAACTTACAGTTTATGTGGTAAAGGGAACGTTTCATTTGGATTCACTTCAATGAAAATAGAATCAAACAGCACAGCTTTAAATATATCATTTTGGATCTGTAACAGATAATTATGTTCTATTGTTTTAGCAAGGACATGATTATAGTGAGAAGGCACTGGGTTTGTATATGAAAAGTGGCTGAAAGAGTAATTTTGTCTCTTAGCCCAACTCACCTAACAAGTTTTTTTGGGAAAAGGGAGCCTTATGTACATTCTCCATCTTGAGCTTTGATCTTTTGCTTTTCTGCTGTTAGAGTTTTCCTTCCTGCTAAGGTGGAAAGAACTTCTTTTCAACCAGGTACTGTATCTGGATCTTTCATTATCAGGTTGGCATTGCCATAGAATAGAATAGAATAGAATAGAATAGAATAGAATAGAATAGAATAGAATAGAATAGAATAGAATAGAATAGAATGGAAATAAGGAATAGAATAGAATTAGATTAGAATAGAATTATAATAGAATTAGAAATAGAATAGAATTAGAATAAAATAGTTAGAATAGAATAAGAATAGAATAGAATTAGAATAGAATAGAATAGAATAGAATAGAATAGGAATTAGAATAGAATAGAATAATAGAATAGAATAGAATAGAATAGAATAGAATAGAATAGAATAGAATAGAACAGAACAGAATAGAATAGAATAGAATAGAATAGAAATAAGAATGGAATGGAATGGAAATAAGGAATAGAATAGAATAGAATAGAATAGAATAGAATAGAATAGAATAGAATAGAATAGAATAGAATAGAATAGAATAGATAGTTGGAAGAGACCCTGGAGATGTTCTAGTCCAGGGGTCCGCAACCCCCAGTCTGTGGACCAGTACCGGGCCGCAGCATGTCAGCAACCAGTCTGCACAAACAAGCAAAGCCCCACCCATGGGATGCAGGCAGCACACAAAACCATGCATCCTCTGATCAGTGGAAAAACTTGTCTCCATGGAACTGGTCCCTGGTGCCACAAAAGGTTGGGGTCCTCTGTTCTAGTCCAATACCCTGCTCAGGCAGGAATACCATCTTAGACATGTGGTTGTCTAGTCTCTTCTTAAAAATCTCCAGTGATGGAGCATCCACAATTACTGAAGGCAAGCTGTTCCACTAGTTGATTGTACTCACTGTCAAGAAGTTTCTCCTTAATTCCAGGTTGCTTCTCTCTTTGATCTGTTTCCAACCATTGTTTCATGTCCTTCCCTCTGGTACTTCAGAGAATAATTTAACCCCCTCTTCTTTGTGGCAGCCCCTCAAATACTGGAATACTGCCATCATGTAATAGTAATAGTAGTAAAGTTGGAAGGGACCTTGGAGGTCATCTAGTCCAACCCCCTGCTCAGGCAGGAAACCCTACACCATTTCGGACAAATGGCTGTCCAATCTCTTCTTAAAAACTTCCAGTGTTGGAGCATTTACTGCTTCTGGAGGCAGGTTGTTCCACTGATTAATTGTTCTCACTGTCAGGAAGTTTCTCCTTAGTTCTAGGAGAACTAGTTCTCCCATATTTCTTCTTTTCTTTAGACTAGCCAAGCCCAAGTCCCACAGCTGTTCTTTGTATATTTTAGTCTCCAGGCCTTTGATCATCATAGTTGCTCTTCTCTGATTTTTTTCCAAACTCTCAACATCCAGTCATAATAATATTCTGTCCCATGGGAACCAAGGTCCTCGGTTACTCCCAAGACTAGAGGCTAGGTGTTGCATAAAAAGCCCGCCAAATAATCATATTGGGGAATGTAGTTGCTTTCATAGTTTTATGGGTATGATTTTTAACTTTGTATTGGGAAATTGTTATTTGTATCACCAGACTTAGTTTCACTCTTGATTGTGCCAATACTTTGTCACTAATAAACATGTTCTTTGAGGAATTTGTAAGCCTCAGAGTTCTGCATTATTCATCCCTATCTGTTGGAAACATGACAACAGCTTTACTTGGAACAGCTTACATCTGGCAACAATACCTTTAACACAATGAAACAACATTTGCTTATTCCCAGGTCTTTGGGAAGGACTTGACAGCTGGACAAATATGCTGAGTCAAGTCTAAATATCTGGGTGTCTATGCAATGAACTGCAATAATAAAACCGGTAGAGCTGAAGGCAATATCCAGATGTTTGGTGTGTTGTTTACTGGCTTTCACTGAATAGTCATACACTATTGCAATTGTATTAGGAGGAAAACAATATTTCTTAAGTACTATCTTATACCACCATATGCAAATGAAAAGACTAGATTTCCTCTCCCAGATATCTATAAATAAAAAATTGACTTGGCAGAGTCACAACATCCTATTATTTTCTTTCTTAGCGCACTACAATCATGTCTTCCTGGCTGTATCTCCTCCTGCTGGCGGCTTTGCTGGGAGGTAAGGCAACATAGAAAGAAGGATTTCCTCTGTACAACTATAGTGATCCAGGCAGTCAACTCTTTAAAGAAACTAAAAACAAAGAGGAAAAAAAAACAAGAATCTAGATATCAAATAAAACAGAGGCTTGCGACAAAAGTCAAAAATAACAAAAAAAGCTTCTTTCAACATGTAAAAAACAAGAAAAAAGTGAAGGAAATGATTGGTCCATTAGTGGGTGGAAGTGGCAAGAAGGTGACAAGCAACAGGGAGAAAGCAGAACTATTTAACTCATTTTTTGCATCTGTCTTTACACAAAGGGAAAAAACAGACCAACCTATCAAAAATAGTGCCACAAAAAACAAAACAGAAACACAAGTTAAGATAGGCAAGAAAATCGTTAGTGAGCACCTGTCCAGCCTAGATGAGTTCAAATCGCCAGGACCAGACGGATTACACCCCAGAGTTCTCAAGGAACTGGCAGATGTGATATCGGAGCCACTGAACTATATTTTTCAAAGATCCTGGAACACAGGGGAACTACCAGAGGACTGGAAAAGAGCTGATGTAGTTCCCATCCTCAAAAAAGGAAAAAAAATGGATCCAGGAAATTACAGACCTATCAGCCTGACCTCAATACCTGGGAAGATCCTGGAAAAGATAATCAAACAACGAATCAACGAACACCTAGAGGCAAACAAAGTCATTACTAAAAGCCAACATGGGTTTGTCAAAAATAGATCATGCCAGACAAATCTTATTGCATTCTTTGACCAAGTGACAAAATTAGTGGATCAGAGGAATGCTGTGGACATAATTTACTTGGACTTCAGTAAGGCATTTGATAAAGTAGATCACAACCTACTACTTGACAAGATAGAAAAATGTGGGGTAGACAGAACCACCACCAGATGGATCCGTAGCTGGCTGACCGGCCGTACTCAGCGAGTGGTCCTCAATGGAACTGCATCTATATGGAGGGAAGTGTGTAGTGGGGTGCCCCAGGGCTCTGTTCTGGGCCCAGTACTCTTCAACATCTTCATCAACGATTTGGATGAAGGGATAGATGGGGAACTCATCAAATTTGCAGACGACACCAAGCTGGCAGGAATAGCCAACACTCCAGAAGACAGGCTTCAGATACAGAAGGATCTGGACAGACTTGAACACTGGGCACTAACTAACAAAATGAAATTCAATGGTGAAAAAAGCAAGGTTCTACATTTAGGCAAGAAAAACCAAATGCACAAGTACAGCATAGGTGGCACCATGCTCAATAGTAGTAACTGTGAGAGGGACCTCGGAGTCCTAGTAGACAATCACTTAAATATGAGCCAGCAGTGTGCTGCAGCTGCCAAAAAGGCCAACACAGTGCTAGGCTGCATTAACAGAGGGATAGAATCAAGATCACATGAAGTATTAATACCACTCTTCAATGCCTTGGTAAGGCCACACTTGGAATACTGCATCCAGTTTTGGTCACCACGATGTAAAAAGATGTTGAGACTCTAGAAAGAGTACAGAGAAGAGCAACAAAGATGATTAGGGGACTGGAGGCTAAAACATATAAGGAACGGTTGCGAGAATTGGGTATGTCTAGTTTAACGAAGAGAAGGACAAGGGGGGACATGATAGCAGTATTCCAATATCTCAGGGGATGCCATAAAGAAGAGGGAATTAAGCTATTTTCCAAAGCACCTGAAGGCAGGACAAGAAGCAACGGGTGGAAACTAATCAAGGAGAGAAGCAACCTAGAACTAAGGAGAAACTTCCTGACAGTGAGAACAATTAATCAGTGGAACAGCCTGCCTCCAGAAGCAGTAAATGCTCCAACACTGGAAGTTTTAAGAAGAGACTGGACAGCCATTTGTCCGAAATGGTGTAGGGTTTCCTGCCCGAGCAGGGGGTTGGACTAGATGACCTCCAAGGTCCCTTCCAACTTTACTACTATTACTATTACATCCAGTTAGGTATATTTCTGAATCACAAACTCAGCTTTTTTCCATTCTGATGTCATGTTGTGCTGAAGGGAATCATAGTTTTCTTTGCTGGGGAGGATGACTGCTAAATAGAGAACTGGAGAACTAGCTAAATTATTGTTGTTGTTGTTAATTGCGAAGTCGTGCCCGACCCATCGCGACCCCATGGACAACATTCCTCCAGGTCTTCCTGTCCTCCACCATCTTCTGGAGTCCATTTAAATTCACACTTACTGCTTCAGTGACTCCATCCAGCCATCTCATTCTCTGTCGTCCCCTTCTTCTATTGCCCTCAGTCTTTCCCAGCATTAGGCTCTTCTCCAGTGAATCCTTCCTTCTCATTAGGTGGCCAAAGTACTTGAGTTTCAACTTCAGGATCTGGCCTTCTAAAGAGCAGTCGGGGTTGATCTCTTCTAGGACCGACCGGTTTGAACGCCTTGCAGTCCAAGGGAATCGCAGGAGTCTTCTCCAGCACCACAGTTCAAAGGCCTCAATTCTTTTGCGCTCAGCCTTTCTTATGGTCCAACTTTCACAGCCATACATTGCAACTGGGAAAATCATGGCCTGGACTATGCGCACTTTTGTTGGCAGGGTGATGTCTCTGCTTTTTAGAATGCTGTCTAGATTTGCCATAGCTTTCCTCCCCAGGAGCAATTATTTCCTCCCCAGGAGCAATTATTAGACTGTATTAAATCTAGATGACAAAAAGAGAGAAAAAAACATTAGAAAATAAAGGATATCAGAATCTGAAAATTTAAACAACTTCTTCTTCTTCTTCTCTTTCTTTCTTTCTTTCTTTCTTTCTTTCTTTCTTTCTTTCTTTCTTTCTTTCTTTCTTTCTTTTCTTTTTCTCCTTCTCCTTTTCTTCTGCACAGGGATCCAATCTGAAATACAGTTTCTTCAGTCTGGTCCACAAATAAAAAGGCCTGGAGAATCAATACGATTGACCTGTAAGGCATCTGGATATAACTTCACTAACTATAGGATGAACTGGATCAAACAGGCACCAGGAAAAGGACTGAACTGGGTGGGTACTATTAGGACAGACAACTTTAATACATTCTATGCTGAAGCTTTGAAAGCTCGAGTCACCATCACCGTGGACACTTCCATCAGCACCACATTTCTGCAATTGACAAACCTGAACACTGATGATACAGCTGTGCATTATTGTGGAAGGCACACAGTGGAGAAAACCACATTCATAGCCATTCATAAATCCTCAGGAGGAAACTGGCTGCTTTGCTGTAATAATATAGCAAGGGACGTGAAAGGCAAGATAAAAATATCTAAATCCTTGGTGTTTGTAGGAATCAGTCATTGCAGGATACAAATATGGCTGACTGCTTTCGCAGTGTTTATTGCAGTGGTTCTCAACCTGTGGGTCAGGTCCACATTTGGGGTCGAACGACCATTTCACGGGAGTCGCCAAACAACGCAGTCCGCCATTTTTTCCCCTTTTCCTTAGCTGTGCTACTCCCTTTTATTCTATTGGCTTTTGAAAGCCAATAGAATAGACTCTCTTGAATAGAGTCTAATTCTATTGGCTTTCAAAAGCCAGTAGGAATTGTCCAGGCTGTCTCTGCCCTGCTGAGCCCGCCAAAAGTCCCATTCTGCAAACGGTGCTGCAAGTTGTCTGCAGCGAAGGCGAGCTGTCTGGAAGCTTCCACCCCTCCCTGCTGAGCAACTACTAAAAATGTAAGTAAAAGAGGGCTGGGGTGGGAGGTGGGAGGCCGGCGGGCATAGGGAGGGTTGCTGGCATGCGTGGGGCCTGGCGGGTGCCTTACCCCCCTTGGGCTGGGCCAGCTGGTGGCCCAGCTGGTGGTCAGCCTGCGCTGTCTCTGTCGCTTGCCAGCTACGCCTCAGATGGCACAGGGGGCGGCACCATGCATGTGCAGCGCTCCTGGGCAGGGAAAGTCCTTGACCTACGACTGGTTGGATAGTCCCCAACTTACGACCGGTTGGGTAGTCCCCGACTTACGACCGGTTGGGGGTTGCAGCATTAAAAAGGTTGAGAACCACTGGTTTATTGCCTTATATACAGGTATTCAAATAGCATAAAGTAAGATGGCATCAGCATAGCAACAGCAGTTCTATTGGTGAAACCCCTTACCAATCCTTAAGAATGTACTAGCCAGGAGGCCCCAGTCAGGGAGCAGTTTCTACCACATCCTGTTGATGTAACCAGGCTGATATCATGTGAACCAGGTGATATTTTGTACCAGCCTGGTACATTGTCATGGTGATGTGAATGGATGAGATCATGTAGCGAGAAGAGTTACGCAGGCATTGGAAGGGCAGTTTGCTGCTCACAACCTCTACCTGGCCCCCATCTCTACAGGTGTGCCATTTATTCACTGTGACTGGGAGCTCGTACATCTTGCAAATGCATTAAGGGGCAAGCATAGGGTTTTAGTTTCTTATGTACTATCCTAAATCATCTATATGCAAATAAAAAGACTAGTTTTCCTCCCCCAGATATTTATAAATAATAAAAAAAATGGCTGGGCAGTCTGACAACATCCTGTTTTTTTTTTTTCCTTAGTTCATTACAATCATGTCTTCCTGGTTGTATCCTCTCCTACTGGTAGCTTGATTGGGAGGTAAGGCAACATAGACAGAAGGATTTATTCTGTACAAGTATAATGATCCAGGCAGTCAAACCTTCAAAGGAACTAAAAACAAAGGAAAAAACAAGAATACATATATCAAATAAAACAAAATATTCAATTAGGTATATTCCTAAACCACAAACTCAGCTTTTGTTCATTCTGATGCCATGTTGTGCTGAAGGACATCATATTTTCCTTTGCTGACTATGAGGACTGCTCAATACAGAACTAGTGAAATAACTAAATTATTAGATCATATTAATTCTAGGTGACAAAAAAGAGAGAAAAACATATTAGAATGTTTAAACAACTCCTCCTCATCCTCATCCTTCTCAACAGGGATCCAATCTGAAATACAATTTATCCAGTCTGGTCCAGAAATAAAAACACCTGGGGAATCAATATGATTGACCTGTAAGGCATCTGAATATACTTTCACTGACTACTCAGCATGTGGTCCTCAATGGAACCGCATCTACATGGAGGGAAGTGTGTAGTGGGTTGCCTCAGGGCTCTGTTCTGGGCCCAGTGCTCTTCAACATCTTCATCAACAATTTGGACGAGGGGATAGATGGGAACTCATCAAATTTGCAGATGACACCAAGCTGGCAGGAATAGCCAACACTCCAGGAGACAGGCTTAAGATACAGGAGGATCTGGACAGACTTGAACACTGGGTGCTATCTAAAAAAATGAAATTCAATGGTGAAAAAAGTAAGGTTTACATTTAGGCAAGAAAAACCAAATGTACAGGTATAGTATAGGGGGTACCTTGCTCAACAGTAATAACTGTGAGAGGGATCTTGGAGTTCTAGTGGACAATCACCTAAATATGAGCCAGCAGTGTGCTGCAGCTGCCAAAAAAGCCAACACAGTGCTGGGCTACATTAACAGAGGGATAGAATCAAGATCACATGAAGTATTAATACCACTTGGCAAGGCCACACTTGGAATACTACATCCAGTTTTGGTCACCTCGATGTAAAAAAGATGTTGAGACTCTAGAAAGAGCAGAGAGAAGAGCAACAAAGATGATCAGGGGACTGGAAGCTAAAACGTATAAGGAACGGTTGCTGGAATTGGGTATGTCTAGTTTAACGAACAGAAGGACAAGGGGGGACATGATAGCAGTGTTCCTCAGGGGCTGCCACAAAGAGGGAGCCCAGCTATTCTCTAAAGCACCTGAAGGCAGGACAAGACGCAATGGATGGAAACTAATCAAGGAGAGAAGCAACCTAGAACTAAGGAGAAACTTCCTGACAGTTAGAATTAACTAGTGGAACAACCTGCCTCCAAAAGTGGTGAATGCTCCAACACTGGAAGTGTTTAAGAAGAGACTGGGCAGCTATTTGTCCAAAATGGTATAGGGTTTCCTGCCTGAGCAGGGGGTCAGACTGGATGACCTCCAAGGTCCCTTCCAACTTTATTATCATTATTACTATAGTTTGAGCTGGATCAAACAGGCAGGAAAAGGACTGAACTGGGTGGGTACTATTAGGGCAGACAACTTTAAGACATTCTATGATGAAGCTTTGAAAGCTCAAGTCACCATCACTGTCGACACTTCCGTCAGCACCACATTTCTGCAACTGACAAACCTGAATACTGAGGACACAACTGTGTATTACTGTGCAAGAGAAAACCACATCCATAACCACTCATAAATCCTCCAGAGAAGACCAGCTGCTTGGTTAACATGAAAAGCGGAACAGTACTGCTGATGTGTAGTTCCATAAAATAATAGAAAAACAGAACCTGAAACGGAATCAAATAATCTAGTTCCATTCCATTCATCTCCTTGCTCAGAGAAAGAACTATTGACTTATCAGTCTTTGGATATTTCAGTTCGGAGAATTCTGATAAAACAGGAAATCATATTTATTAATTTAGCATATAAAGAGAACATGACAAAAGAGAAATAAACATATACATACAATCCACGTAATTATATACAAAATGTCTACAGGTGTATGACTGTGGTCTCATAACTGTGGAGCAAAAGTCACCCACGTCCATAACATCCCTTAAGCTACATGTGCTCCTTGAAAGGTGATAAATGATAGACAGCAATCAAATGCAGTGGTACTGCCCTCCTTGGCCTCATAGCCATGACAAACAGAAGTGTATAAAATCAAACAGCCCTTTGGGGGACTTATCATTTTTTTGTTTTTTGTTGCATATACATGAGAACAAAGTAAAACCTTGGTAACTTTATGACATGTGGACTCCAACTCCCAGAATTCCTCAGTCAGCCATGCTGAGGAACTGGGGGATGGAGTCCAAACGTTATAAAGTTGCCAAGGTTGCAGACCCCTGATCTAATGACTACGCTGCACAGTTGACCAGGGTTCAAGCAAAAACATATTAATTTTTGTGAGCTTTTCTGTTGAGGATTATTTACAGTGCTGGGTAAAACAATGATAGGAAATCATCCATAGGAAAACATGCAGAGAGAATCACCCTTGGTTTTCCAAATGAAAGGAAACTTCTTTAGCAGTATATGTCAAGTTCCGGCTGAAAAGCCCAATGAAGTCACACACCAGAGACATGGTTATCTCTAATGTAAATTTTATTAGGCATAGCATACCGGCACAGTCGAAGAAAAGCTAGCTCTGACAATATGGCAGGAAAAAGGTAGTTAAAAGAGAGTAAAACTCCCACCCCCCCACCCCCGACAGCTCAGGACACATTGCCCAATTATTCCTCAAGCATTTGTTTTGAGAAGAAGTCCTCTGTTCGCCAAAATATCTCTTCGGGGATCTTGGCTCTCACACCTGCAGATCCCAAGCTCTTCCCCCCTCCCCTTGCAACTGTAAGCAAGCTAGAAGCAGTACGGTGGGCCTAATGACAAAATCTTCGCAGCTTGACAGTATGTTTGAAATAGTTCTTGAAAAGCCATTCCTAGAATGAGGCATGCTGAGGATAATGATGCTTACCTTGTCACTGCATGTTTTTTTTTTTTTACTTTACTATAATTCATTCTACATGGGGCTGCCCTTGAAGACTAGCCAGGCACTTCAGCCAGTGAAAAGATTGGCTGCTTCTGTCTGTTTAGATCAGATCTGGTATTATCATGCTGCACCACTCCTTAAGTCTGTTGGTTTTTTTCTCGATGTAGTTCAAATTGATCACCCGTCAATCTCTATATAGCTAAGGACCTATCTATCTTCAAAATCATTTTTCCCAGGTAAAATCTGGTAGCCAAATATGTTTTATAGGGAATTTATATGTCTACCAACTCACTTGTGGTGACTCTGGACAGCTTAAAAAAAATAAACCCCATCATACAAAACGTAAAACCAATACCCTCCTCCATGCCCCTGGCAATAACGAGCAGTTATGCAAACAGAGAAGAACAACTAAGATGACCAGGGACCTGGAGGCTAAAACATATGAAGAACGGTTACAGGAAATGGGCACAGCTAGTCTAGTGAAGAGAAGGACTGGGGAGACATAATAGCAGTCTTTCAATATTTGAGGGACTGTCACAGAGTGGAGGGGGACAACCTATTTTCCAAAGCACCCAAAGGTCAGACAAGGAATAATGGATGGAAACTGATCAAGGAAAGATTTCAAATTTAGTCTGAAATTTTCTGACAGTGAGAACAATCAACCAATGGAAGAGATTGCCTTCAGAAGTTGTGGGAGCTTCATCACTGGAAGCTTTCAAGAGATTGAACAGCCATCTGTCAGAAATGGTGTAGGGTCTCCTGTTTGAGTAGGAGGCTGGACTAGAAGACCTCCAAGGTCCCTTCCAGCTTTATTCTATTCTATTCTATTCTATTCTATTCTATTCTATTCTATTCTATTCTATTCTACTCTGTTCTGATCTGTTCTGTTCATTGTCTCACGATTATAAAATATCTACAAATTTCTATTGGTGACTGTACATGGCTTTGAGTTGGATAAGAATGAAATGGAATTAAGGTAAATAAATATATGGACTAAAGTGACTTTGAGATTGAGGGGGGGATGGACTTTCCTTTATTGGAGGTGTTTCAATAGAAGCCTACCTGTAGATATGCACAAGAATGAAAAGATGGCATCAGCATTTAAGATACCCCAAAAATTAGGTCTACAGAGGAATTCTCAAAAGGTTTATTCTTCACCATAACTGAGTCAGAACGAGGAGTCTCCTTGTAGCGAGATAGGTGGCAAACAAATTTAAAAATACAATAATACAATAAAAAAATAAAGTTAATAAAATTAAATAATATTAAATATAAAATAAAATTAAAATTAAAAAATAAAATATAAAATAATAATAAAAAAAAATATTGATTGCCCATCTTACCACAAAGTAACTCTGGGTAGTTTACAATATTAAAAAGATTACAAAAGCTATAGAAAATATAAGCTAGATAACATACAAAGATAAATATTCAATCCTATCTAAACAAGAGGGAGGGGAGGGAATAGGATGAGCAGGGGAGGAAGTGGGATGTGTTGTTAGTCTGTCATCCACACTGAATGTGAACCCCTCCCCACTGGAACCCCAAGTTAACCAGCATTGTCAGGTTTTTAAGCTCTTGTAGAAGGTTAGGATGGATGGAACTGACCTCTGGGGGGCAAAATGTTCCAAAAGGCAGGAGCAAAAAGAGAGAAGTGTCTTCTCCTGGACCTCGCCAGTAGGAGTACCCTGGCCAATGGGGCCTGTAGCATGTCTTCTCTATCAGTGCAGGTGAGGTGGGCCAACCCCTTTGGGATGAGATGGTCCCACAATAAGCAAGCAAGCAAACAAACAAACAAATATGTTTAGTTGCAAAAGAGCTACAAAAGACATCAAAAAAACGTAGGAGAGAATATGATCTATCCTGGATTAATGCATGTGGAGGGGTACTAGAGAAGGGGATGCTGGAAAAACAATACTTTCTTGTAGTATAAGAGTGCATTGGATCCATGACCCAAGTTTTGATCAACTGGATTTTAAATCTCATTTCTATTCAGTTACCCAGACTGTGATAAAAAAAGATAGTGGAAAGGTGGGTTTTAGACCTCATTGCTTCTATTCATGTCCTGCTGTCTTCCATCTGTTCCTTTTTGTTGTACAGTGAAGCACTGTGTGATAGGGGTCACAGTGATTTCCTCCAGCACAAATACTCCCCAGATGATTATAGAAACACAAAGAGGGCTTCTTATCTTCCCAACAGAATGCAATTATATTTCCTCTGATGCTATCAAAATTTTATGGGCAGCCCCAAGCAAAGTTGTGATGGCAACTGGTTCTCTATACAATGCTTGTATTAACAAATAACTAAGGACTTTTTATTCTAAGTATCTCATCTGCTCTTGTTCTAGGTCACAGAGATTAAGTCCCATAATATTGTTTGTTACATCAAAACCCTCTACTAAACATACTGATGGAAAGAAAAGTCACAACTTAATGAATCATGGAGAACATTCCAAATTTATGGCCATAGAACCAAAATGCAAAGAACAGGCAGATTTCAATTTGATAGACATGGTGGGTACCATAATCTTCAACTAGTCCAAAGACACCTAGCTGGTTTTTCATGCATAAGACTGGACTACAATTCACAGCCTTTGTTCTGGTCATCACATTAACTACTACACCAAACTTTAAGTTTCTAAGTAATGCTAAAACTGTAATCTAGTGTGGATGATGATTGATTGACCGATCAATTGATATTGATGATAATCTATTTCCATACACTTGCAAAAAAATCTTTCTTTCTTTCTTTCTTTCTTTCTTTCTTTCTTTCTTTCTTTCTTTCTTTCTTTCTTTCTTTCTTTCTTTCTGTCTTTCTTCTTTCTTTCTTTCTTTCTTTCTTTTTGTCTTTCTTCTGGACATGGGAGAGAAATACAAAAAAGAAACATTCTTTTGTATTATCTGAATTTGGTTAGTTTTCATCAGCCTTTATGCAAGACTCAGTCCATATTTTGCACTTAAATATTTGCTTGAGGATGTTTAAGCAATTTGTATACAGGTACTCATGACTTCTAATGTTTGACCCCTCCCTTGGACTCAGCCTGTCATCTCTTACACATAGGACACAAATATGAATGCCTTGCAGGGGGATGGGTGGCAAACTAATTTAATGAATAAAAAATAAATAAAGAAAACATGTCTATGGAGATTCTCAGTCTTTGGGAAAACAGAAAAGAAACACTCTTGCACCATCCAAATTCAGTTAGCTTTGATCAGTTTCTCTTCAAGACTCAGTCCATGTTTTACACTTAAATATTTGGTTGAGGATGTTTAAGCAATTTAAAATGATTCTGGACAGGTGATCTCTTTTTATATAGAGACGGACATGCAAATTCAAAGGCAGCCCAACCTTTAAACATCTCCCTCCTTCTTTCTCAAACACTCAGAGACAGAATCAGCAACTCACCTAACACATATTTCTCCTACAAGCCATTTAATAACAATGATTCTATGGTTGAATGTCATCTTGACCCTCTCCATTTTTAAAGGTATGCTTCTTTGGGTTCCATAATATTGTGAGTTGCACTAAGATTTCTCCACGAGCTCTTCAGATATCTTCTCATGTCTTTCTTTTCAGATGTTCTTGCAGATGTTTCATTAACTGAATCAGGAGGAGGGCTGAAAAGACCTGGAGTTTCTCTTCGACTCACTTGCACATGCTCTGGGTTCAATATTGATAGTTACTGGATCCACTGGGTCCGCCAGGCAGATGGAAAAGGACTGGAATGGATCTCACAGATAAATAAAGGCACCGTATATTATGCCAATTCTTTTAAAGGTCGATTCACAATCTCCAAAGATAGTTCCAGGAACCTGGTTTATCTAGACATGAACGGACTGAAAGCTGAAGACACAGCCAAGTATTACTGTGCAAGGGAGCACAGTGGAGAAAAATGAATCTGAGCTTGTTCTGAAACTTACAGTTTATGTGGCAAAGGGAAAGTTTCATTTGGATTCACTCCAATGAAAACAGAATCACAACAGCACAGCTTTAAATATATATCATGAGCAATTCATTTGGGATCTGTCACAGCTGTTTAGTTACTTATTTTAGCAAGGAGATGAATATAGTGAGAAGGAACTGGATTTGCATATGGACAGTATCTGAAAAAGTAATTTTCTCTCACAGCCCAACTCACCTAATACCCACGACAGCTCAGAAATTAGTTTGACAGTGGAATTCTTATAAAGCAGAGGTGCCAAACTTGCAATGTCACATGATGTGTTGTGACATATCACAATTTTTTTCCATTGCTGGCAATGATGTGGGCGTGGTTTCGACATGACAAATCCAGCCCGCGGGCCGGCAGTTTGACATCCCTGATATAAAGCAACTAGCTCTTTGTATAATGTTTCTATTAACAAATAATCAAGGTCATTTTATTCTACTAGATTCTAGGTATCTCAACTTTGCTCTTGTTCTAGGTCACTGAGGTCAAGTCGCATAATTTATTTCCTCAACTAAACATAATTCTCAATAAAAGAAAAGATATACCCTAATAAATTGTGGAGAATTTGATAGATATGGTGGGCACCACAACTGGAACTAGTCCAAAATCACCCAGTGTAAGATCCTGCCTCAGCTATCTTCTCAGGAAATCATGACCCTTGAAACAAGCATTATTTCAAAAGGATGTTTTACTGAGAAAAAGTGATTGCAGAGAAGCCAGGCAGAATCTGAAGTTCCCGCATGAATCATTAAGCTAATTCCCCATTGTTCAAATCCACCCCAGTGGCCCAGTCCATCAGGAGCCAATTCACTGGCATGAAGTCATTGTGAGAACTCTGAGGTGAGAAGGTGATAACATGTCATTCCCTGGTGCTGTGACCTTGGTAACAGGCAGATGCTGGCCAGAAATAAATCCATCCAGGATGTCCATTTCCCCCCCTCCATAATTCCCATGCAGATACAGCAAAGCAAAAACATCAAATACTTCGATTTCCAAGTAACAGTCCCCCCTCCCCTCAGAAAGACAGCTTTCTGACAGGGACATGACACCAAGTTGCTTTTTCATGCCTAAGACCAGAGTACATTTCTCAGTCTTCTGGCCACCATATTAACTAGTACACTAAACTGGGTCTCTAAGTAATGCTAAGACTGTGGTCTAGTGTGGATAATGATAATGATGATGATGGTGGTGGTGGTGGTGGTGGTGGTGGTGAAGGTGTCAAACGGGCAGAGTTAAAGTTGATAGATATGGTAGGCACCATGATCTCTTCTTATATAGAGAAGGACATGCAAATTGAAAGACAGCCCAACCTTTAAATGTCTCCCTCCTTCTTACTCAAAGATCCAGAGATTACCAGAACTCTTGGGAATCAGCAATTCACCTAATATATATTTCTCCTACAAAACATTTAATAACAATGATTATATGGGTAAATGTCATCTTGACTCTCTCCATTTTTAAAGGTATTCTTCTTTGGGTTCCATAATATTGTAAGTTGCACTTCAATTTCTCCACAAGCTCTTCAGATATCTTCTTGTGTCTTTCTTTTCAGATGTTCTGGCAGATGTTTCATTAACTGAATCAGGAGGAGGGCTGAAAAGACCTGGAGATTCTCTTCGATTCACTTGCACATGCTCTGGGTTCAACATTGATAGTTACTGGATCCACTGGGTCTGCCAGGCAGATGGAAAAGGGCTGGAGTGGATCTCACGGATAAATAAAGGCACCACACACTATGCAAATTCTTTTAAAGGTCGATTCACAATCTCCAAAGATAGTTCCAGGAACCTGGTTTATCTAGAATGGACTGAAAGCTGAAGACATAGCCAAGTATTACTGTGCAAGGGAACACAGTGGAGAAAAATGAATCTGAGCTTGTTCTGAAACTTACAGTTTATGTGGCAAAAGGAAAGTTTCATTTGGATTCACTCCAATGAAAACGGAATCATAACAGCACAGCTTTATATATATATGAGCAATTCATTTGGGATCTGTCACAGCTGTTTAGTTACTCTCATTTTAGCAAGGAGATGAATATAGTGAGAAGGAACTGGATTTGCATATGGACAGTGTCTGAAAGAGTAATTTTCTCTCACAGCCCAACTCACCTGACATCCATGACAGCTCAGAAATTAGGTTGACAGGGGAATTCTTATAAAGCAGAGGTGTCAAACTCGCAATGTCACATGATGTATCGCGACATATCACAATTTTTTTTACATTGCTGGCAATGGTGTGGGCATGGTTTCGGCATAACAAATCCAGCCCGCGGGCCAGCAGTTTGACATCCCTGTTATAAAGCAACTAGCTCTTTGTATAATGCTTCTATTAACAAATAAACAAGGTCATTTTATTCTACTAGATTCTAGGTATCTCAGCTTTGTTCTTGTTCTAGGTCACTGAGGTCAAGTCACATAAATTATTTCCTCAACTCAGCATCTTTTTTACATCGGGGTGAGCAAAACTGGATGCAGTATTTCAAGTGTGGCCTTACCATCTTGATTCTATCCCTCTGTTAATGCAGCCAAGCACTGAGTTGGATTTTTGGTAGCTGTAGCACACTGCTAGCTCATATTTAGGTGATTGTCCACTAAGACTCCGAAATCCCTCTCACAGTTACTACTATTGAGCAACGTACCCCCTATACTATACCTGTACATTTGGTTTTTCTTGCCTAAATGTAGAATCTATTTTTTTTTTTCATTTTGTTAGATAGCGCCCAGTATTCAAGTCTGTCCAGGTCCTCCTGTATCTTAAGATCTGGAGTGTTGGCTATTCCTGCCAGCTTTGTGTCATCCACAAATTTGATGAGTTCCCCATCTATCCCCTCGTCCAAATCATTGATGAATATGTTGAAGAGCACTGGGCCTAGAACAGAGCCCTGGGGCACCCCACTACATACTTCCCTCCATGTAGATGCAGTTCCATTGAGGACCATATGCTGAGTATGGCCAGTCAGCCAGCTACGGATCCATCTGGTGGTGATTTTTTCTAACCCACTTTTTTCTATCTTATCGAGTAGTAGGTTGTGATCTACTTTATCAAATGCCTTACTGAAGTCCAAGTAAATGATATCCACAGCATTCCTCTGATCCACTAATTTTGTCACTTGGTCAAAGAATGCAATAAGGTTTCTCTGGCATGATTTGTTTTTGACAAACCCATGTTGGCTTTTAGTAGTGATTTTGTTTGCTCTAGGTGTTCACTGATTCATTGTTTGATTATCTTTTCCAGAATCTTCCCAGGTATTGAGGTCAGGCTGATAGGTCTGTAATTTCCTGGATCCATTTTTTCCCCTTTTTTGAAGATGGGAACTACATCAGCTCTTTTCCAGTCCTCTGGTAGTTCCTCAGTGTTCCAAGATCTTTGAAAAATATAGTTCAGTGGTTCTGAGATCACATCTTCCAGTTCCTTGACAACCTTGGGGTGTAATCCATCTGGTCCTGGTGATTTGAACTCGTCTAGGCTGGACAGGTGCTCACTTATCATTTTCTTGCCTATCTTAACTTGTGTTTCTATACTGATTTTTATGGCACTATTTTTGATAGGTTGGTCTGTTTTTTTCCCTTTGTGTAAAGACAGATGCAAAAAATGAGTTAAATAGTTCTGCTTTCTCCCTATTGCTTGTCACCTTCTTGCCACTTTCGATCATTTCCTTCACTTTTTTCTTGTTTTTTTACCTATGTAGGGAAAGGCACATGCATAACAATGTTATCTTCAACATTGTATATAGATGTATTAATGGTGTATTTATTACTGAATGTGTTCATATAACATATAACTAATTGGAGAAAAAAAACAATGGTTGGGCTGACAAGAGTTTCCAATCCTAAGCCATAGGAAGTTGATAGAATTCTTTTCTTCTATTTAATTAGACTAATTCAATTTCTATAGTCCAATCAATTGAAGCAATATTTAAATCATGAATGGTTTCCCATCTAAACATGGGTGGAAATCATTGCATTCCAAATGGACTCCATTCTCCATCAGTTCTCCCATGCTTTCTTTTCCTTTCTTCACCTACCTTGCCTCTTATATTGTAACCCATTTTCTTTAGAAATGAAAAAGGGAAAGAGCAGAAAAATTATAAAGCCATCATTTCATTTAAATTGTTTCTATCTATCTGGTATGACTCTTATTAATATTACATTCAAGCAGAACACTAAAACCACCATCTGCCAGACCATTTCTAATGTACTCAAATCTTTGTGACAGTTGAAGATTTCATTCAAATTTTGAGCTTGATTTTCCAGTGGAAGAGATTCATTTGAATTTAGGTTGGTTGTGGTTACCAGGCTCAAGACCAATATTTGAAATTGAAGAACTCCAGCATGGAGGAGGAGGAGGAGGAGGAGGAGGAGGAGGAGGAGAAGAAGAAGAAGAAGAAGAAGAAGAAGAAGAAGAAGAAGAAGAAGAAGAAGAAGAAGAAGAAGAAGAAGAAGAAGAAGAAGAAGAAGAAGAAGAAGAAGAAGAAGAAGAAGAAGAAGAAGAAGAAGAAGAAGAAGAAGAAGAAGAGGAGGAGGAGGAGGAGGAGGAGGAGGAGGAGGAGGAGGAGGAGGAGGAGAAGAAGAAGGAGGAAGAAGAGAGGAGGAGGAGGAGAAGGAGGAGGAAGAGGATGATAAGAAGAAGACAACTTAGATGGATAAACAATATCTATTTGGAATGATATGATATCATAATATTTTTGCACAAGAAATCAGAATATAGATCCCAGAAGGAAAAGTAATCGTCTTGCTGTGATGTAGCTACATTTGCAACACAAAGCTGAATATACACCACAGACTAGCCAATAAATACATAGCATACTTTGTTTCATGTAAATTACTTCCCTGTATGGCCTTCATTAAATAGAATGGAGACAGTATTAGAAGTACCTGACAGTATTGAATTGCTTTTCACCTTTTGCATTATCCTTCTTGAAAGCATGGCTTTGAAACTGTTGATAAATTTCCTCATTGTGTTCCCAGCATGTAAGATCACTAGTTTATTTGTAGGCAGATGTGCATTTTTTTGGTGTGTATTTTTTCACATACTTTTATTTTTAAATTGTTTTTGTATTCATGCAGGCACTACTTCAGAAATTACAATTACTCAATCTGCTGCTCAAGTGAAAAGACCAGGGGAAAGGATGAGGTTCACCTGTACAGTTTCTGGATTTTCTCTTGGAAGCTCTGGAATAAGCTGGATCCGCCAGGTCTCAGGAAAGGAACTGGAATGGATCGGAGACATCTGGCATAATGGAGGCACTGCTTATAGCACTATCTTTCGAAGTCAGGCCAGCATCACAAAAGACAATTCTAGGAGCCAAGTGATCTTGCAGCTCAATGCTTTAAAGGCTGAAGACACAGCTACATATTATTGCATAAGACACAATGACAGGAACCTTCCTTCAAGCTGGTCAAAACTACCGCTGTTCAAATTTAAGCACAGTCATTCTCTTGTGTGTGTCCAACAGGCAGATGGAGGAACTTAACGAAGAGAAGGACAAGGGGGGACAGAATAGCAGTGTTCCAATATCTCAGGGGCTGCCATAAAGAAGAGGGAATCAAGCTATTTTCCAAAGCACCTCAAGGCAGGAGAAGAAGCAACGGGTGGAAACTAATCAAGGGGAGAAGCAACCTAGAAACTTCCTGACAGTGAGAACAATTAATCAGTGGAACAGCCTGCCTCCAGAAGCAGTAAATGCTCCAACACTGGAAGTTTTTAAGAAGAGACTGGACAGCCATTTGTCTGAAATGGTGTAGGGTTTCCTGCTTGAGCAGGGGGTTGGACTAGATGACCTCCAAGATCCCTTCCAACTTTACTACTACTACTACTACTACTACTACTACTACTACTACTACTATTATTATTATTATTATTATTATTATTATTATTATTATTATTACTAACTCTTTTGTGTATTATTATTTCTTGAACCACAAATCCCAAACTTGCCATAATATTTTCATTGCAAGATTTCTTAAAAAAAAATAATTGTCAAGAAAAGTGACTCAAAACTTAACTAAATTGCCTTATTCTATCTTTCTTCTTGCTTCCTCAGCAGCTCTTTGGGGGATTTCAAAGCAATTACTAATGACTTTTTCTACCTTTAAGAGAACCAATGTCCATCTATGGAGAACGATAGGAATTTAGACCTTAAACATTTTGCCCCACAGTGTCAAACTATAAGAAGGTTAAATATAGTGACATTTCAGTGTCATAAAATCCTTCACTGGTAAAGTCAAGAACCACATAAACCCATTTTCCATAATGGCCTTCTTGTAATGCCAATTTTCACAAATAAGAATTACTACATGTTGCATTGGGTTGAATATTTTTGATTTTACATTTTTGTAAACTTCAATTCTTAGGGCCCATTCTTCTTCACATACGAATGTAGATAATTAAAACTAAATCTGCCTGGAGAGATAACAGATCATTACATTTTATAAAGAATTCTAAAAGTGTCTAAATTAAAAATAAAGGCATGGTAATAAAGTTATCATGTATTGTGCAGAAATTGGTTCTTCCTCCTGCAGTTTAATTAGGTGAAACATTTCTGGAGTTATTCTTCTGATGCTCTATTTATTATGATCATGCATTTATCACAACCACTCAGAATCACTGAAAGTTGGAGGACATATACATTTAATCTATTATTATTGTTATCTAGGAGATTTAGGAAGCACCTTCTATCCTTTTGTTGTTGGATGTCTTCCAGGAATAGGCAAACCAAGATCTGCTTTTCATTTTTTAAGGCCAGTCTTAGCCTTCTAAGAAAGGGACTTCTAAGCCTTTTAAGCTCATCAATTAAAAATGTTGAGTTTTCCAGTTGACAACTTGTGTTCAAGGGTGAGCTTCCATTACTTGCCCCAGTTCCTGCTCGTCTAACAGTTCAAAAGCATGCAAATGAAGTAGATAAATAAGTACCACTTCAATGGGAAAGTAACAGCATCTGGTGTGCTCTGGGATGTAGTCATGCCAGCCAAGCATCTTTGGACAATGCTGGCTCCCTTGGCTAAGAAACAGAGATGAACACTGCTCCCTACATTCAGACATAACTGGACAGGGGAAACCTTTACTTTTAGCCTTCTCTGAAAAAGGACTCCCTTCAGTCTGCCAACCATCACAGATTTATTACCCTTCCATTCATCGTGATGATATGGCTCAACTACAGCTTGATGATCATCATGACACTACTTTGTAAATTTTTATCTCTTCTTATCTTAACATTTATTTTATTTTTTATTTTATTTTTAAAATTTATAAACTGCCCACTCCCGTAGGACTCTGGGCGGCTAACAATAAAAACAACATAAAACATGACAAACAAAACAGTACAATTACAGTCATCCAGGGGTCAGGTTTTATAAACCCCAGGCCTGCCGGAAAAGCCAGGTCTTAAGCAGCTTATGGAAAACCAACAGGGTGGGAGTGGTCCTAATCTCCAGGGGGAGCTGGTTCCAAGACGTGGGTGCCATCACAGAGAAAGCCCTCCTCCGCGGCCCCGCCAAATGGCACTGCTTGGCCGACGGGGCCTGAAGGAGGCCCAGCCTGAGGGATCTAACCGGCTGAAGGGAACTATGAGGTAGTAGGTGGTCTCGCATATAGTCTGGCCCTGAGCCATATAGGGCTTTAAAGATAATAACCAACACCTTGAATTGGACCCGGAGACCAATAGGTAACCAGTGCAGCTCACGGAACATAGGTGTAACATGGGTGTATTGAGGAGCACCCACTATCGCTCACGTGGCTGCATTCTGGGCCAACTGTAGTCTCCGAATAGTTTTCAAGGGTAGCCCCATGTAGAGCATGTTGCAGTAGTCCAGACATGTTGAGCCATAACATGTTTAACAAAAAGTTAAATTTGGGAAGGACTAATTTTGTTGCTTGGTATTGACACAATGATATTATGTGACCTTTCTGGCTGTTAATAATTCATTGCAGTCACTGCCCCATTCAGTTAAAAAGACCAGGAGAATCCACAGTACTCATCTGTTCTGTGTTAGAATTTAACCTAAGCATCTACAGCATGCATTGGGTCAGGCAGTTTCCAGGAAAAGCTTAGGAAATTTTGGTTTACTATTATTCAGCAACAAACAATTACTATTCTCCAGTTATCAAAGGGAGATTCTCTGCCTCCAAATGCAGCTCTCAAATTATTTGCAAATGGACAATCTAAAGCAAGGAAACAGGTGTCTAATTACAACACTAGAGATACACAGTGCTGAAAGTCTAACCTTAGCTTGTGTAAAAACTCTTTTCTTGCTTAACCCTTGGAAGGCAGTTCCTGTAGATGGAGCTCTTGTTCCACCATGTTTTTCAGGAAAAAAATGTTCAGAATTTAAAAATAGGAGAAACCACAAAGAGAGGACAAAAATAGACAAGGAAACATTGGTTTACCACATGGAGCAGCTGTCTAGAAAGAGTGGCCTCAGAGCTAAAAGACATTGATTGATTGCTTATACATTCAACATATTTAGATGTTTGAGATGTTACTCACCTCATTATCCTTTTGAGGACAGAATAAAGGGATTCCTAAAAAGAATTGGTACAGTTTCTGAGGTAGGAAAATGGTTGCAATTCATTACCTAAATACAGGTGAGAATGCATATGGGAATTCCAAGTTGAAGGAACTTTGAGATATTATATAAAAATAAAAAAGACATGTGGAATGGGAAAGACTTTTCCAAACAGGGTTGCCCTCCACAAAATAGGAACTTGGAAAATAGACAATCAATTTGCTCAATAAAACTATTTAAAATTATCACATTCAATTGCTACATATCAGGATAATTCTTTGTCTCTTTTCAATGTTGATCTGTGATTTACACCATTTCATACATGAACATATGGACAGCTTTCACACATCACATTAAGCCTTAATTGTCTTAAGCATGTTTTACATTCCCGTTGATTCACCACTGAATCAACAGATTTTTTTTCAAATTCTATCAAAAGACGTAAGATAAGGCTCACTGTGACAGGGATATAGAGTGGCTAAACTGATAACAGTTGAATATCACTTCTGCCTTTTAATAAAATTCATTAGTTCAAAAAGGTGCTACCAGATTCTTTATTATGTTCTTCCACCATAGAAGATGTTTCTGTTCATACAATCACATCAGAAGGTGATATACCAGTCATCCATCAGTGGTATGGCCATATACTTTTCAGATCTAAAAAATGAGCGAAGAATGTTCCATCTCCTTATATTGTGAGGCAGTAAGAACTTAAACCTCTTAAAAGGGAAAACATATGCAAACCACTTCATCATAAATTAATTTCCCCCTCTACTGAAGCTTCATTCATACTTGACCATCTGTCTCTTCTAAAAAATAGATCTTCAAAGGGATAATAACAGTGAAGAAAAGGGATCATGAACTGGCTCCTTCTAATTTTCATTCCCACAATTTTGAAAGGTATGCTACTGCTGGTGTCTTCTTTTTGTTTTATTAGCACAACTCATTCTCACAGATTATCTGTATAGATCAGAAAAATAATCTTAATCTTTAATTATAATAGCTTTTTTCTTATAGAGTAATTCATTTCCATCATTTGATGACCATTTCTCCATCCCCCAGGTGCCCTTTCTCAGATTACTCTTACCCAGTCAAGTCCAGTAATCAAGAATCAAGGAGAATCACTCCAACTCAAATGCTCCATAACTGGGTTTGATATTTACAATCATTATATGCAATGGTCGATGAAGCAGCCTGGGAACCCACTGAAGTGGCTGGTACACTATCGTATCCCAAAGTACAGTGCTTATTCTCCCACAATACAAGGAAGATTTACAGCCTCCAAAGACAGTTCCAACTTTTACCTCCAAATGAATGATTTGAAAGTGGAGGATACAGCTGTGTATTATTGTATTAGTACAATAACCCACACAGTGATGGAAAAGAATCATGACAAGAGGGGAAAAAAACCCTTCTCTTAAATTGGATTCAGTTTGTGGGTTGGCTTACCTGCAGATGGGCTTATCCATAAATGTATACAGTAATACTTTTTTTTTCAAAAAAGTACTCATATGCCCCATATATATTCATGGAGAAGCCCATCAGCAGATAAGCAAACCCATAAATGTTTAACCAAAATATCATAAAAATGCAATATCTATGAAAGGGCTCATTGTGAATATTGAAACATACAAAAAATTAGAGGGTTTTTTTTATACATAGCTGACACATTTTTTCATACCGGTAGTATTTTGGTTTAAAATCTCACGAAGTTTGGTCTTACACATAATTTGGCTTATCCATGGATATGTACAGTGCTAAAGACTCATTACTCTGCTTTGTTCATAAGAGCAGATAAGGTTGTCCATATTTTACATTGGACAATAGGTATTTACTTTTGTGTAACTGTAAGTCTGATATCATTATGTAGGGTAAAATAGCTAAGAGCAAGTAATGCAAAAATAAAATAGGGCCATCAAATGCTTTGCAAATGTTGAAACAAAAACATGATACATTTAAATTCCATAGGTGTAAATTTGCAGTTCATATTGATAGTAGATAATTAGCTGTTTCATTTGACTTTCTTCAGGTCTGTAATGGCAATAGCAAGTCCTTGGACTTATATACCACTTCACAGTACTTTACAGCCCTCTCTAAGCAGTTTTTACAGAGTCAGCATATGGCCTCTGATGACTTGGGTCTTCATTTTACTGACCTTGTGAGGATAGAAAGCTGAGTCAACCTTGAGCCAGTGAGAATCAAACTGCTGGCAGTTGGCAGAATTAGCCTGCAGTACTGCATTCTAACCAGTGTGCCACCACGGCTCTTAATCAAGATTCTTATCTAGCAAATACCATTTTTCACTGGATATTCTTGTGGCTGTAAAGAATCTCTAAGAGAGAGGGTACATATTAAACCTCCACTAATTTTAGATGTCACCAATGCAATTCAGAGATGAGATATGCAATCTTGGTCCTCAGCAACAGGCACCTGTTCTTGATGTTTTTGGGTTTCAGTGGACAATTGAAGTACGGAGCACTTAAAATATTATCTACTTAAATAATGGGCATTTTGAGTACTATGCAAATTATTTTATGTTACTGCTGCTTTAAAGGGGAAGGATTAAACTGACCATTAGGTTCCTTTTAGCTGGAGATCAGAATTTCTGCTCATCTCTCTTACTCAATATTAACATTATGGAATGGACTATCTTGGCATGTTTCATATTGTCATTCTCTGAATGTAAGGAACTATATATATATATATATATATATATATATATATATATATATATATATATATATATATATATATATATATATATATACTGATCTCTTCTATCTTCATGTAATATTCCAACAATTCTTTCTGTTACCTTATGCCACAGGCAGTTTATCCAGTCGTACCATTATTGAATCAGGAGGTGATGTTAAGAGGCCTGGGGAGTCCATAAAACTGACTTGTACAGTGTCTGGATTTTCTGTAGCAGAGGCGTACATGGACTGGATCCATCAACGTCCAGGAGAGGGACTGGAATGGGTTGGACGTATTGCAAAGAGTGGGACTGTATATTATAATAGTATTTTACAAAATCGGTTAACCCTCACAAGAGATACCTCCAAAAACCAATTTTTACTGCAACTCAATGGTCTAAAACCAGAAGACACTGCCTTGTATTTCTGCACAGAAGACACACAGTGAATGAGTCCTTCTAAAAATATCCTCCCTGAAATACAATTTTGCATGTTAAACAAATCCTTTTTTCAGTCATTTGGGTTTCCCAATTACTGCTTTGTAACATCATTCTTTTTTCATACTGCAACAATCATTGGTGGTATGGATACATGAAGTGCAGTTATAACAGTATAACAAAGTTGGGAGGGACCGTGGAGTTCTTCTAGTACAAATCTCTGCTCAAGCAGATTGAACTAGAAGATCTACAAGGTCCCTTCCAGCTGTAATCTGATTGATTGAATGATTGATTGATTGACAAGGTCCCTTCCAGCTCTAATCTGAGTGATTGAATGATTGATTGATTGACAAGGTCCCTTCCAGCTCTAATCTGATTGATTGAATGATTGATGATTGACAAGGTCCCTTCCAGCTCTAATCTGATTGATTGAATGATTGATTGATTGACAAGGTCCCTTCCAGCTCTAATCTGATTGATTGAATGATTGATTGATTGACAAGGTCCCTTCCAGCTCTAATCTGATTGATTGAATGATTGATGATTGACAAGGTCCCTTCCAGCTCTAATCTGATTGATTGAATGATTGATTGATTGAGAAGGTCCCTTCCAGCTCTAATCTGATTGATTGAATGATTGATTGATTGAGAAGGTCCCTTCCAGCTCTAATCTGATTGACTGAATGATTGATTGATTGAGAAGGTCCCTTCCAGCTCTAATCTGATTGATTGAATGATTGATTGATTGACTCCTAAAAGGGATTACAACAGTTTATGCTGCAGGAAAATGGTTTAAATATTTATTTATTTATAAAATTTAAATATGCATTGAGAATGCATATTGTGAATGTCAAGTTGGAAGGCCTTTGAGATATAATTTAAACATATGAAATGGTTTTTGCATGGAAAAATAGTCTTCAAACAGGGCTTGCTCAGCAAAGCCACTTCAAAACATTGCATTTAATTGCAGCTTATCAGGATAAATCTTTGTCTCTTCTCAATGTTGATCTGTGATTTACACCTTTTCATACAGGAAGACATGGACAGCTCTCACATATCACATTAAGCATTGATTGTCCTAAGCATGATTTCTTGAACCATTCACCAATGAATTCAAAGGAATCTAGATTTTTTGTTTTTCAAAGATTTTGTAGAAAGGCTTAAAGCAGGCATGCCAAAATGCTGGCCCGCAGGCCAGGCGCATCACCAGGAAATCACACCACCCCATTGCTGCAGTGGGGAAAAATTCTGATACGTTGCACGATGTCATGTGACATCACAAATTTGACGTGTCTGGCTTAAAGTTTTGTAAGGTACTTTAACAGTCACATAGTGACTAAGCTGATAAGGGCTAAATAAAAACATTTGAACTTGGAAAATGTGCTACCAGACCCTTTATCATTTTCTTTCACTGTAGACTAATGTGGTTCTATTGCTACAATGACACTAGAAGCTCATCAACCAATGATGGCACAGCCATACAATAACTTTGTTAACTGTCAAGACTGTTTTTTTTTTCCATTAGTTATTCTAAATAGTCTGTGATCCTCTCCTCTCCTCTCCTCTCCAGTGTTGTTCTAATGGAAGTTTCCTTCTCCTTATGTGATGAGGCAGTAAGAACTTAAACCTCTTAAAAGGGAAAACATATGCAAATTACTTCATCATATATTATTTTCCTCCTCTGCTGATCTCCTGTCTCTTCTAGAGAAAAGTCTTCAAAGGGATAATAACAGAGAAGAAACAGGATCATGAATTTGCTGCGCCTAATTTTCATTCAAACAATTTTAAAAAGTATGCTACTGCTGATGTCCTCTTTTGGTTTTAAAGCACAGCTCAATCTCAAAGAGGATCTGTGCAGATCAGAAAAATAATCAATCTTTAATTATGGTAGCTTTTTTTCTTATAGAGTAATTCATTGCTATCATCTGGTGACCTTTTCTTCTTCCTCCAGGTACCCTTTCTCAAATTACTCTTACCCAGTCAAGTCTAATAATCAAGAATCAAGGAGAATCCATCCAACTCAAATGTTCCATAACTGGATTTGATATCAATCACCATTATATGAATTGGGTGATGCAGAGGCCTGGGAAGCCATTGGAATGGCTGGTGTATTATCGTATCCTGAAGTACAGTGGTTATTCTCCAAGAATACAAGGAAGATTTACAGCCTCCAAAGACAGTTCCAACTTCTAACTCCAAATGAATGACTTGAAAGTGGAGGACACTGCTGTATATTATTGTACTACTCATATAGACCCTGCACAATGATGGAAAAGAATCATGACAAAGGAAAAAACAATCCTTATTTTTCTGGAACAGTCATGTTTCATGACATGAACTGCTGGCAGAATTATTTATTATGAGATAACAACTGTTTCTAAAGAAAATAGAAGGGGGAATCTCCCTCTCCATGGCAAAAAACTCTTTCATGAAAAATCCAAAAAGTGAGTTACCATCTGTTTCCATGGCCATTTGTCTATCTCACACATCATAAACAGTCCTCCACATCAGTATTTGTCAATCTTGTCAACTTCAGGTTTTCTGGACTTCAATTCCCAGTGTTTCTAGTCAGCATGAATTCTGGGAGTTGAAGTCCAGGCATCTTAAAAGTGACAATGTTGACTAAACACCAACCCCAAACAGATGTTGGAGAATGCACATTGATGTTCACTTCTGACTGCTTGTAGTTAGATTTCAGAAATTAGAACATAACAAATGAAGTGAAATGAAACAATGCATTGTCATAACTCTTTGCTTAATTGTAAATCTATGTAAAATAAATCAAAGAATTTGGAAAATTACTATGATCGAAATGTTTACAAAATGCTTGAGCCGGTCAGTTTGCAACACTTCATGGTGGATTCTTCAGAATTATGAAGAGCTCCAAAATATGTTTTGTCTTGTCTCATCAGTTCTTGTAGGAAGGGTATGTTTTGAGTCCTGTCAAATAATATCATCTGGTGGGACACAGGAATCATGTCTTCTCAAGACATTCTCTTTGGAAGATAATTCCATCTGAGGGTAAATTAGATCCAATTTTGCTGACCATTCATACAGCTCATGAGACCTGGCCTTTCTCTTAATCATGGGGATTTTTCTTCTAGACCAGAGGTCTTCAAACTTGGCCCTTTTATGACTTGTGGACTTCAATTCCCAGAATTCGTCAGCCAGGCACTCTGGCTGAGCAATTCTGGAACTTGAAGTCTACAAGTCCTAAAAGGTACACGTTTGAAGGCCCCTGTTCTAGACTAACATGGTTTTATTCACACAGTCACACCAGAAGGTGATAAGCCAGTCATCCATCAATGGTACAGCTATGTACTTTTCAGATCTGAACATTGAACAAAGAAATGTTCCATCTTCTTATATTGTGAGGCAGTAAGAACTTAAACCTCTTAAAAGGGAAAACTTATGCAAACCACTTCATCATAAATTAATTTCACCCTCTGCTAAAGCTTCATTCATACTTGACCTCCTGTCTCTTCTAAAAAAACAGTCTTCAAAGGGATAATAACAGAGAAGAAACAGGATCATGAACTGGCTGCCTCTAATTTTCATTCTCACAGTTTTGAAAGGTATGCTATTGCTGGTGTTTTCTTTTGGTTTTACAGCATAGCTCATTCTCACAGATTATCTGCAGAGATCAGAAAAAATACTCTTGGTTTTTAATTATAATAGTTTTTTTTCTTATAGAGTAATTCATTTCCATCACTTGATGACACTCTCCTTCCTCCAGGTGCCCTTTGTCAGATTACTCTCACCCAGTCAAGTCCAGTAATCAAGAATCAAGGAGAATCACTCCAACTCAAATGTTCCATAACTGGGTTTGATATTTACAATCATTATATGGATTGGTTGATGAAGAAGCCCGGGAACCCACTGAAGTGGCTAGTACACTATCGTATCCCAAAGTACAGTGCTTATTCCCCCACAATACAAGGAAGATTTACAGCCTCCAAAGACAGTTCCAACTTCTACCTTCAAATGAATGATTTGAAAATGGAAGATACAGCTGTGTATTATTGTACTAGTGCAATAACCCACACAGTGATGGAAAAGAATCTTGACAAGAGGGGAAACATGCTTCTTGATCTGAAGCACTCATGTTTCATGACAGTGCAGCAACTGGCAGTAATATTTATTATTAGAAAGCATTTTTACTAAAGAAAATATAAAGGGGAATCTATGTCTCCATGACAAAGTTCAGTTTCATGCATGATAAATCCAAGATATGAGTTACCATCTGTTTCCATAGCCATCTGTCTCACAAATCATGCACACTCCTCTATACCACTGTTTGTCAACCTTCTAAAATTTAAGATGTCTGGACTTCAACTCCCAGAATTCCCCAGCCAGCATGAATTTACCTGAGAATTCTCTCAATCATGGGAGATAGTTATGCACGTGAGTTCTATGTTATTAATGAATTTACTCCTAGTTTTTTTTCTTGTTGGCTTTGCATATTTTATGGGTTTATTTTTTTAACTTGCATTCCATGGATGTGTTTTGTAAGTTGATTATTATCTCACTCACTTGGTGAGATAATAATCAACTAAAATAAACTCAACTTTTATTTAATTAGCTAATTGATCTATGTTCCATTGGGTCCATTTTTTATCATTTTTATTCAGTGCAATAAAACTAAACCACTTCCTCAGCCTTTTAAACAGCAATGCAGTGATTTTTGTTTATCTTCAGAGTCTAGTTTTAAAGGGAAGGAAATCCTTTGAGGGAAGTGCAGATTCTAGCAATTGCACTCATGGAGGTTTATTTGCAACTCTCAAAAAGTGTTTTACAACTGCTGTCTTCTTGATTGTGGTTTGATTAAGCAATTTGGCCAACTAATTTGAATTCTCAGATGGTTCAACATATAAGTCCAGTCTATAAACTTGATTTTTCTGGTGGACTCAAATCTACATACCATACATACTTTTAGAATAAGCCAAGAATGTTAGCTTTGAAAAAAAAAATCACCAATCAAGTTGGGTTCAGCTTATCTGGGGTTGGGTTTATCCATGTGTATATACAGTATACTTTTTTTTTAAGTACTCATATCTCCAAGTTATATTCAGGGATAAGCCCATCAGCAGATAAGCCACAAATAAATATTTAACCAAAATAACATGGAAAATGCAATATCATAAGAAGGGTAATTGTGAACATTGAAACATACAAAAAAATGGAGAGTTTGTTTATTCATAGCTGACACATTTTTATGGTATTTTGGTTTAAAGTTTCACAAAGTTTGATCTTATCTATAATTTGGCTTATCCATGAGTATGTATGCTACTAAACAGTCATTACTTCTTTAGTAATGTTTATAAGAACAGATTAGAGCTAATAAGATTGTCCATGTATTAAATTGGATAATAGGTCTTCTACTGTTTTATGGAATTGTAAGTCTAACTTCATTAGGTGTGGCAAAGAAGCTATGAACAAGTACTGTCAAAATTAAATAAAGCCATTAATTGCCCCAAGGGTATTTTTTCAAATGGCAACTTTTTTTTGCTAAACAAAGCAAAAAAACAAAAACAAAAAAACAAAAAACACCTCAAAACAAAAACAAAGTCCAGTTGTATTTTGAAAAAGCACCTTTGGGACAATCTTTACCAGCATGACTGAGAATCTCCATAGACAAGGTTATTAATTGCTTTGCAAATGGTGGAAAGAAACCATGATGGGTTTCATCTCCTTAGGTGTAGATTTGCAATTCACATTGTCAGTTGATAATTAGCTGTTTCATTTGGTTTCCTTGAAGTTTGTAATGGCAATAGCAGTAGCACTTGGACTTCTATATTGCTTCACAATGCTTTACAGCCCTCTTTAAGCAGTTTTTACAGAGTCAGAATATTGCCCCAATGATATGGGTCCTCACTTTACTGACCTCGGAAGAATGGAAAGCTGAGTCAACCTTGAGCCGGTGAAAATCAAACTTCTGGCAATTGGCAGAATTAGCCTGCAATACTGCATGTGCAGTACCAGTGCTCCACCATGACTCTTAATCAAGATTCTTATCTGGCAAATGTCATTTTTACTGGATATTCCTATGGCTGTGAAGAATCTCTAAGAAAGAGGGTCCTTATCAAATTTCCACTAATTTTAGATGTCACCAATGCAGTTCAGTGATGTGATATGCGATCTTAGTCCTTAGCAACAGGAATCTGTTCTTGATGTCTTTGGGTTTCAATTCACAATTGACATACTGGGTACTGCATCCAGTTTTGGTCACCACGATGTAAAAAAGATGTTGAGACTCTAGAAAGAGTACAGAGAAGAGCAACAAAGATGATTAGGGGACTGGAGGCTAAAACATATAAGGAACGGTTGTGAGAATTGGGTATGTCCAGTTTAACGAAGAGAAGGACAAGGGGGGACATGATAGCAGTATTCCAATATATCAGGGGCTGCCATAAAGAAGAGGGAATTAAGCTATTTTCCAAAGCACCTGAAGGCAGGACAAGAAGCAACGGGTGGAAACTAATCAAGGAGAGAAGCAACCTAGAACTAAGGAGAAACTTCATGACATTGAGAACAATTAATCAGTGGAACAGCTTGCCTCCAGAAGCAGTAAATGCTCCAACACTGGAAGTTTTTAAGAAGAGAATGGACAGCCATTTGTCCGAAATGGTGTAGGGTTTCCTGCCCGAGCAGGGGGTTGGACTAGATGACCTCCAAGGTCCCTTCCAACTTTACTATTATTATTATTATTATTATTATTATTATTATTATTATTATTATTATTATTATTATTATTATTATTATTATTACTATCTAATTAAATAATGGGCACTTTGAATATCATGCAAATTATTTTATGCCACAGCTTCTTTAAAGGGGAAGGATTATTTCTTTCAGCTGGAGATCAGAATTTGTGCTCATTTTAGTTAGTCAGTATTAACATTATGGAATTAACAATCTTGGCATGTTTCATATTGTCATTCTCTGCATGTAAGGAAAAATGTATTTCATATAATATTTCAACATATCATTCTTTTACCTTCTGCACCATCATTTTCTCCTTTTTAATTTTGCATTTTTATTGTTTTTTTATCACAGGCAGTTCACCCAGTCATACCATTACTGAATCTGGTGGTGATGTTAAGAGGCCTGGGGAGTCCATAAAACTGACTTGTACAGTGTCTGGATTTTCTGTAGCAGAGGCGTACATGGACTGGATCCGTCAACGTCCAGGCGAGGGACTGGAATGGGTTGGACGTATTGCAAAGAGTGGGACTGTATATTATAATAGTATTTTGCAAAATCGGTTAACCCTCACAAGAGATACCTCCAAAAATCAGGTATTTGTCCAACTCAATGGTCTAAAACCTGAAGACACTGCCTTGTATTCCTGCGTAAATAACACACAGTGAATTAGCCCTTCTAAAATTATCCTTCCTGAAATATATCTATCCACCCTGTCACAATGTCACAGCTGCTGAACAAATCCTTTTTTGGTCAGTAGGTTCCTCAATCACTGTTATATAGTGTCATTCTTTTTTTTTATGCTGCAAGAATCATATATGATATGGAGCAGTGAAGTGCAGATATCCCATGTTCCTAGTCACAGAACTGAAAGATGAGTTATAAATAAGGGAGAAAGGAAGGGAGAGAGGGATAGAGGAGGAAGTATTTCCAAAGGTTTTTGATTATTCTTTTTCCTTTTTTACTACTAACAATGGGTAGTAGAAGCAACCATGCAGATCTGATGAATTTTAATGTAAGCCAGCAAGAATCATTCATTGAAGATAGCAAGGAAGCCAACCAAGAAATCATTATGGGACATAGCAGAGAATATGTGGAAGTAGGATTCATTCATTCATTCATTCATTCATTCATTCAGATCTGATAAATTTTAATGTTGTAAGCCTCCCCCCACTCTGTCACCTCTATGAGAATTGGGCAACCATATACATAAATAAAAACTGAGGTTTCCTATTGAAGAAAGCAAGTAAGCCAACCAAAAGTCATTATGGAACAATGCAGAGAATAAATGGAACTATAATTCATTCATTCATTCATTCATTCATTCATTCATCATATTTATATAGCCATAAGGGCTGCAAAACATGGCTCTATGCAGCATACAATGAAAACTAAACCATACAATAAACAATATTAAAAGTATTCTGTAACTTAAAAAAAAACAATCCATTAGTGTTACTATTAACACACTTAAGAGAGAATTTGATGTTAAAGGCAATGCAGCCACCTCTCTAAATCACCACTTCCCTGAAATACTCAAGGAACAACCATGTTTTAAGGGAATTCCAGAAAGATGTTGTAAGAGATGAGAGAGGGGATCAATGCATAATCAGTCATGAGTCTCTTCATCCCCACAAGAGATCTAAGTCCAGTCCACCTTGAATTCCTTTTTATTCTTAACTCCCACTAATTTATCTTGACTGATAGTAGTTCAGATTCTTGTATAGAGTTTAAGCTTACAATTAATCTTTCTACAATTTGAATTATCTGGATCTCCTGATTTTCCTGGTTCTTGATTGAAGTCATGGATGGGACCAATCTCACCTCAGGGAGAATAATGTTCCAAGATTGGATGCCATGAAAGAAAAGACCCATCTCCTAGGTCCTTTCTCATGGAATTTCAGACATGAAGGGGATAAAGATACATCATTGGGCAGAGAAAGTTCCTTCCTTGAATAACTCAGCCCCATGCCATAAAAGAATCTAAACCTCAGAACTAGCATCACAAATGGGACCTAAAAGCAAATTAACAACCAATGCAGTTTACAGTGCAGAATTATAATGTATGCCATTCTAGGACACAAATAACAGCCTGGACCACCACATTTTGTATCAGTACAATTATCCATGAACTTAGCTATTATTTTTGCAAATCATGGTTCACATTATATGGGGCCTAGGCTGAATGGCTTGAGGCTTGCTTCTATCCATGACTTATATTTAAATAATAGGTTAGAGTGATGTGTGTATTTACCTAAGTCTGCTCTGAATTCATAATTTTACTTGTGTTTCTTCCTAAGGCCCAGCTTCATTTTAGAAACTCTTTTCTTTAAATCTCACGGGTCTCATCCTCAAAGGAAAGAAAACTTAAATGGATTTGCTCATATTTATAGTTGTTCATGCTTAGTTCTACTGCAAGGTACAATTGCCCAAGTTTAGAATAGAGTAGAGTAGAGCAGAACAGAACAGCAGAGTTGAAGGAACCTTGAAGTTTTCTAGTCCAACCTCCTGTTCAGGCAGGAAACCCTATACCAGTTCAGATAAATAGTTATCCAATCTTTTCTTAAAAAACTTCCAGTGTTGGAGCATTCACAACTTCTGGAGGCAAGTTGTTCCACTCGTTAATTGCTCTGTCAGGAAATGTCTTCTTAGTTCTAGGTCAGGGGTGTCAAACTGGCAGCCTGCAGGCTGGATGCGTCATGGCAAAACCATGCCCACCCCATTGCTGCAATGAAAAAAAGTTGTGATACGTCATGACACGTCATGTGACATTGAGAGTTTGACACCCCTGTTCCAGGGTGCTTCTCTCCTTCATTAGCTCCCAGCCATTGCCTCTTGTCCTGCCCTCAGGTACTTTGGAGAATAGCTTGATTCCCTCTTCTTTATGGCAACTCCTGAGATATTGGAACACTGCTATCATGTCACCCCTAGTCCTCCTTTTCATTAAACTAGACATACCCTATTTAAGCAGCCTTTCCTTATATGCTTTAGCCTCCAGCCCCCTAATCATCTTTGTTGCTCTTTATTCTCTGCACTCTTTCTAGAATCTCAACATATTTTTACATTGTGGTGACCAAAACTGGATGCAGTATTCCAAGTGTGGCCTTACCAAGGTATTGTAAAGTGGTATTAACACTTTGTGTGATCTTAATTCTATCCCTCTGTTAATGCAGTCTAGCATTTGATAATTTGAATTGGAATTTTATTATAACACAATTGTACTATATGGATTTTGGGACAAAATTTGGAAAGATGGTTGAGAAAATATATATTAAACAAACAGCTAGGGTAATTATAAATGAGGAAATGACAGAAAAAAATGATATAACCAAAGGAGTAAGACAAGGATGCCCACTTTCTCCTCTTCTATTTATTTTATCATTAGAAATACTTCTTACAAAAATCAATGCAGCCTAGAACTGTGTTGGCTTTTTTGGTAGCTGCAGCACACTGCTGGCTCATATTTAAGTGATTGTCCACTAGGACTCTGAGATCCCTCTCACAATTATTATGTTCCAGACAATATCACCAACAGTTAGGTGTAGTACCACCATAATTATGGACTCCAAGCATTGGATACTATGACTTTTTGGATTTAGGATGTCTTTTGCATTTTACTGTCTGAAATCTGCAAATCAAGACCTGCACTTTACTATTAAAAGTCATTTTTAGCTTTCTTAGAAAAAAAAACTTATTTTCAGTCTATATTAGTCATCACAGATTTATTAAGCCTTCTATTCACCACAATGCTGTGCCTCTTCAACATGTTATTGTTCATCACCATGTAGATCTTTTTAACTTTTTTTTAATAAAAAATGATTGCTTAATAAAGAGTTAAATTGTGAGAAGATTAATTCTCTTGCTTGCTGTAGAGAGGGATATCACTTAATCATACTGGTTTTGATCCTTCATTAAAGTAAACTAACTGCCTCTTTGCTTTCCAGAGGGGATTCACAAGTCACTGTTCATATCACCGCTCTTCTCTTCTCTTCTCTTCTCTTCTCTTCTCTTCTCTTCTCTTCTCTTCTCTTCTCTTCTCTTCTCTTCTCTTCTCTTCTCTTCTCTTCTCTCCCTTTCCCTTCCATTTTAACTTCTCTTCTCCCCACTTCATGCTTGATGCTGTTGTTTGACTGGCAGCTGTTATTAATGATGGGGGATATAAAGGCAAGCAGAATTAAGTGATATCCCTGTCCATAACAAGCCATAACATTAATCTTCTCCCAATTAACCTTGTTCTTTTTTTTTTATTATTTCTTTTTTATTTTTTTTATTTTTTTTTATTGAAAGTTTTATAAATTTTACAAAAAGACAAAAACAATACAAAACAAAAGGCAACATATACAAAAAAAAACTAAACATTACATATATAAAAAAAAAAAACCCATCCCCCACCCCTCACAAAAACCCTCCCTTCCCCCCCCTGAGCTTCCCAGAGCAGAATACAGGCTTAATTAAAAATTAAAAAATAGAAATAAAAAATTAAATTAAAAAATTTATATTTATATATATATATAAAAAAATATCTATATATATATATATATAAATAAAACTTATAAAAAAGCTATGTGATATTTTTGTATACCCAATCTAAATTGTATAAATTTTATCCATTTGTCCCAAACAGCAAGGAACTTCTCTTGCGTTTGTTGCTTTAAGAAAGCCGAAATCTTTGCCATTTCCGCCAGATAAGCTACTTTAAGAAACCATTCCTGCAATGTTGGCAAAGATTCCTTCTTCCAATATTGTCCTACTAACAGCCTAGCAGCTGTAATCAAGTTTAACATCAATACAACCTCCTTTGTATCACAATCTGTAACAATGCCTAACAAAAATAATTGCGGAGTAAATTTTACCCTCCTTCTAAGAATTCTCTGGATATTCCACCATATTTTGATCCAAAATGCTTTTATCTCTCTGCATGACCACCAAATATGATAATAGGAAGCATCCTTATAACCACATCTCCAACATTTGGGTTGCACGTCAGGGTACATAAGAGACATTTTTTGTGGATCAAGGTGCCATCTATAAAACATTTTATAAAAATTCTCCCTAAGATTCTGTGCTTGTGTAAATTTGACATTTCTCACCCAAATGGTTTCCCAAATGTCCAATGAGACTGGGACACCAAAATTCTGCGCCCATCTAATCATACAATCTTTAATTAATTCCGTTTCTGAGTCCATTTCAACTAATACCCCATACATTCTCTTGATATGGGTTTGTCTTTGATCCTTGACTTGCTTAATAAGATTTCCATCTTCTCTAAGAAAACCCAATTTACAATCCACCTTCCATTTATCTACTAGTTGCCTATATTGAAACCAAGAATAAATAATATTTTCTTGCGCTAAATCTTCCCGTAATCTTAACTGCCAGTTTTGCCCATCCCATCTAAGTAACTGACTATAAGACACCATGTCCATTTTTACTCCTCTTTTATTCCTTCTATCGCATGCCAAGGTATAGCCCATAATGGAACTTTAAAATCACTTTTATAATATTTTCTCCAAATCCTAAGTAAAGAAATTCTTAAAATATGAGATTTAAAGACCCAGTCCATTTTTTTTATTAAATATTAAATAGGCATGCCACCCATAAAGTAAGTCCCATCCCTCTAAATGAAGTATCTCAGGATTTGTCAAATTTACCCAATCACTGATTAGTGTTAAAAGCACCGCATCGTAATATAATTTCAAATTTGGTACCTTAAGTCCACCCCTCTCACGGAAGTCTTGCATAATTTTAAACTTAACCCTTGGCTTTTTCCCTGCCCAAATAAATTTATTAAGACCCTTCTGCCACTCACTTAATTTAATCTCATTTTTCAAAATCGGTAACATTTGAAACAAAAAAAGAAACTTGGGTAGAATATTCATTTTTATCACTGCAATTCTTCCCATGAGGGATAATTACAACTTCTCCCAATTCTTCAAATCCTTCTGTACCCTGACCCACAACCTTTCATAGTTATTTTTATATAATTTTACATTAGAAACAGACAACATCACCCCCAAATATTTTACCTTATTAACAATCTCAAAACCCGTCAAGTTAGCCAAAATCTGCTTCTCCTGACTAGACATATTTTTAGGTAGGATTTTAGTCTTATTTACATTAATCTTGAAACCCGAAACCAAACCATAATGATGAATCAACTGTAATAAGTTTACTGCAGAATAATCAGGTTGCGACAAAGTAACCTTGTTCTTAAATGAGTATCATTTTAAGAAAAGAAGACAGATGCATTTATAAGGCAATATTGTGATGGGAAGGGAAGGGAAGGGAAGAGTTTATAGGGACAGCATCAGTAGCCATTCTCCGTGTCTCCATTCATGGTCTTCAAGCCTCTCCACTCCTGAACCTTCAGCCACTTCCATTTTTTTGGCCCTGAAGAGAGGCAATGTTGTCTATACCTCAAAGGATTTGTGTTATTTCATTAAATTGTTTATACCCATTGGTGCTCAGTTTATAAGGCAAGAACACCTTCATATAATTAAAGTTTCTAAGAACAGTTTTCTAAATAGATATATTTATACTGACCGTTATGGGAAAAATAAATTTATTAATCTATCGATATTCCTCAAGCCAGGAAGATAAGGCTTTCCTAAAACTTGGATGGAAGAATAGAGAATTCTCAGGACTCTAGTCTAGATTGGAAATCAAAACCAATTCAGGAAGACCATCTCATCAAACACCTTCTGTATCAATTCAAAGAAAGTAACTTGATCTTGTCTATGAATTCATTCCAAACTGAATTCAGCTAGAAGGGATTTCACGTAATCCATAGCTACATAAGTTGCTCACTAAAGCGAATATCAATGTACAGTAGATGCAGTGTGGATATGCACCATTCTTGATATGAGCTCAAGTTACACAATAGTTGAAGTTGAAGATGTGACTTGGTTATATTTGTATGATCTGTGATTTCATGCAAATATTCCTGGTGTGCCTTTTTCTTAAAGGCAGTAATTGAGAATATAGTTCAGATCAGTTTCAGGTGGAAAGAGTGAATTCCGTACCTCAATCATGGAGCTACATATCTTGATTTCTTTCTTAATGGTCTTTCCTGCATGTAAGGGGAAAAAAAGCCACATTTTTTAAAGATAGCATGTGGTCTTTTTCCTACATTTCCTGATACCAATTTTTTGTCCTTTCTATATTCTTGAATGCAGGTATTTCATCACAGATTACCCTTACTGAGTCTGGTGATGGCCTTAAGAAGCCAGGAGATACTCTACGGCTGACTTGTACAGTCTCTGGATTTGCCATCACAAGCTATGCAGTGTCCTGGATCCGTCAGCCCCCAGGAAAGGCATTGGAATGGAATGGTGCTATCTGGGCTGGTGGAAGCACTCAGTATAACAGTGCTCTCCAGAATCGGATCAGTATCACAAGGGATACATCCAAAAACCAGGTGTTCCTTCAGTTGACTGGTTTAAAGCCTGAGGACACCGGCACTTATTACTGTGCAAGAGACACAGTGAAAGAAATGCTTTGCTCAAGCAGCCTAAAACTTCTCTTCCTCAAAATGAATCCTTAGTCATTTGTTGTTTTTCAATGGCAGCTGGCAACTAGATTGCTTTCCATGCTCTGCCAGCTATGTGTGAAAGTTTAAAAGGAGAAATTTGGAGCATGCCTTTACTATGGGAGAGAGTGGTGCAGGCAGGTATTCTTGGAATAAAGTAGTCCCTCATGTTGCCCCTTTCTATGGCACGTAAGCTTCAAAGGTGATAACCAGCACCTTGAATCAAAACAGGAGCCTATTGGAAGCCAATGCAACTCACAAACTAGCAGTGTTAAGTGGGCCTAAAGACATGCACACATAACTCTGGTTCCCAGATGGTCTTCAAGAGCAGCTCCATGTGGAATGCATTGAATTACTCCAAATAAGAGGTCAGTAATCAGCATGCTGTTCCTGTCCTGGAATTGGCAAAACTGCTGCCCAATAGGCAAAGGCCCGCATGATCATAGCTGTTGAATGTTCTTCAAGCAGAAGCTGAGTTCAGAATCTCAGATTGTTCACCAAGTCCAAACAGAATAATGCTACTCTATCCAAGATCAAGAATGGAAAGACTCTGTTTATTAGATCGGATAGCCAGATGCCAGAATGATTCAGTTTTTTCAGTGTTAAGCTGCAACCTGTTCTACCCCCTCCAGATTCTCACAGCCCTAGAACAGAACCTCAACAGCTTCACTTGGATGGATGGGGGCAGAGATATACTGTGTCTCTGGGTACCATCTCCATACTGATGATGCCTCACTCTGTACATGCAGATGTTCTTACCAAGTACTACTGAAATGTATGAAAAAACCAATAAACTGTGAAAAAAAGGAAAAAAGGAGAAAAGGAGAAAAGGACTATGTTAGTCATCACAGATTTATTAAGTTTTCCATTTACCACACTGCTATGGCTCTTCAACATGTTATTGTTCGTTACAACACCACCATGTAAATCTTTCTGACTTTTTTTAAAATAAAAAATAGTTCCTTAATAAGGAGTTAAATTGTGAGAAGATTGCTTTAGACAGGGATATCGCTTGATCCTACTGGTTTTGATCCTTCATTAAAGTAATCTATCTGCCCCTTTCCTTTCCAGATGGGGATTCACAAATCACTCTCACTCAGTCAGGTCCAGAACGAAAAAGAGCAGGAGAATCCACAAGACTCACTTGTTCTATAAAAGGGTTTGACATAAATAACTATGGCCTGCTTTGGATCAAGCAGTTTCCAAGGAAGGGTCCGAAATGGTTGGCTCACTATTCAACAGAAACAATCAACCACTATTCTCCAGCCATCCGAGGGAGATTCTCTGCCTTCAAAAGCAACTCTCAATTCTATCTGCAAATGAATGATCTAAGGACAGAAGACACCAGATATCTATTATTGCCCTGGAGATACACAACACTGAAAATCTTACATTAACTCTTGCAAAAACTCTTTCCTCCATTAAATCTTAGAAGGATGTTCCTGGAGGTGGAGCTGTTGTTCCATCATGCTTTTATTCAGGAAAAAAAACAACAATGTTCAGAATCCAAAAATAGAAGAAACCACAAAGGAAGAACAAAAATAGAGAAGGAAACATTCACTTACAATCTGGAGCAGCTGTCTAGCAGAAGTGTCCTCAGAGCTGAAAGACATTGCTTGATTGTTTATTCATTCCACATATTTTAAACTTAAGATGTCTTGACTTCAATTCCCCAGATTCTCGAGCCAGCATGAATTCTCCTGGGAATCTTCTTAGTCATGGGAATTGGGAGGTGGTTAAGCTTATGAGTTCTATGTATGTGTTATTGATGAATTTACTCCTGGTTGCCATTCTTTGCAGTTTGTTTTGTATATTTTATGAGTTTATTGCTATTATTATTATTTTAGAAAAAAATGCTTTGTACTGATATTTTTCATAAAGTCACCCAAAAGTAATTTCTTGTGATAGTTACTCTTTTAAGAGTTCTTCCCCTTTATTTTATTTTTTTTTGTACTTTGTATTTTGATAACTAATAAAAAATTAAAAGTGAAAGATGTTCTTTAGACCTCTCTATTCTATTCTAAAGAGGTCCAAAGAACAACTTCTACTGTTAATTTTTTATTAGCTTATCAAAATATAAAGTACAAAAAAAATAAATAAAGGTAAAGTGAGGATAAAAAAGAGAAATAGGAAAAAAAATGTGTACAGGAAAGGGGGAAAAAAGAAAAAAAAAACATTCACTTTCAACTCTTATTTTAGAGCAGTAGAATAAGGTAATAACATTCAGCCCCAATTCCTCCACCTGGCCCACTAGGATAGGAAATCAGGCTGTGTTGTTGGTCCCATCTCTCAGGTATGTACATCTAGGCTGACACAAAAGTGTTCATCTCTTTTTCCCTTCCCTTCTCTCCCCTCCCCTTCTTTTCTCTTTTTTTCTCTTCTTTTCTCTTTTCTTTTCTTTTCTTCTCTTCTCTTCTCTTTCCTTCCATTTTGACTTCTCCCTACTTTATGCTTGATGCTGCAGTTTGACTGGCAGCTTTTGCTGATGATAGGGGATATAAAGGCAAGCAGAATCAAGTGATATCCGTGTCCATAGCAAGCCATTAAATTAATCTTCTGCCAATTAACTTTTTTGTTAAATGAGCATCATTTTTAAAAAAGAAGGTAGATGATTTTATAAGGCAATATTGTGATGGGAAGTGAAGGGAAGGGTTTATAGTGACACATCAGTAGCCATTCTCAGTGTCTCCCCACACCTGAACCTTCAGCCACTTGCATTCTTTGGTCCTGAAGAGAGGCAATGTTGTCTATACCTCAATGGATCTGTGTTATTTCATTAAATGGTTTATACCCTTTGGTGTTCAGTTTATAAGGCAAGAACACCTTCATATAATTGAAGTTTCTAAGAACAGTTTTCTAAATAGATATATTTATATTGACCATTATGGGGAAAAATATATTTATTAATATATCAATATTCCTTAAGCCGGGAAGATAAGGCTTTCCTAAAACTTGGATGAAAGAATATAGAATTCTCAGGACTCTAGTCTAGATTGGAAATCAAAACCAATTCAGGAAGACCATCTCATCAAAAACCTTCTGTATCAATTCAAAGAAAACAACATGGTCTTGTCTATGAATTCATTCCAAACTGAATTCAGCTAGAAGGGATTTCACGTAATCCATAGCTACATAAGTTGCTCACTAAAGTGAATATCAATGTACAGTAGATGCAATGTGGACATGCACCATTCCTGATATGAGCTCAAGGTCTGTTGTTACACAATAGTTGAAGCTGAGGATGTGACTTGGTTATATTTGTACGATATGTGATTTCATGCAAATATGCCTGGTGTAGCTTTTTCTTAAAGGCGGTAATTTAGAATATAGTTCAGATCAGTTTCAAGTGGAGAGAGTGAATTCCGTACCTCAATCATGGAGCTTTTTATCTTGATTTCTTTCTTAATGTTTCGCATGTAAGACAACAAAAAAAACCCCATTTTTTAATAATAGCAGAAGTGGTCTTTTTTCTAAAGTTCCCTCATACCCATTTTTTTTCCTTTCTATATCTTGAATGCCAGGTATATTTCTCACAGATTACCCTTACTGAGTCTGGTTGATGGCCTAAGAAGCCCAGGAGATGATCTACGGCTGACTTGTAACAGTCTCTGGAATTTGCCCATCAAAGCTATGGAGTGCACTGGATCGTCAGCCCCCTGGAAAGGCATTGGAATGGAATGGTATTATCTGGAATAGATGAAGCACTGAATATAACAGTGTTCTCAGAAGAGGTATCACCATTCACAAGGTGGGTACACAAAAACCAGGTTTTCCTTCAACTGACTGTTTTAAAGACTGAGGACACCGGCACTTATTACTGTGCAAGAGACACAGTGAAAGAAATGCTTTGCTCAAGCAGCCTAAAACTTCTCTTCCTCAAAATGAACCCTTAGTCATTTGTTGCTTTTGAATGGCAGCTGGCAATTAGATTTCTTTCCATGCTCTGCCAGCTATGTGTGAAAGTTTAAAAGAAGAAATTTGGAGCATGCCTTTACTACGGGAGCAAGTGGAGCAGGCAGATGTTCTTGGAATAAAGTGGTTCCTCAAGTTGCCCCTTTCTATGACATGTAAGGCTTCAAAGGTGATAACCAGCACCTTGAATCATAACAGGAGCCTATTGAAAGCCAATGCAACTCATAAACTAGCAGTGTTAAGTGGGCCTAAAGACATGCACACATAACTCTGGTTCCAGATGGTCTTCTAGGGCAGCTCCATGTAGAATGAATTGAAGTACTCCAAGTGAGAGGTCAGTAATCAGTATGCTGTTACAGTTCGGGAATTGGCAAAACTGCTGCCCAATAGGCAAAGGCCCCCATGATCATAGCTGTTGAATGTTCTTCAAGCAGAAGCTGAGTTCAGAACCTCAGATTGTTCACCAAGTCCAAACAGGATAATGCTACTCTATCCAAGATCAAGAATGGAAAGACTCTGTTTATTAGATCGGATAGCCAGATGCCAGAATGATTCAGTTTTTTCAGTGTTAAGCTGCAACCTGTTCTACCCCCTCCAGATCCTCACAGCCCTAGAACAGAACCTCAACAGCTTTACTTGGATGGATGGGGGCAGAGATATATTGTGTCTCTGGGTACCATCTCCATATTGATGATGCCTCACTCTGTACATGCAGATGTTCTTACCAAGTACTACTGAAATGTATGAAAAAACCAATAAACTGTAAAAAAAAGGAAAAAGGAGAAAAGGAGAAAAGGACTATGTTAGTCATCACAGATTTATTAAGTTTTCCATTTACCACACTGCTATGGCTCTTCAACATGTTATTGTTCGTTACAACACCACCATGTAAATCTTTCTGACTTTTTTTAAAATAAAAAATAGTTCTTTAACAAGGAGTTAAATTGTGAGAAGATTGCTTTAGACAGGGATATCGCTTGATCCTACTGGTTTTGATCCTTCATTAAAGTAATCTATCTGCCCCTTTCCTTTCCAGATGGGGATTCACAAATCACTCTCACTCAGTCAGGTCCAGAACGAAAAAGAGCAGGAGAATCCACAAGACTCACCTGTTCTATAAAAGGGTTTGACATAAATAACTATGGCGTGCTTTGGATCAAGCAGTTTCCAAGGAAGGGTCCGAAATGGTTGGCTCACTATTCAACAGAAACAATCAACCACTATTCTCCAGCCATCCGAGGGAGATTCTCTGCCTTCAAAAGCAACTCTCAATTCTATCTGCAAATGAATGATCTAAGGACAGAAGACACCAGATATCTATTATTGCCCTGGAGATACACAACACTGAAAATCTTACATTAACTCTTGCAAAAACTCTTTCCTCCATTAAATCTTAGAAGGATGTTCCTGGAGGTGGAGCTGTTGTTCCATCATGCTTTTATTCAGGAAAAAAAACAACAATGTTCAGAATCCAAAAATAGAAGAAACCACAAAGGAAGAACAAAAATAGAGAAGGAAACATTCACTTACAATCTGGAGCAGCTGTCTAGCAGAAGTGTCCTCAGAGCTGAAAGACATTGCTTGATTGTTTATTCATTCCACATATTTTAAACTTAAGATGTCTTGACTTCAATTCCCCAGATTCTCGAGCCAGCATGAATTCTCCTGGGAATCTTCTTAGTCATGGGAATTGGGAGGTGGTTAAGCTTATGAGTTCTATGTATGTGTTATTGATGAATTTACTCCTGGTTGCCATTTTTTGCAGTTTGTTTTGTATATTTTATGAGTTTATTGCTATTATTATTATTTTAGAAAAAAATGCTTTGTACTGATATTTTTCATAAAGTCACCCAAAAGTAATTTCTTGTGATAGTTACTCTTTTAAGAGTTCTTCCCCTTTATTTTATTTTTTTTTTGTACTTTGTATTTTGATAACTAATAAAAAATTAAAAGTGAAAGATGTTCTTTAGACCTCTCTATTCTATTCTAAAGAGGTCCAAAGAACAACTTCTACTGTTAATTTTTTATTAGCTTATCAAAATATAAAGTACAAAAAAAATAAATAAAGGTAAAGTGAGGATAAAAAAGAGAAATAGGAAAAAAAAAGTGTACAGGAAAGGGGGAAAAAAGAAAAAAAAAACATTCACTTTCAACTCTTTTTTTAGAGCAGTAGAATAAGGTAATAACATTCAGCCCCAATTCCTCCATCTGGCCCACTAGGATAGGAAATCAGGCTGTGTTGTTGGTCCCATCTCTCAGGTATGTACATCTAGGCTGACACAAAAGTGTTCATCTCTTTTTCCCTTCCCTTCTCTCCCCCTTCCCATTCTTTTCTATTCTTTTCTCTTCTTTTCTCTTCTTTTCTCTTCTTTTCTCTTCTCTTTTCTTCTCTTCTCTTCTCTTCTCTTCTCTCTCCTTCCATTTTGACTTCTCCCTACTTTATGCTTGATACTGCAGTTTGACTGGCAGCTTTTGCTGATGATAGGGGATATAAAGGCAAGCAGAATCAAGTGATATCCGTGTCCATAGCAAGCCATTAAATTAATCTTCTGCCAATTAACTTTTTTGTTAAATGAGCATCATTTTAAAAAAAGAAGGTAGATGATTTTATAAGGCAATATTGTGATGGGAAGTGAAGGGAAGAGTTTATAGTGACACATCAGTAGCCATTCTCAGTGTCTCCCCACACCTGAACCTTCAGCCACTTGCATTCTTTGGTCCTGAAGAGAGGCAATGTTGTCTATACCTCAATGGATCTGTGTTATTTCATTAAATGGTTTATACCCTTTGGTGTTCAGTTTATAAGGCAAGAACACCTTCATATAATTGAAGTTTCTAAGACCAGTTTTCTAAATAGATATATTTATATTGACCATTATAGGGAAAAATATATTTATTAATATATCAATATTCCTTAAGCCGGGAATATAAGGCTTTCCTAAAACTTGGAGGGAAGAATATAGAATTCTCAGGACTCTAGTCTAGATTGGAAATCAAAACCAATTCAGGAAGACCATCTCATCAAAAACCTTCTGTATCAATTCAAAGAAAACAACATGGTCTTGTCTATGAATTCATTCCAAACTGAATTCAGCTAGAAGGGATTTCACGTAATCCATAGCTACATAAGTTGCTCACTAAAGTGAATATCAATGTACAGTAGATGCAATGTGGACATGCACCATTCCTGATATGAGCTCAAGGTCTGTTGTTACACAATAGTTGAAGCTGAGGATGTGACTTGGTTATATTTGTACGATCTGTGATTTCATGCAAATATTCCTGGTGTGGCTTTTTCTTAAAGGCGGTAATTTAGAATATAGTTCAGATCAGTTTCAAGTGGAGAGAGTGAATTCCGTACCTCAATCATGGAGCTTTTTATCTTGATTTCTTTCTTAATGGTCTTTCCTGCATGTAAGAGAAAAAAACCCACATTTTTTAAAATAGCAAGTGGTCTTTTTTCTACATTTCCTCATACCCATTTTTTTTGTTTTTTCTATATTCTTGAATGCAGGTATTTCATCACAGATTACCCTTACTGAGTCTGGTGATGGCCTTAAGAAGCCAGGAGATACTCTACGGCTGACTTGTACAGTCTCTGGATTTGCCATCACAAGCTATGGAGTGCACTGGATCCGTCAGCCCCCTGGAAAGGCATTGGAATGGAATGGTGCTATCTGGAATGATGGAAGAACTGACTATAACAGTGCTCTCCAGAATAGGATCACCATCAGAAGGGATACATCCAAAAACCAGGTTTTCCTTCAACTGACTGGTTTAAAGCCTGAGGACACCGGCACTTATTACTGTGCAAGAGACACAGTAAAAGAAATGCTTTGCTCAAGCAGCCTAAAACTTCTCTTCCTCAAAATGAACCTTTAGTCATTTGTTGCTTTTGAATGGCAGCTGGCAATTAGATTTCTTTCCATGCTCTGCCAGCTATGTGTGAAAGTTTAAAAGAAGAAATTTGGAGCATGCCTTTACTACGGGAGCAAGTGGAGCAGGCAGATGTTCTTGGAATAAAGTGGTTCCTCAAGTTGCCCCTTTCTATGACATGTAAGGCTTCAAAGGTGATAACCAGCACCTTGAATCATAACAGGAGCCTATTGGAAGCCAATGCAACTCATAAACTAGCAGTGTTAAGTGGGCCTAAAGACATGCACACATAACTCTGGTTCCAGATGGTCTTCTAGGGCAGCTCCATGTAGAATGCATTGAAGTACTCCAAGTGAGAGGTCAGTAATCAGTATGCTGTTACAGTTCGGGAATTGGCAAAACTGCTGCCCAATAGGCAAAGGCCCACATGATCATAGCTGTTAAATGTTCTTCAAGCAGAAGCTGAGTTCAGAACCTCAGATTGTTCACCAAGTCCAAACAGGATAATGCTACTCTATCCAAGATCAAGAATGGAAAGACTCTGTTTATTAGATCGGATAGCCAGATGCCAGAATGATTCAGTTTTTTCAGTGTTAAGCTGCAACCTGTTCTACCCCCTCCAGATCCTCACAGCCCTAGAACAGAACCTCAACAGCTTCACTTGGATGTTGGGGGCAGAGATATACTGTGTCTCTGGGTACCATCTCCATATTGATGATGCCTCACTCTGTACATGCAGATGATCTTACCAAGTACTGCTGAAATGTATGAAAATACCAATAAACTGTAAAAAAAAGGAAAAAGAAGAAAAGGAAAAAGGACTATGTTAGTCATCACAGATTTATTAAGTTTTCCATTTACCACACTGCTATGGCTCTTCAACATGTTATTGTTCATCACAACACCACCATGTAAATCTTTCTGACTTTTTTAAAAATAAAAAATAGTTCTTTAATAAGGAGTTAAATTGTGAGAAGATTGCTTTAGACAGGGATATCACTTGATCCTACTTGTTTTGATCCTTCATTAAAGTAATCTATCTGCCTCTTTGCTTTCCAGATGGGGATTCACAAGTCACTCTCACTCAGTCAGGTCCAGAACGAAAAAGAGCAGAAGAATCCACAAGACTCACCTCTTCTATAAAAGATTTTGACATAAATAACTATGGCGTGCTTTGGATCAAGCAGTTTCCAAGGAAGGGTCCGAAATGGTTGGCTCACTATTCAACAGAAACAATCAACCACTATTCTCCAGCCATCCGAGGGAGATTCTCTGCCTTCAAAAGCAACTCTCAATTCTATCTGCAAAATACCCATCTAAGGACAGAAGACACCAGATGTCTATTATTGCCCTGGAGATACACAACAATGAAAATCTTACCTTAACTCTTGCAAAAACTCTTTCCTCCACTAAATCTTAGAAGGATGTTCCTGGACGTGGCGCTGTTTTTCCATCATGCTTTTATTCAGGAAAGAAAAAAGTTCAGAATCCAAAAATAGAAGAAACCACAAAGGAAGAAGAAAAATAGAGAAGGAAACATTCACTTATCATCTGGAGCAGCTGTCTAGCAGGAGTGTCCTCAGAGCTGAAAGACATTGATTGATTCTTTATTCATTCCACATATTTTAAACTTAAGATGTCTTGATTTCAATTCCCTGAATTCTCCAGCCAGCATGAATTCTCCTGAGAATCTTCTTAGTCGCGGGGATTGGGAGGTGGTTAAGCTTATGAGTTCTATGTATGTGTTATTGATAAATTTACTCCTGGTTGCCATTCTTTGCAGTTTGTTTTGTACATTTTTATGGGTTTATTACTATTATTAATATTTTACAAAAAATTGCATTGTACTGATATTTTTCATAAAGTTACCCAAAGTCATTTCTTCTGATAGCTACTCTTGTAAGAGGTCTTTCCCTTTTTTTGTACTTTGTATTTTGATAAACTAATAAAAAATTAAAAGTGGAAGATGTTCTTTAGACCTCTCTATTCTATTCTAACGAGGTCCAAAGGACATCCTCTACTGTTAATTTTTTATTAGCTTATCAAAATATAAAGTAGAAAAAAAAATAAAGGTAAAGATAAAAAAGAGAAAAAGGAAAAAAAGTGTACAGGAAAGGGGAAAAAAGAAAAAAAAATCACTTTCAACTCTTTTTTTAGTGCAGTAGAATAAGGTAATAACATATATCCCTAATTCCTCCACCTGGCCCACTAGGATAGGAAGTCAGGCTATGTTGTGGGTCCCATCTCTCATATATGTACATCTAGGCTGATACAAAAGTGTTCATCACTTTTTCCCTTCTCTTCCCTCCCCTCCCCTCCCCTCCCCTTCTTTTCTCTTCTTTTCTTTTCTCTTCTCTTCTCTTCTCTCTCCTTCCATTTTGATTTTTCTTCTCTGTACTTCATGCTTGATGCTGCTGTTTGACTGGCAGCTACTGTTCATGATGGGGGATATAAAGGCAATGAGGATCAAATGATATCCCTGTCCATAGCAAGACATAAAATTACTCTTCCCCCAATTAACCTTTTTGTTAAATGAGCATCATTTTAAAAACAGAAGACAGATGGATTTATAAGGCAATATTGTGATGGGAAGGGAAGGGAAGAGTTTATAGTGACAGCATCAGTAGCCATTCTCCGTGTCTCCATTCATGGTCTCCAAGTATCTCCACATCTGAACCTTCAGCCACTTCCATTTTTTTGGCCCTGAAGAGAGGCAATGTTGTCTATACCTCAATGGATCTGTGTTATTTCATAAAATGGTTTATACCCTTTGGTGCTCAGTTTATAAGGCAAGAACACCTTCATATAATTGAAGTTTCTAAGACCAGTTTTCTAAATAGATATATTTATACTGACCATTATGGGAAAAATAAATTTATTAATATATCAATATTCCTTAAGCCAGGAAGATAAGGCTTTCCTAAAACTTGGATGGAAGAATATAGAATTCTCAGGACTCTAGTCTAGATTGGAAATCAAAACCAATTCAGGAAGACCATCTCATCAAACACCTTCTGTATCAATTCAAAGAAAACAACATGGTCTTGTCTATGAATTCATTCCAAACTGAATTCAGCTAGAAGGGATTTCACGTAATCCACAGCTACATAAGTTTCACACTAAAGTAAATATCAATGTACAGTTGAGGCAGTGTGGCAATGCACCATTCCTGATATGAGCTCAAGGTCTGTTGTTACACAATAGTTGAAGCTGAGGATGTGACTTGGTTATATTTGTACGATCTGTGATTTCATGCAAATATTCCTGGTGTGGCTTTTTCTTAAAGGCGGTAATTTAGAATATAGTTCAGATCAGTTTCAAGTGGAGAAAGTGAATTCCGTACCTCAATCATGGAGTTTTTTATCTTGATTTCTTTCTTAATGGTCTTTCCTGCATGTAAGAGAAAAAAACCCACATTTTTTAAAATAGCAAGTGGTCTTTTTTCTACATTTCCTCATACCCATTTTTTTTCCTTTCTATATTCTTGAATACAGGTATTTCATCACAGGTTACCCTTACTGAGTCTGGTGATGGCCTTAAGAAGCCAGGAGATACTCTACGGCTGACTTGTACAGTCTCTGGATTTGCCATCACAAGCTATGGAGTGCACTGGATCCGTCAGCCCCCAAGAAAGGCATTGGAATGGAATGGTATTATCTGGGCTAGTGGAAGCACTCAGTATAACAGTGCTCTCCAGAATCGGATCAGCATCACAAGGGATACATCCAAAAACCAGGTGTTCCTTCAATTGACTGGTTTAAAGCCTGAGGACACCGGCACTTATTACTGTGCAAGAGACACAGTGAAAGAAATGCTTTGCTCAAGCAGCCTAAAACTTTTCTTCCTCAAAATGAACCCTTAGTCATTTGTGGTTTTTGAATGGCAGCTGGCAACTAGATTGCTTTCCATGCTCTGCCAGCTATGTGTGAAAGTTTAAAAGGGGAAATTTGGAGCATGCCTTTACTATGGGAGCAAGTGGGGCAGGCAGATGTTCTTGGAATAAAGTGGTCCCTCAAGTTGCCCCTTTCTATGACATGTAAGGCTTCAAAAGTGATAACCAGCACCTTGAATCAAAACAGGAGCCTATTGGAAGCCAAAGCAACTCACAAACTAGCAGTGTTAAATGGGCCTAAAGACATGCACACATAACTCTGGTTGCCAGATGGTCTTCAAGGGCAGCTCCATGTAGAATGCATTGAACTACTCCAAGTGAGAGGTCAGTAATCAGTATGCTGTTCCAGTTTGGGAATTGGCAAAAATGCTGCCCAATAGACAAAGGCCCCCATGATTATAGCTGTGGAATGTTCTTCAAGCAGAAGCTGAATTCTGAATCTCAGATTGTTCACCAAGTCCAAACAGGGTAATGCTACTCTATCCAAGATCAAAAATGGAAAGACTCGGTTTATGAGATCCAATAGCCAGATGCCAGAATGATTCAGTTTTTCCAGCATTGAGCTACAACCTGTTCTACCCCCTCCAGTTCTTCACAGCCCTTAAACAGAACCTCAACAGCTTCACTTGGATGTTGGGGGCAGAGATATACTGTGTCTCTGGGTACCATCTCCATATTGATGATGCCTCACTCTGTACAGGCAGATGATCTCACCAAGGACTACTGAATTGTATGAAAAAACCAATAAAAGTGTAAAAAAAAGGAAAAAGGAGAAAAGGAAAAAGGACTATGTTAGTCATCACAGATTTATTAAGTTTTCCATTTACCACAATGCTATGGCTCTTCAACATGTTATTGTTCGTCACAACACCACCATGTAAATCTTTCTGACTTTTTAAAAATAAAAAATAGTTCTTTAATAAGGAGTTAAATTGTGAGAAGATTGCTGTAGACAGGGATATCACTTGATCCTACTGGTTTTGATCCTTCATTAAAGTAATCTATCTACCTCTTTCCTTTCCAGATGGGGATTCACAAATCACTCTCACTCAGTCAGGTCCAGAACAAAAAAGAGCAGGAGAATCCACAAGACTCACCTGTTCTATAAAAGGATTTGACGTAAATAAGTATGGCCTGCTTTGGATCAAGCAGTTTCCAAGGAAGGGTCCGGAATGGTTGGCTCACTATTCAACAGAAATAATCAACCACTATTCTCCAGCCATCTGAGGGAGATTCTCTGCCTTCAAAAGCAACTCTCAATTCTATCTGCAAAAGATCAATCTAAGGACAGAAGACACTGGATGTCTATTATTGCCCTGGAGATACACAACAATGAAAATTGTACCTTAACTCTTGCAAAAACTCTTTCCTCCACTAAATCTTAGAAGGATGTTCCTGGAGGTGGAGCTGTTGTTCCATCATGCTTTTATTCAGGAAAAAAAAAGTTCAGAATCCAAAAATAGAAGAAACCACAAAGGAAGAAAAAAAATAGAGAAGGAAACATTCACTTACCATCTGGAGCAGCTGTCTAGCAGGAGTGTCCTCAGAGCTAAAAGTCAGTGATTGATTGTTTATTCATTCCACATATTTTAAATTTAAGATTTCTTGACTTCAATTCCCCGAATTCTCCAGCCAGCATGAATTCTCCTGAGAATCCTCTTAGTCACAGGGATTGGGAGGTGGTTAAGTTTATGAGTTCTATGTATGTGTTATTGATGAATTTACTCCTGGTTGCCATTCTTTGCTGTTTGTTTTGTATATTTTTATGGGTTTATTGCTATTATTATTATTTTACAAAAAATTGCATTGTACTGATATTTTTCATAAAGTCACCCAAAGTCATTTGTTGAGATAGCTGCTCTTGTAAGAGGTCTTTCCCTTTATTTTTATTTTTTTGTACTTTGTATTTTGATAAACTAATAAAAATTAAAAGTGGAAGATGTTCTTTCGACCTCTCTATTCTATTCTAAAAAGGTCCAAAGGACATCCTCTAATTTTAATTTGTTATTAGCTTATCAAAATATAAAGTACAAAAAAATAAAGGGAAAGTAAGGATACAAAAGAAAAATAGGAAAAAAAAGTTTACAGGAAAGGATGAAAAAGAAAAAAAAAACATTCACTTCCAACTCTTTTTTTAGCGCATAGAATAAGGTAATAGCATACAGCCCCAATTCCTCCACCTGGCCAACTAGGATAGGAAGTCAGGCTATGTTGTGGGTCGATCTCTCAGGTATGTACATCTAGACTGATACAAAAGTATTCATCCTGTCAGAATCCAATTATATTTCATCTTTAATTATCAAATATAGAAACTCCCAATTCTGCCTTCTCTGGATTCTGCCATAAGAGGGAGAGAAGGGGGAGAACAAAGGGGCTTTATGGCCCTCACTTCTTTCAGTACACTTCAAAGAGCTGAATGCTGAATGTGTGTTTATTGTAACCTCAAAGCGTTAGCATACCAAAGGAGGGTATTTGCCTTTCATGTAGTTATCTGAAGTCTCCATCCAGATGGAAGAAAGAAGAAAGGGGGTGGAATTGTGATACTTGAAACTATCACTGGAAGGGGGGTTGATTGGGTGGGACTACTGGGGAACCCCTTAAAACCTTGAATGGGAGAGCTTGACCCCAAGTCCTGTCTAGCATGCCTGCAACCATTTTCTCTTAATAAAGGATTCCTGTTGGAAGAATTATTCCAAGAGTTCTGTCTTCTTAAGATGCAAAGTGGGGTGGGTCCTTACATTAGACAGGACTTGCAAAATTAATCCACCTGGAAGGGAGACCCTTGCCAGGGGATTTTGCAAAAATTTACCATGTCAGACAATGGAGCAAGAGAGGGGGAAAACTCCCTGGAAAGAGAGCCGCTGACCCAGTTGGAACCTTGCCAGATGTTGGGATCCGAGAGGCCAGATTCCTCAGGAGAAGAAGTGGTGGAGACACAGGACCACAAGCCTCGCTGGTCGATGGGCGTTGGAAAGAAAAGTGAGTAGAGAAAGGAATCAAGAAAGGTGACCCTGAGACGGGGACCAAGCAACCAGAATGGAAGCAGGAGATGGAGAAATCCCTGCACGCAAGTGAAGAGGGAGGAAGCTGGGCACCGTACTCAGACTGGATCCTAGAGAAAGCTATTGACCTGATGAAGAGAACTCTCAGCTCCCTAGGAGAGGAGAATACTGAGCCCTACGGCCGCCCCAGTTCCTGGAGCCACAAAGGGAGAGACACCGAGGGGGACGTGGAACCTGCAACCCCAGGGACATCTACTGATCCAGGAGCCCCCACCCCCTACCGGACCACAGATGGCAATCTGGACGGAAGACACTACCACCCACAACGGAGGCACCGATCCATTCCAAGATGTCCACCGTTGGAGGTGAAATTCAAAGGGGAGCCAACACGCTTGGGGTTTTTCCTAACCCAAGTCCTCAGCTACATGGAGGAATATGGGCAGGACATTCCCAGCGACAAAGCCCGCATCCGGATCGTGCAATCTGCCCTGGATGGACCAGCTGCGGATTGGGTAGTGAACTTGCATGACTCCAATGCCCCAGAACTCAGTAACTTCAACCATTTCATGTCCTCTTTGAGAAGACGATTTGAAGACCTCCTGGCTGATCGCAAAGCCCGTGAAAGAATAACAACGATGAGGCAAGGCAAACGCCCAGTGGCTGAGTATACACAAGAATTCCGGGCCATTGCCAGCAAACTGAATTGGCCAGAGGACATCCTCCTTGGCCATTAAAAAGACGGACTAAACTATGATCTATATGATGCTTGCCTGCCCCGAGGGGACCCACATCGACTTGAGGAATGGTACGTCTTGGCAGAGGAAGCAGAGATCGACATATTGAAGAGGCACCACCGAGGAAAACAATGGAGCCGCCCCCCGCCTGAGCTGACACACCAACCGGTGAAATCATCGGACACAGCCAAGAAGCAAATGGGGTGTTTCAAGTGCGGAAGAGAAGGGCATCGAGCTGTAGAATGCCGCTCAAAGGCCCCCCAGCACAACCCAGACAGATCCCCAATCAACAAACCCGGAAAGTATTCAGCTAAGCCAAAAGAAACAGCCATGAGAATGATGGAAATTGCAGAAACCCCCACCTCTGCTCACCAAGGGGAAAGAACTCCAGCCTACACCACAGGGCCGGTGGATGCCTCAGATGACAGCTCGGAAGGGCGAACCCCTGGTAAGTGGATGCATCACACCCATCTTCAAAACAGTGACTATATTAATCCCCCCCATGCCCGAAGCTGTGAAGGTGAAAGCCTTAATAGACTCTGGCTGCACCCGCTGCCTCATTAGCCCAACACTAGTGGGGAATCTGGGCATCCCATCCAGGAGACTGGAACAACCAATCTCATTTGGCCAGCTAGATGGATCCATAGCAGGGGGGGTGCCAGCTACCCTAGCCACTCTGCCAATACACCTCTCCCTGGGCAACCATGAAGAGGACTTAACGTTTGTGGTGACCCCAGGTATGGAATGCCCAATGATTCTAGGGATGGAATGGTTGAAAAAATGGAACCCCTGGGTAAACTGGAGGACGACAGAAATCAAATTCCCGAAGGGGGACCCTATGGACTTAAAACCCCAAGGGAGGCTACCAGAATCAAGAATAGAAAAAGCATCCATAGGAGAGGAAAAAAGATTAACAGAAATACCAGAGGAATATAGGGACCTTGCTGAAGTCTTCAGTGAGGAGAGGGCGAATGAGCTTCCCCCCCCACCGACCCACAGACTGTACCATTGAATTCAAGCCTGGGGCAAAACTCCCGAAGCCCAGATTATACTCCATGAGCCCAAAGGAGAAGGAGGAAATGGAAAGATTTATAAAAAAAAACCTGGAGAGAGGTTTCATTGAGCCAGCCAAGCCTAAAGTGGCTGCCCCGGTCCTTTTTAGAGAGAAGAAGGATGGCTCTTTACGTTTATGCGTGGATTATAGGGCCCTGAATACAATCAGTGAAAGCAACCTATACCCGCTGCCCCTCATGAAAGACATGCTGTCACACCTATCGAAAGGGAAAATTTTTTCTAAACTAGACTTAAGGGAAGCTTACTATCGCGTGAGAATCAAGGAAGGGGACGAATGGAAGACTGCATTTAACTGCCCCATGGGGTGCTATCAATTCAAAGTCTTGCCATTTGGATTACAAGGGGGCCCTGCAGTCTTTATGCAATTAATCAATGACGTTCTAAGGGAGCACCTGTTTAAGGGGGTCCTTGTTTACTTGGACGACATTCTTATCTTTACTGAAACAAAAGAAGAACACGTCAAACTTGTCAGAGCGGTTTTAAAGAAGCTGCGAGCCGCTCACCTATATGCCAAACTCTCAAAATGCGAATTCCACCAGGAAAGGATAGACTACCTAGGCTATCGCATATCCCCACAGGGCATTGAAATGGACCCAGAGAAGGTCAAAGCAGTACTAGAATTGGGCACCACCCCGCACAAGAAAGCAACTACAAAGTTTCCTGGGCTTTGCAAATTTTTACCGCCAATTCATCCCCTCATTTGCACAGATAGCCTTGCCCCTCACTAACTTACTAAAAACGAAGGGAACATCCTCAGTAAAACCTAGCCAGCCACTAACATGGACAATGGAGTGCCAAGCAGCGTTTGAGAGACTAAAGAGACTTTTTTCTGCCGAACCAGTACTAAGGCACCCAGACATGGACAAGCCCTTCATAATACAGGCAGATGCAAGTGATGTGGCAGTGGGGGCTGTGCTATTACAAGAAAATGATGATGCAGTATTGCAACCCTGTGCATATACATCCAAGAAACTCACGGAAACAGAACAGCGCTGGCCCGTATGGGAGAAGGAGGCTTATGGGATACGTTGGGCATTACTCACGTGGTGACAGTTCCTGGAAGGCAACAAAATCCCCTTCCAGGTGTGGACTGATCACAAAAATTTAGAAGCCCTGAAAACTTCCAGGAAACTCAATCCCAAACAAGCCCGCTGGTCCCAGCATTTTCACCAATTCCAATTTAAGCTCAAACATTTACCAGGAAGAAAGAACTTCCTGGCAGATGCACTATCTCGCATGCCCAATATAACAGCGCACGAACCACAGACTCTAGACCAATAATGGCAGAGTCACAACTGGCAGCACCAGTAACCACAAGAACCCAAGCCAAAATAAAACCACAACTGGACAGCCAAACTGGGATTGAATTCAGAAAAAGTTTGAAAACAGATGAATGGTTCCAGAAAAACAAACGTGTGCACAATGAGAGACGGGTTGCCTTGGGTAGGGGGAAAGTTATATATACCAACAACTCAAAGACTAACTTTCATGCACCTTTGCCATGACACAAAATCAGCAGGGCATTTTGGATTTGTAAAAACTTTACACTTAATTAAACGGCAATTTTGGTGGCCATCAATAAAAAAGGACATAGAAAGTTATGTTGCCAGCTGCCCAACCTGTGCATCAGCAAAGAGGTTGCAAGGGAAATCGCCAGGGCTATTACAACCAGTGGCACGTCCCTCAGCCCCCTGGAGGGAAATAGCCATGGATTTTATAGTGGAATTGCCAGAAAGCAATGGGAATACTGTTATCTGGACAGTCACGGACTTGTTTTCCAAACAGGTGCACTTTATCCCTTGCCACAAGATTCCCACTGCAAAGGCCTTAGCAAGACTTTTCATCCAGCACATTTACAGATTGCACGGGGCACCCCAACGCATCATCTCTGATAGGGGAGTGCAATTTATGTCTGCATTTTGGAAGGAATTTTTATCTCTCTTAGGGACCACTCAGGGACTGACATCTAGCCATCACCCTCAGACAGATGGACAAACGGAACGGTGCCATTCAGTACTTGAGCAATATTTGAGATGCTTTTTAAATTTCCAACAGAGTGATTGGACGGACTTACTTCCTTTTGCAGAAGTTGCCTACAATAATGTAGCCCATTCCAGCACAGGCTACACTCCTTTTCAAATAGCCAACAGTCAAAGTTTCAACCCCATGCCAGAATTAACCCCAAATGAACCAACAATCCCTTCGCTGAAAGAATGGATGGAGAAATTACAAAACACCTGGCCAATAGTCAGAAAAGCACTAGATGAAGCTAGGCAGGCATACAAAACACAAGCCGATAAAAAAAGGGTTGAGCCTACACCATTCATTATAGGAGAGATGGTGTACTTATCTACAAAATACCTAAAGTCCCTACAGCCCTGTAAAAAACTTGGACCAAAATATATAGGCCCTTTTCCAATTAAAAGAATCATAAATCCAGTAACAGTAGAATTAGAATTACCCAAAAATCTCAGGCAAATACACCCAATTTTTCATTGCAGCTTGCTGAAAAGAGAGCATCAGTCACATCTACGGCCAAAAATCCCCCCCCACACCACCTCCACTCATGGTGGAGGGTGAACAACACTTCGAAATAAAGGAAATCCTTGATTCTAGGAGATATCATGGAGCAACTCAGTACCTAGTTGCCTGGAAACACCTCCCTCCCTCACAAAATGAGTGGGTCCATAAACGTCATGTCAGAGTCCCGAAGCTATTGAAGAAGTTTCACACAGAGTATCCTAACAAGCCTGACTAAATTTTATACTTGTGTTTTCTTTCAAGTGGATCTCTCTTATTTTTAAGAGGGGCCGGATGTCAGAATCCAATTATATTTCATCTTTAATTATCAAATATAGAAAATCCCAATTCTGCCTTCTCTGGATTCTGCCATAAGAGGGAGAGAAGGGGGAGAACAAAGGGGCTTTATGGCCCTCACTTTCTTCAGTACACTTCAAAGAGCTGAATGCTGAATGTGTGTTTATTGTAACCTCAAAGCGTTAGCATACCAAAGAAGGGTATTTGCCTTTCATGTAATTATCTGAAGTCTCCATCCAGATGGAAGAAAGAAGAAAGGGGGTGGAATTGTGATACTTGAAACTATCACTGGAAGGGGGGTTGATTGGGTGGGACTACTGGGGAACCCCTTAAAACCTTGAATGGGAGAGCTTGAACCCCAAGTCCTGCCTAGCATGCCTGCAACCATTTTCTCTTAATAAAGGATTCCTGTTGGAAAAATTATTCCAAGAGTTCTGTCTTCTTAAGATGCAAAGTGGGGTGGGTCCTTACACATCCATTCTTCTCTTCTCTTCTCTTCTCTTCTCTTCTCTTCTTTCTCCTTCCATTTTGAATTCCCTTCTCCCCACTTCATGCTGGATGCTGCTGTTTGACTGGCAGCTGTTGTTGATGATGGGGGATATAAAGACAAGCAGAATCAAGTGATATCCCTGTCCATAGCAAGCCATAACATTAATCTTCTCCCAATTAATTTTTTTATTAAATGAGCATCCTTTTAAAAACAGAAGACAGATGGATTTATAACAAAATATTGTGATGGGAAGAGAAGCGAAGGGAAGAGTTTATAGTGACACATCAGTAACCATTCTCAGTTTCTCCATTCATGTTCTTTAAGTCTCCCCATACCTGAATTTTCACCTACTTCCATTCTTTGGCCCTGAAGAAAGGCAATGTTGTCTATACCTCAATGGATCTGTGTTATTTCATTAAATGGTTTATACCCATTGGTGCTCAGTTTATAAAGCAAGAACACCTTCATATAATTAAAGTTTCTAAGAACAGTTTTCTAAATAGATATATTTATACTGACCATTATGGGAAAAATAAATGTATTAATCTATCGATATTCCTCAAGCCAGGAAGATAAGGCTTTCCTAAAACTTGGATGGAAGAATAAAGAATTCTCAGGACTCTAGTCTAGATTGGAAATCAAAACCAATTCAGGAAGACCATCTCATCAAACACCTGATGTATCAATTCAAAGAAAGTAACTTGGTCTTGTCTATGAATTCATTCCGAACTGAATTCAGCTAGAAGGGATTTCACCTCATCCACAGCTACATAAGTTGCTCACTAAAGTGAATATCAATGTACAGTAGAGGCAGTGTGGATATGAACCATTCCTGATATGAGCTCAAGGTCTGTTGTTACACAATAGTTGAAGTTGAGGATGTGACTTGGTTATATTTGTACCATCTGTGATTTTATGCAAATATTCCTGGTGTGGCTTTTTCTTAAAGGCAGTAATTGAGAATATAGTTCAGATCAGTTTCAGGTGGAGAGAGTGAATTCCGTACTTTAATCATGGAGCTACATATCTTGATTTCTTTCTTAATGGTCTTTCCTGCATGTAAGGGGAAAAAAACCCACATTTTTTTAAAGATAGCAAGTAGTCTTTTTTCTACATTTCCTCATACCCATTTTCTCTTTTTGTTCTTTCCATATTTCTGAATACAGGTATTTCATCACAGATTACACTTACTGAGTCTGGTGATGGCCTTAAGAAGCCAGGAGATACTCTACGGCTGACTTGTACAGTCTCTGGATTTGCCATCACAAGCTATGCAGTGTCCTGGATCCGTCAGCCCCCAGGAAAGGCATTGGAATGGAATGGTGCTATCTGGGCTGGTGGAAGCACTGACTATAACAGTGTTCTCCAGAATCGGATTACCATCACAAGGGATACATCCAAAAACCAGGTGTTCCTTCAATTGACTGGTTTAAAGCCTGAGGATACCGGCACTTATTACTGTGCAAGAGACACAGTGAAAGAAATGCTTTGTTCAAGCAGCCTAAAACTTCTCTTCCTCAAAATGAACCCTTAGTCATTTGTTGTTTGTGAATGGCAGCTGGCAACTAGATTGCTTTCCATGCTCTGCCAGCTATGTGTGAAATTTTAAAAGGGGAAATTTGAAGTATGCCTTTACTATGGGAGCAAATGGGGCAGGCAGGTGTTCTTGGAATAAAGTACTCCCTCAAGTTGCCCCTTTCTATGACATGTAAGTCTTTAAAGGTGATAACCAGCACCTTGAATCAAAACAGGAGGCTATTGGAAGCCAATGCTAGCAGTGTTAAGTGGGCCTAAAGACATGCACACATAACTCTGCTTTCCAGATGGTCTTCATGGGCAGCTCCATGTAGAATGCATTGAACTACTCCAAATGAGAGGTCAGTAATCAGTATGCTGTTCCAGTTCAGGAATTGGCAAAACTGCTGCCCAATAGGCTATGTTGTGGGTCCCATTTCTCAGGTATGTACATCTAGGCTGACACAAAAGTGTTCTTCTCTTCTCTTCTCTTCTCTTCTCTTCTCTTCTCTTCTCTTCTCTCTCCTTCCATTTTGACTTCTCCCTACTTTATGCTTGATGCTGCTGTTTGACTGGCAGCTGTTATTGATGATAGGGAATATAAAGGCAAGCATGATCAATTGATATCCCTGTCCATAGCAAGTCATAAAATTAATCTTCGGCCAATTAACTTTTTTTGGTAAATGAGCATCATTTTAAAAACTGAACACAGATGATTTTATAAGGCAATATTGTGATGAGAAGGGAAGGAAAGAGTTTGTAGAGACAGCATCAGTAGCCATTCTCAGTGTCTCCATTCATGGTCTTCAAGTCTCCCTACACCTGAACTTTCAGCCACTTCCATTTTTTGGCCATGAAGAGAGGCAATGTTGTCTATACCTCAATGGATCTGTGTTATTTCATTAAATGGTTTGTACCCATTGGTGCTCAGTTTATAAGGCAAGAACACCTTCATATAATTGAAGTTTCCAAGACTAGTTTCTAAATAGATATATTTATACTGACCATTATGGGGAAAAAATATTAATCTATCAATATTCCTCAAGCCAGAAAGATAAGGCTTTCCTAAAACTTGGACAGAAGAATATAGAATTCTCAGGACTCTAGTGTAGATTGAAAATCAAAACCAATTCAGGAAGACCATCTCATCAAACATCTTTTGTATCAATTCAAAGAAAATAACTAGGTCTTGTCTATGAATTCATTCCAAACTGAATTCAGCTAGAAGGGATTTCACCTGATCCACAGCTACACAAGTTGCTCACTAAAGCGAATATCATTGTATAGTAGAGGCAGTGTGGACATGCACCATTCATGATATGAGGTCAAGGTCTGTTGTTACACAATAGTTGAAGTTGAGGATATGACTTGGTTATATTTGTACGATCTGTGATTTCATGCAAATATTCCTGGTGTGGCTTTTTCTTAAAGGCAGTAATTGAGAATGTAGTTCAGATCAGTTTCAGGTGGAAAGAGTGAATTCCATTCCTCCATCATGGAGCTACATATCTTGGTTTCTTTCTTAATGATCTTTCCTGCATGTAAGGGGGAAAAAACCCCACATTTTTTACGATAGAAAGTAGGCTTTTTTTTACATTTCGTTATACCCAATTTCTCTTTTTGTCCTTTATATATTTTTGAATGCAGGTATTTCATCAGAGATTACCCTTACTGAGTCTGGTGATGGCCTTAAGAAGCCAGGAGATACTCTATCGTTGACTTGTACAGTCTCTGGATTTGCCATCACAAGTTATGGAGTGTCCTGGATCCGTCAGCCCCCTGGAAAGGCATTGGAATGGAATGGTGCTATCTGGGCTGCTGGAAGCACTCAGTATAACAGTGCTCTCCAGAATCGGATCACCATCACAAGGGATACATCCAAAAACCAGGTTTTCCTTCAACTGACTGGTTTAAAGCCTGAGGATACCGGCACTTATTATTGTGCAGGATACACAGTGAAAGAAATGCTTTGCTCAAGCAGCCTAAAACTTCTCTTCCTCAAAATGAACCCTTAGTCATTTGTGGTTTTTGAATGGCAGCTGGCAACTAGATTGCTTTCCATGCTCTGCCAGCTATGTGTGCAAGTTTAAATGGGGAAATTTGGATCATCCCTTTACTACAGGAGCAAATGGGGCAGGCAGATGTTCCTGGAATAAAGTGGTCCCACATGTTGCCCCTTTCTATCACATGTAAGGCTTCAAAGGTGATAACCAGCACCTTGAATTATAACATGAGCCTATTGAAAGCCAATGCAACTCATAAACTAGCAGTGTTAAGTGGGCCTAAAGACATGCACACATAACTCTGGTTCCAGATGGTCTTCTAGGGCAGCTCCATGTAGAATGCATTGAAGTACTCCAAATGAGAGGTCAGTAATCAGCATGCTGTTCCTGTCCTGGAATTGGCAAAACTGCTGCCCAATTGGCAAAGGCTCCCATGATCATAGATGTTGAACGTTCTTCAAGCAGAAGCTGAGTTCAGAACCTCAGATTGTTCACCAAGTCCAAACAGGGCAATGCTACTCTATCCAAAATCAAAATTGGAAAGACTTGGTTATTAGATCCGATAGCCAGATACCAGAATGATTCACTTTTCTCAGTGTTGAGCTGCAACCTGTTCTAACCCTTCCATATCCTCACAGCCCTAGAACAGAATCTCAACAGCTTCACCTGGATGTTGGGGGCAGAGATATACTGTGTCTCTGGGTACCATCTCCATATTGATGATGCCTCACTCTATACAGTCAGATGATCTCACCAAGTACTACTGAATTGCATGAAAAAACCAATAAAAACTGTTAAAAAAGGAAAAAGGACTTCTTCTCAGCCTATGTTAGTCATCACAGATTTATTAAGTTTTCCATTCGACACAGTGCTATGGCTCTTCAACATGTTATTGTTCGTCACAACAACACCATGTAAATCTTTCTGACTTTTTTAAAAATAAAAAAATAGTTCTTTAATAAGGAGTTAAATTGTGAGAATATTGCTTTAGACAGGGATATTACTTGATCCTACTGGTTATGATCCTTCATTAAAGTAATATATCTGCCTCTTTCCTTTCCAGATGGGGTTTCAAAAGTCACTCTCACTCAGTCAGGTCCAGAACAAAAAGAGCAGAAGAATCCACAAGACTCACCTCTTCTATAAAAGATTTTGACATAAATGACTATGGCCTGCTTTGGATCAAGCAGTTTCCAAGGAAGGGTCCGAAATGGTTGGCTCACTATTCAACAGAAACAATCAATCACTATTCTCCAGCCATCCAAGGGAGATTCTCTGCCTTCAAAAGCAACTCTCAATTCTATCTGCAAAAGATCGATCTAAGGACAGAAGACACCGGATATCTATTATTGCCCTGGAGATACACAACGCTGAAAATCTTACCTTAACTTTTGCAAAAACTCTTTCCTCCACTAAATCTTATAAGGATGTTCCTGGAGGTGGAGCTGTTGTTCCATCATGCTTTTATTCAGGAAAGAAAAAAGTTCAGAATCCAAAAATAGAAGAAACCACAAAGGAAGAACAAAAATAGAGAAGGAAACATTCATTTACCATCTGGAGCAGCTGTCTAGCAGGAGTGTCCTCAGAGCTGAAAGACATTGATTGATTCTTTATTCATTCCACATATTTTAAACTTAAGATGTCTTGACTTCAATTCCCCGAATTCTCCAGCCAGCATGAATTCTCCCGGGAATCCTCTTAGTCACGGGGATTGGGAGGTGGTTAAGCTTATGAGTTCTATGTATGTGTTACTGATGAATTTACTCCTGGTTGCCATTCTTTGCAGTTTGTTTTGTACATTTTTATGGGTTTATTACTATTATTAATATTTTACAAAAAATTTCATTGTACTGATATTTTTCATAAAGTTACCCAAAGTCATTTCTTGTGATAGCTACTCTTGTAAGAGGTCTTTCCCTTTTTTTGTACTTTGTATTTTGATAAACTAATAAAAAATTAAAAGTGGAAGATGTCCTTTAGACCTCTCTATTCTATTCTTAAGAGGTCCAAAGAACATCCTCTACTTTTAATTTTTTATTAGCTTATCAAAATATAAAGTACAAAAAAAATAAAGGCAAAGTAAGGATAAAAAAGAGAAATAGGAAATAATTGTAATTTGAAAGTGGGGAAAAAAGAAAAAAAAAACATTCGCTTCCAACTCTTTTTTTAGTGCAGTAGAATAAGGTAATAACATATATCCCCAATTCCTCCACCTGGCCCACTAGGATAGGAAGTCAGGCTATGTTGTGGGTCCCATGTCTCAGATATGTACATCTAGGCTGATACAAAAGTGTTCATCTCTTTTTCCCTTCCCTTCCCTTCCCTTCCCTCCCCTCCCCTTCCCTTCTTTTTTCTTCTCTTCTCTCTCCTCACCTCATGTCACCTCACCTCATCTCACCTACCTTCCATTTTGACTTCTCTTATCCCCACTTCATGCTTGATGCTGCTGTTTGACTGGCAGCTACTGTTGATGATGGGGGATATAAAGGCAAGCAGGATCCAATGATATCCCTGTCAATAGCAAGGCATAAAATTACTCTTCCCCCAATTAAACTTTTTGTTAAATGAGTATCATTTAAAAAACACAAGACAGATGTATTTATAAGGCAATATTGTGATGGGAAGGGAAGGGAAGAGTTTATAGTGACAGCATCAGTAGCCATTCTCTGTGTCTCCATTCATGGTCTTCAAGTATCTCCACATCTGAATCTTCAGCCACTTCCATTTTTTTGGCCCTGAAGAGAGGCAATGTTGTCTATACCTGAATGGATCTGTTTTATTTCATAAAATGGTTTGTAACTATTGGTGCTCAGTTTAAAAAGCAAGAACACCTTCATATAATTGAAGTTTCTAAGACCAGTTTTCTAAATAGATATATTTATACTGACCATTATGGGAAAAATAAATTTATTAATATATCAATATTCCTTCAGCCAGGAAGATAAGGCTTTCCTAAAACTTGGATGGAAGAATATAGAATTCTCAGGACTCTAGTCCAGATTGGAAATCAAAAGCAATTCAGGAAGACCATCTCATCAAACACCTTCTGTATCAATTCAAAGAAAACAACATGGTCTTGTCTATGAATTCATTCCAAACTGAATTCAGCTAGAAGGGATTTCACGTAATCCACAGGTACATAAGTTGCTCACTAAAGCGAATATCAATGTACAGTAGAGGCAGTGTGGATATGCACCATTCCTGATATGAGCTCAACACAATAGTTGAAGTTGAGGATGTGACTTGGTTATATTTGTACGATCTGTGATTTCATGCAAATATTCCTGGTGTGGCTTTTTCTTAAAGGCGGTAATTGAGATTATAGTTCAGATCAGTTTCACGTGTACCTCAATCATGGAGCTACATATCTTGATTTCTTTCTTAATGGTCTTTCCTGCATGTAAGGGAAAAAACCCCACATTTTTTAAGATAGCAAGTGGTCTTTTTTCTACATTTCCTGATATCATTTTTTTTTTCCTTTCTATATTCTTGAATACAGGTATTTCATCACAGATTACCCTTATTGAGTCTGGTGATGGCCTTAAGAAGCCAGGAGGTACTCTACGGCTGACTTGTACAGTCTCTGGATTTGCCATCACAAGCTATGGAGTGCACTGGATCCGTCAGCCCCCAGGAAAGGCATTGGAATGGAATGGTGGTATCTGGAGTAGTGGAAGCACTTACTATAACAGTGCTCTCCAGAATCGGATCACCATCACAAGGGATACATCCAAAAACCAGGTGTTCCTTCAATTGACTGGTTTAAAGCCTGAGGACACCGGCACTTATTACTGTGCAAGAGACACAGTGAAAGAAATGCTTTGCTCAAGCAGCCTAAAACTTCTCTTCCTCAAAATGAACCCTTAGTCATTTGTTGTTTTTCAATGGCAGCTGGCAACTAGATTGCTTTCCATGCTCTGCCAGCTATGTGTGAAAGTTTGCGTGGGAAATTTGGAGCATGCCTTTACTACGGGAGCAAATGGGGCAGGCAGGTGTTCTTGGAATAAAGTGGTCCGACATGTTGCCCCTTTGATAACCAGCACCTTGAATCAAAACAGGAGCCTATTGGAAGCCAATACTATTCACAAACTAGCAGTGTTAAATGGGCCTAAAGAGATGTACACATAAGTCTGGTTTCCAGATGGTCTTCAAGGACAGCTCCATGTAGAAGGCATTAAACTACTCCAAAGGAGACGTCAGTAATCAGTTTTGCCAGGAATTGGCAAAACTGCTGCCTAATAGGCAAAGGCCTTAAAAGTGCCTATGGAGCAGTACTATCACTTCCAGTGACCTTAATGCTGTCCCTCTATTTTTTTATAACACTTTAATAGTTTTTTTATATTTACAATTCATTAATGCTTAGTAAAGAGTGTGTTGTCTGGGTCTATTTGTTTTACTTAATAGTACACATTAAATTCCTAATCTGTGACCCATTTTTCCAGCCATTGATAAAATATATCCCATATTTGAAAATAAACCTAGCCGACAACTTTATCATCCAAAGATGCTGTCCCTCTGTTGATGCAGCCTAGGACAACATTGGCTTTTTTGGCAGCTATGGTACACTACTGGCTCATTCTTAAGCAGTGATCCACAGGACATCCTCTCACAGACACTACTGATGAGCCAGGTGCTTCCTATCCTGTACCTGCATATTTGGTTTTTCTGCTTCAGGGCAGGGCCTTACTTTTCTCACCAATGAACTGCTTCTTGTTGGAGCACAAAGGACCCAATGCTCAAGTCAATGCTTCTGAATCCTGAGTCCATTTTCCAAAATGTAAGGATCCCCCCCCTACTCCAGTTGGTATCATATTTCATGATGATGATGAATTGGGACGAGGAGGAGAAGGAGGAAGTATCTTGAGAGGTTTGTCCAACAGTTACTCCAACAACATTTTATGGGATGAAATCATCAAAAGCCCCATTTATCTTTATCATGTCTATAATTTTAACTCTTCATTTAATGACTACCATTTATCTTCTTACATATCAACTCCTAAGATATTTTACTAAAGTAATATTGCAGAAATTTCCCCTTTGTTTCTCAATTCCATGTGTAATCTTACAATCAAAGAATTTTAGAAGACTTGTTATGAAAAGAATGATTAAAAATAGCATTATTTAATAGAAAATAGCCCTGTAAAAGCATATGATGTTGCAGTTTGAACTAAGGTCAGATATATTTCAACAGCATACAGAATACATGAAAACCACAAATTTATTCTTCATCTTTTATTGACATGTTTTTACTGTATTTCTGTGGGGAGGGTTGGGATGAACAAGTAAATTGGAAAATAAATTGAAACTGGATGGAATGATTTGATCAGCAGATAAATAAAGTCCACTCTATCTGTCCTATAGTAGATATTCTTTGTGCATTATTTTTGCATCTGCTTTCTTCTCATGAGCTGCTCCTTGTTGTTCAATTCAGGCCTCAGCACAATTATGAAACATTTGGGGAAAAATATGCATCCCAAAAGCCCAGCACTGGAAGCCAAGATGGAAAAGATCTCCACAGCTACCATATATTTTCCTTTGGTGCTCAGGTAAGTTGGAACAAATGACAACCAAACAGTGGTGAATACTAGCATGCTGACGGTGATGAATTTGGCTTCGTTGAAACTATCTGGCAACTTCCTAGCTAGAAAAGCAACACTGAAGCTGATGATGGACAGAATTCCCATGTAGCCTAAGACAAGATAAAACATAGCAACAGAACCTTCCTTGCACTCTGCTACCATCTCAGTAGTCAGTGAGTCCATGTCCAAATTGGGGAACGGAGGAGAGATTGTTAGCCATATAGCAGAAATGCCTACTGGGATGGAAGAGCTGGGAAGGACAATAAAACCAGTGAGCCTCTTTCCCACCCACCTCCTCAAATTGGATCCTGGTTTGGTGGCCATGAAAGCTACAACCACAGTAATAGTTTTGGCTAACACACAGGAAACAGCCAGCGAGAAGATGATGCCAAAGGCTGGTTGCTGAAGGAAGCAGGTCACTACTCCGGGCTTACCAAGAAATAGGAAAGGTGAGAGGAAGCAGAGCAAAAGAGAGATGAGAAGAGCATAGGTGAGGTCCCGGTTGTTGGCTTTGACTATGGGGCTATCTTTGTGCAGGTGGAATATTTTTAATAATGAAATTGTGATTGAGAAAAAGAAGATGGCACTTGTTGCTAATGAAATGCCCAGAGGTTCTTCATAAGACAAAAAAATGATCATTTTGGGAAAACATTCATCTTGTTTCTGGTTTGGATACTGATCAGATGGACATTTGAAGCAATCTTCTGTGTCTGGATGCAGGAAAACAGATTAAGGCAGGGTTAAATTTATGCAAAATGACTCAGTTCTCATGGTCAGTCTTTTAAAAAAGAGGCCCATCACTCTTGATTCCACAAGAGAACCGAACTTTGTGAAGAAACAGCCATTATTGTCCAATTGTCCTTCTAACCACTAAACTAGAAAGATCAATATATTTATTATTTGGATTATTCATGAAGTCTTCCTGTCTTCAGCTCAATTCTGCTTCCTGAATATTTTTACATTGTTTCTTTTGAAAACACACATCATCAAGGAATAATGGATGAAGAAAAAAAATAGGAGCCACTGTTTATAGCTTCAGGTTTGAAGGGAAGAAAGACCCTTTCACTTAACCACTTCTGTAACTCGCTAAATCATCTGTGCTTTCTCCTGGTGATATGATGGTTGATAGATAAAGGTAAAGATTTCCCCTGTCCAGTCATGTCTGACTCTAGGTGGTGGTACTCATCTTCATTTCTTTGTTGAAGGAACCACCATTGTTTGAAGACATGTCTGTGGTCATGTGGTGAGCATGACTATACACCAAGGCCCACAGAATGCTGTTACCTTCACACCAAAGTGGTACCTATTTATCTACTCACATTTGCATGCTTTTGATCTGCTGGGTGGGCAGGAGCTAGGGAAGGTAACAGGAGATCATCCCATTGCATGGTGCTCAGGTTTCTAACCCAGGCTATCAGCTTTTCAGCTAACAAGCTCAATGTCTTTAACCACTGAACCATCATGTCCCCATTAAGAGATATGGCCAAGAAAAGATCTTCTTGAATTAAAGAAAGTAGCACATGGGTGCTATGTTCATGCACCCATGTATTTTGAAGGACCTTTCTTCCTTAAAATATGAAGTCCTGCAAAGTCATAATGATAATATATTAAGCAAGAATACATTGCTATATAACTTATGTGGCCCAACACTTCTCAACAATTGCCATATGGAATATCCCTCCAATTCTCATTAAGCATGCAGGAGAAAAGAGATAAAAAGAAAAATAAGGGGCAGAGATGTTATCAAACCGGACCATTTTGATTTTCTCCAACCCTCTTTATATCCATTATGTTGGAAGAGTTGCTGTACTGTGTCATTTACCTCTTTGATTGGAAATCTTCCCTTCTGGACACCGAACACATCCATAGCAGCAAAATTTCTCTCCTTCTTTTTTTCTCTTTTGAGAACCAGGCTGGCAATAAGGATTACACAAGGAAAGAGGATGGACCTTTAAAATAAAAAATAAAAAAATAAAAGGTTAGGTAGAAATTATCTGGCATGACATAACAAATGAACCATCAGTTTACACATGTTTAGAAAGTAAATAGGTAGGTAGGTGGTAGCTAGGTAGGTAGACAGGTCACTACAATTAATGCCTCCTGGACAATGCTGAATTTATCATATAAAGTACACTTCATCTTAACCTAAACTCTTGATATAGAATTAACTATGAGTAATCTTCTTCTCCTTCCTGTTCTTCTTTTTGTTCTTCCTCCTCCACCTCTTTCTTTCTTATTATTATTGTAATAGAAAGTGAGAGAATTCCAACAATTAAAATTGGGCTTTTCAAAAGATTTATGAATACTCACTTTGCTAACGCTCCCATGCCATTTAATCTTGTCAGTCTCAATGATGATTTCTTTCCCTTGAGAATCCTTGGTCCCCATCCTTCCAACCTTCACTTTATGAAAAGAGTTATTAGAGAAAATAATCAGGTTTACTATATCAAATCCATATCCCATCTCCTTATTCTCATTAAAGGAGACCATTTCTCCATCTGTGTTGTTAAATGAAAGGGTCTGAAGGAAGCGGTGAAGCTAAGAAGAACAAAGCAAGAAACAGATAAGAGGACGGATCTTTTCATAACTCAAACTAAAGTGAATACATAAAAATATTATCGCCGCCATTTGTCATTCTTATTCTTGTTCTTTTAGAGCTGTAACCTTTTGTTTTATTTTTATATAAATATTTTAACTCTTCATGGTAGGCCAGATATGGAAATAATTACAATTATACTTTATTGGGATACAATAACAACTTTATCAAAAGTTATTTGTTTACAAAAACAACATTTTAGAAGAATGCCTGTGTCTTTCTTTTCCTCCCTTTTGTACCTGAGCCAGTTGTAGTATGTGTCTTTGTAATACTCTCCCACCCCTCTGGATTTAACACACTTTTTTTTTTTACTACCATGATGTTTTCTAAAAGCCTTTTAATACCTTTTTCATCTTGCTGGCCTCCTACAAAATATCATTATTATTTTTTTAAAAAAATTACTGAACGAGGGCAATAATAGGATAAGAAAATCAACTCTAATAACATATGGAACTGAATCAAACTTTTAATAACTACCGGTATGGATGTAGAAATCTCTGTCTGAATGCCTGAATCCATACATTCTGCTTTTCCTTTTTTTAAAATAACTTCTTTTAACCTGATTCATTACCAAATATGAAGGCTTTTGAACACTCTTCTTTAAAAAGGATAGTTGTGAAAATGAATGAAATGATTTTACTCATCTTCAGAACTGGAACTACTACAGTCATATCACAAGTGCTTCAGCGCTTCTGGGTTGAAAAGATTGAATGGTGACATCACCATTGACCAGGGGATGCTCAATTGGGGGGTTCCTTTCATAATCTCATTAAGTTGCCAGCTGGAGTTTATCTACGGACAGTTGTCCACTTTAATATGCTAACTTGGCAGGAACTGGAGAGTGTGACGGAACTCACCCCATCCTGGGGCAGCAAGTGGGTCTTGAACACAAGCTTGTTGTTTGTCAGCCCAGCAGCCTAACTCATGTCAGTGCGCTCCCTAGAACTGGAAAATGTAAGAGGACTCCTCTCCCCTAATGGAAAATATTTTAAATAATCCACAAATACATATATTCCTGTGAGTTATTAGTGAAAAAGAAGTTCTATGTATTTTAATATGATGTGATATATTTTTTCAATTCTATGTAGAATTTCTTTTAATTTTCTTTTCTTTTTCTTTCATTGTGGAAACATTACCTGCCAAGGGCTTATCTCTTCAAGATGTCTTGTAATCCTGATTGTTTTATGTTTTGATCTAGATAAATCCAGGCCATGTAATGCATGGGCCACAGCAAAGACTGCAGTATAGATGCTGTAGCTATGGCCAGTCATGACCATCTCAAATAGAATCCCTGGAAGATCCCTCAAGGATTCTGTCCCACTACAAAATTTGTGAGCCTCTATTAGGTTCGTAGGATCTGGAACAGAGCAACCAAAGGCTTGTTACCAGAACTCCTTGGAAAAGTCATCAGGTTGTGCCTTGGCTGGTTTTATATTCTGAAGATAGATCTGAAACTCTTCGTGTTCATTGGAGTGGATCGCAAAAAGAAAAGCACCTTGGAATATTTCGTATTTCTAGTCCTTTGAAATGACTGTTGAAGCAAAGTCAATCTGGTCTGTCATAATCCACACCTTTTCGGTATATTTAACACCCGCAAAAAATAACGCAGTGCTTAGCCACATTACAGTTAGAGTTTCACCATAGACAACAAGGGTGTTAACTTTTGGATCTGAGTAGAACTCATTAGCATTGGCAGAAATAGTTTTCAGTTCATCAGGTTCAGGGAACCGGCTATCAACTGGCATTCTTTGAACAAAGGCTGGACATATCTTATTCTGGAGAAATAATGACTCCATCTTTTTCAAGAAACGCTCTCCACTTTCGTCATCTCCAGCCAAAAGTCCAACCCAGATCCACCCAAAATGTTTAAGTAAATAGATAATGCCTGTATACTGATGACCTTCATTGGAGACTGTGTGGTAAAAGGAAGATGTCTCTACCATATTACTTCTTTGCATAGGAAACGATCCATATGTGAGCTGAAAGGACATGCTCAGAGATATTCAGATACATATTATTTATTTACTTATTCATCACATTTCTACACTAACCATCTCATCTAAGTGATTCAAGGCTAATAATAATAATAATAATAATAATAATAGTAATGTTGTTGTTGTTAATTGCGAAGTCATGTCCGACCCATCGTGACCCCATGGACAATGTTCCTCCAGGTCTTCCTAATAGTAATAGTAATAATAATAATAATAAAATCCAGTCTGAACATCTGGCTGATTGTACGATGATTAATAATAATAATAATAATAATAATAATAATAATAACAACAGAAATAGAAAGACTGTGGCAAAAGCAAGCAAGGGTAGTACCAGTAGTAATAGGCTCCTTAGGTGTAATCCCAAAACAACTGGAGCACCACTTGAACACCATTGGCATTGACAAATTTGCTATTAGTCAATTGCAAAAGGCGGCCTTACTAGGAACTGCTTCCATCCTACGACAATATCTGTAATACCATCAAACATCCACATCTGCCTATCCCAGGTCCTGGGTAAGGACTCGATAGGTAGACAAAATGCCAAATCCAGTCTGAACATCTGGCTGACTGTGCGATGATCCATAATAATAATAGTAATGCATTGGAAGATCTGCAAAAATATCATTTGCCTGTAAGCAAAAACTGGTGGGATCATAAAATAGAGAAAGTCATAGAAAATGATAAAATTAAACTGCTCTGGGACTTCAGAATTCAAACAGACAAGCACCTGCAACATAACACCCCAGACTTAACAATTGTCGATAAGAAAGACAAAAAAGTCTGGATAGTGGACGTGGCAGTGCCTGGAGATAGCAGAATAGAAGAGAAAGAACTGGAGAAGATAACAAAATACAAAGACCTACAAATAGAAATAGAAAGACTGTGGCAAAAGCAAGCAAGGGTAGTACCAATAGTAATAGGCTCCTTGGGTGCAATCCCAAAACAACTGGAGCACCACTTGAACACCATTGGCATTGACAAATTCGCTATTAGTCAATTGCAAAAGGCGGCCTTATTAGGAACTGCTTCCATCCTGCGACGATATCTGTAATACCATCAAACATCCACATCTGCCTATCCCAGGTCCTGGGTAAGGACTCGATAGGTAGACAAAATGCCAAATCCAGTCTGAACATCTGGCTGACTGTGCGATGATCAATAATAATAATAATAATAATAATAATAATAATAATAATAATAATAATAATAATAATAATAATAATAATAATGATAATGTAGTATAAGAGCATAAATCAGAACAAAGTTAAAAACAAAATTTAAAAGATAGGGCTATGGTATTAAAAGTTAAAAAATTAAAAAGATCACAAAGGAGAGAGAACATGATATCAATTCCTCCCCCCCCCAGAGATGCATATCACTCTTACACAAACAAACATAGTTTTGTGTAAAAGTGTCTTAACACTCTTTCTGAGATAAGATACCAGAGATACCTCTGAAGATAGGATAAGGTGGGAGCAACGACAAAGAACTGTCTCTCCTTGGATCCCACCAATGATACAGGATACACAGCATGCCCTCCCTGTCTGACCAGGTGGGATGAGACAATATAATTGGTATGAAACAGTTCTTTAGTTAACGTGGCCCCATGCCATAAAAGTCTTTAAAGGTGAGAGTTAACACCTTGAATTCAACAAGAAAACAAACCAGCATCCAAGGCTACGCATGTAGCAGAGGTGTTATATGCCATTTATCTATCTCTATCTCTATTTCTATCTCTATCCCCCTCTCTCTTTCATAAGAGGTTTTCTCAATGCATTTATGAACATTATTTTTAAGACCAGGAATTATCAGTGAATGGAGAAAAATAGTTGCTTTTTTATCCATTAAGCCTATTAATCACTAAGTTCCCTCAAAGGTTTAATAACAAAAGAATAAATACCCACCTTAGCAATTCAAACTTTATTTAAAAAGATTTGTTTGCAAACCAGGCTGCTTTAAAATCTAAGAAAGAAGTCTTAGGAAAATCAATCAAAGCAATATAATATCTTTATGGCTTTTCATGGCCAGACTTCATCCTGATGGGCTATGAACATGTACTAGCTGATCTCAAGGAACGGGTCATTCATTTATAGCAGCTTTACCAGATGTACTGAGAAACATCTTTCTGAGGCATTCTACACACTTTTCCAGCCAGCCAGATATCTTAGCTGCATACAAATTCAAAAATTTAGAAGGGTTTATCTGTCTATGGAGATTCTCAGTCATCCAAAGATTGTCCCAAAGATGCTTTTCTCATGAGGCAACTAGACTTTCTTGTTTTTCTTTGAAGATATTTTGCTTCTCATCCAAGAAGCTTCTTCAGCTCTGACCATCCCCACCATGCAGTCAGAGCTGAAGAAGTTTCTTGGATGAGAAGTGAAACATCTTCAAAGGAAAACAAGAAACTCCAGTTGCCTTGTCAAAAAAAAGCACCTTTGGGACAAGGGTTTTATCTGTTAATTCAATGGCCTCCCAACAGCTTTTACTGAAGTATACACCAAAATATTCCCTTCAAATGAAGACTGTGTCCATGCAATGGAAGAATAATTGAAACTGGAACATATTATCTTCTATTGTCCCTTCTGTGCAAATGATCATCAGGAATTATTATCTCCATCTTTCGCTAAATATCCTGATAATTCTGATTTTCTAATCTTACATTGTTATTATCAGATCAATCTGATTTTACTTCCTTGACTACAGAGACATATTGTTCTATTGTTTATACAGAGTGCCATTGGTTCTTTTCTAATTTTTCTTATATATATTAGATTTTTTTTTCTTTTTACCCTAATTAATTGTGATGTTCTTGTTTTTATCTGCTGGACTATAACCAAATAAATTTGATTGATTATTTGATTGATCCATTCAACATAGTACTATGTGTACTGAAATGGCACTCTGAGATTCCAAGCAGGAAACACTTAATATTAAGCTACAATTCATTCTATCAGGTCGGACCATAATTAGAATTCTGATGATGGTGGAATCTGGGAGAGTCCAAATCATGGACTCTTATGCCAAAACCTTGAGAATAATGATGCAGCATTAGAGAAATGTTGATAGCATTGATAATATCAATATTGTATCAATATTGATATCAATCTTCCAATATATAAGGGGCTGCCACTATGAAGAGGGGGTTAACCTAGTCTCCAAAGCATCTGAAGACAGGACAAGAAGCAATGAATGGAATCAAGGAGAGAACCAACTTAGAACTAAGGAGTAATTTCCTGACAGTGAAAACAATTACTGTAACAAGTGGAACAGTTTGCCTCCAGAAGCTGTGGGTGCTCCAACATTGGAGGTTTCTAAGAAGAGACTGGACAACCATTTGTCTGAAATGGTATAGAAGACCTCCAACTATGTTATTCTGTTAATATGCATGCTTATTGCTTTGCTATTAAACCTTTAAGGAAACCTAACCTTAAAAAATATCAAAAATAACCATTTTGCTTCATTCAGTGATAATTCCTGGCCTTAAAAATAACGTGTATAAATGCATTGAGAAAACCTTTCCTTAGATGATATAGGTCGATAGATGATAGATGGATAGATGATAGATAGATGATAGATAGACGGACAGACAGACAGACAGACAGACAGACAGGCAGACAGATCCTTCCAACATTTTTATTCTGTTATTGGCAAGATATCGTAGCAAAATCAGGGAGCTGAATAGAAGACAATTCCAAAGGTTTAGGAAAAAAATAATCATGAAACTGATTCGGGATACTCCAAGTGTGAAATTAGAAGCTCATAAAGTAGGCTTAGCAGATGTTAGTTTCTAGATGTCAGTTTTCCATTGAGGACATAGCACATAAGCATTGCTTGAGCAGGGTCTGCAAGATTGTCTGAGACATAACACATCCTCTTCACAACCTGCTTTCCTTGTTACCTTCTGGGACAGGGCTCCATAGTATCCAAAGCAGAATACAGTTTTGTCCCTTACAGTATTAACCTTGTGAACTCTAAAGCTTCCTCCTTCCATTATGTATTCAAGATGGACAGTGAATAATGCTTACATGTTATTTATGTGCAAGGGTGTATGTCTATACATATGTTGTATATAGTATGTTTAAATGTGTTTTATGTATGTGTACAATTTGAAAGCAAGCAACTAAATTTCATTTTTAATGTGGCCATTGTGCCCACAATTAAAAAAAAATGACAATGGAGGTTATCTAATCTAATAATAAAGACAGTCCACTTTACCTTAATTTATTCATACCTTAATTATTTTCCTTAAGTGTCTTCTTTAACTTGAAAGTTAAAGAGCAAATAAGTCCTACTAGTTCTAAGGTGCAAAATAGCTACTAGGTGGTAGAAATAAGTAAGGATGGTCCTCTGATCTTTTATGCCACTGAATGGCTGACCAGATCTTTTGCAGCTCAGAGATTGTAGCCCTGATGGCAGAGGAGAAGAATAGGAAGCAAGCGAGAAATACTTACAGTGGAAGCTCATCACTCAATTTCTTAGAAGGAGCTTCATCAAAGGTGTATTGGAAATATACATTTAATATATGAGAAACTATCCCACCAATCAGGAATTTGCCAGACTGGTACCACTCATGTGGAACAAGAAACATCTCTTTGCTAGAGCACTTTTTGGGGTCTGCTTTAGCTCTCCCGTATGATGAAAGGAGTACAAGTATTGTTAACAAGAACATCTGACTCCAAATCACTCTAGATGGATGCAATTTCCAGGCCATCTCTGTAGGCTGAGAGCTGATCGTTGCAAACATCAGCAAGATACATCATCTGACAACCGCCTCCATAATTGTAGCATAGGAAAAGGAACTGTAATTAAGGATAGTATGTCTCTGAAAGTGTTCTTCAGGCTTCAAACAATACAGTGATATATTGCCTAAATGAATTGGGGAAATCTACAGTGTTCAGCTGGATAGAATTCAGCCTTCTTTGTCCTCTCCCAGCTTAGGATTGGGCAAAAGAAAGGTTTTATAGTTCCTTGCAATATTGCTTGTGGATTTCATTTTTGATGCTCTCTATAAGTTCCTTGAGTGAAGTCAATAGGAAAATGAATATCCTCAGATAATTGCAAGAAGGATAATTACTACTCATGCAATACCAAGTCTCTTTGTGGCAGAGAAGGGAGTAAACTCTTCTTGTTTTTCTTCATATTTAGAGAAATGTATGGAAGTTGACTAAATGATGATGAATGTTATTACTAAATGTCGTTTTCGTCTCCATCATGCAGAGAACAATCAGTTATTTACCAGATTTAATATTCCCCAAATGTTCAAGTGATGCATCATGTTGAATTTTCAAGAGATGATTTTCCTTCTCACACAATCAACCTGTTCCTTCACATGTTTCTTAAGGGTTAAAATGAATATACTTTAACTGATGTTGGTACATTTTCAGCATGTCTACAATGGAGGACAAATGCACTCTAGCAGGTCAAAGAAGTATGTGTCTCTTTTATCCCAAGGCTATGTAAATTCAGTAATAGCTTCCTGTTGAAAGGAACAATACCTTCCTGTTCTCCTGCTACACTCAACATCTGAAATGTTGAGTGCTTGACTGAATGTTTCCTCATCAGTAAAACTCCTTTAATTTTTTAAGCAAGCAATAATGGCCCTCTGGCTAAACCTCATGTCCTTGTTAGTTATCCTCAGAGGTATTATTTACCCCTCCAAAGAGGGGTTATTACTCAATTTCTTGTGTTTATCTGCAGGAGACCTCATTAAACCATCTTTCTTTCTAGGTGTCCAATCTGACGTTCAGTTGGTGGAATCTGGAGGAGTTGTGAGAAGATCTAGAGAGTCCCTCTGTCTCTCTTGCCAAACCTCTGGATTCACCTTCAGCAGCTACTGGATGGATTGGGTGAGACAGGCCTGGAATGGGTGGCATACATAAGCACCAGTTCTGGTACGATTTACTACTCCGACAAAGTGAAGGGATGCTTCACCATCTCCAGGGACAATGCCAAAACCCAAATTTATCTGCAAATGAACAGCCTCAAAGCTGAAGACAGGACAGTCTTTTACTGTGCTAGAGACACAGTGAGAGGAACAATATGTGAAGTCAAAAGTGCCCATTTCACATAGCAGCTCTGCAAATTTCTTTTCTAATAAAAATAAACTTTATTAATTCGGATTCTCCCTTCATGTCTTCATTCTGCACTTTAACCTTCCTTAGAAATGAGCCTCTTTTTTGTTCATGTAATGAAGACCACACGTCGATTTTATTCTCAGTCCAAGTTGATATTTATTCAATCTACACATTCCTGAACCTATCCCACTCACTTCACCACCCTTATTTCTTAGCCCTTAATTTAGTAATGTTATCACAAATTTATCTAAATAAAATCAGTTGGTGTGGAAAACCACAATCCATGTCCAGCCTCTGGGATGGGACTAATTGATCGACTTAACCTTCCTTTCTTACAAACTGGTTTTATCTTCCCCTTGAAACTCAGATGCAAATGAGGCCACTCAGTTGCTTCTCCTTTAAATAATCACAAACACACAAAAGAGAATCACAGACCCAAAGGTGTCATTACTCTAAAGAAAGGGTGGATTTCTCACTGCCCAATGGATCTTACCATTCTTCTTCTTTGCTTAGTAACAGCTCCTTTGTGTGAGTATCTTCCAGATAGAGATGAACAAAGAGATAAACAAAAGCAGAGTTGTGTATTAATCCCTCTTTGTCCTTCATTTAGATGTCCACTCCACTGTCCAACTTGTGGAATCTGGACCATGAACAGCGAGCCCTGGAGGATCCTTCAGATTAACTTGCAAAGTGACTGGTGACTCTTATCAAGAATGTATACTGGGAGTGCATCTGCCAGGCTCCAGGAAAAGGACTGGAATGGGTGGGCCAGATAGACTGGGATGGTAGTAAGTGGAGGACATACTATGCCTCATCCCTCCAAAGCCAAACAACTTTGTCTGCGGATGACTCCCACAATGAGTATTATTTGACAATGAGGTCCCTGACAGCTGCAGACTCAGCCACATATTACTGTGCAGGAGAGTCACAGTGAGAGAAAGCAAGGGAGGAAGTGTGTAAAACCTCTGATTCTTTACCTGATGAAACTTTATTCATTCACACCAATGGATTGAGATAATGTATTTATTCTTTCAGATTGCTGTTGTCTGCAGAGCAGAAGGATTATGAGATAAAGAGCCCTGGTAGTTGGGTTGATTAAAAAGTCCTACCGGTATGAGTCATTTAACCTTTTCTCTTCCCACCCCACACCCCCCCAGATTTGTATTGGTTTTCAAAGAGTTTAGTATGGGTCTGAGATGGTAGGAATGGAAAACCTCTGATCAGTCAATCCAGTTTCATCAGGGCTGAACTACCCATTACATCTGAGAATATGAGCATCTGTTAGTTCTAAGGAAACAAGTACTGATAATATATACTTTATGTTATTACCAATTAAATGTATATATTAAATATTTTCTTAATGAATCTTTCTGAAGACTAATTCCAAGTAAATAAATATATTGTATTATTTTTATTTATATTTTGAGGTGGGCTATTGAACTTATTCTTGAAGCTGATATCAATAGATATCAAAAATTAAGCAGAGACAACTGCCCACAACACTAGTTCCATAAAATCATTTTAAAAATATTTAAATAAGGTATCAAATCAACATATACTACATGTAAATTGGGTAGTAGATAGATTCCCTTAATATTGATATAGTATTTATTTCATTTTTTATGCATATGTGGTCCTTATACCATAATTGGTGCTCCCATAACTCCAGAAGGCAAGATATTCCATTAATTAATTTTTCTCACTGTCAGGAAATTCCTCCTTAGCTCCAGATTGGATCTCCCTCTCCCAAGCCTTTAACCATTGCTTTTTTTTCCTGCCTTCAAGTGGTGTGGAGAATAAATCAATCCCCTCTTCCCTGTGACAGCCCTTCAAGTATTGGAAGACTGCTATCAGGTCACCCCAGTGGTGGGATGCAGATATGTGAACAACCAGTTCTCTGTGTGGATGATGCTTCTGGAAGTCTGTTCTGGGCCTGGGCAACAAAAAATAGCAATCAGATCTGCAGAACTGGTGCAAACGGGCTGAATCCCACCACTGGGTCTCCCCTAAGCTTTGTCTTCATAAATACCTAGTTCCTTTAGCCATTGATTCTATATTTTAACATGCAAACCCTTTGTCAACCTTTCTTGTTCTTTTTTATCCTTTTCAAGGCCCCCAGCATCTTTTTTTGTATCGTGGTGACCAAAACTGGATGCAGTATTCCAAATGTGACCTATCAATTTCCAGTGACCTATTGATGCAGCCTGGACTACATTGGCTTTTTTGGTAGCTGCAGCACACTATTGTCTCATACCTATCCAAGGGGACACTCAGAGCCCTCTCACAGACACTACTGTTGAGCCGGGTACTTCCTATCCTGTACCTATATATTTGGCCTTTCTGTCTCAGGGCAGGATTTTACTTTTCCCACCAATGAACTGCTTCTTACTGGAGCACAGAGGACCTTGTCACCAGCAAGATTAGCAAACATGTTTAAAAATATGTCAGATAGATGTTGGAAATGTAAACACAAGTCAGGCACTTATTATCATGTATAGTGGACAACTGTTAAAGCAAAGAAAAGATGTTGGGAAAACATGTAGCTTTTAGGCCTGAACTTTTTTTTATTAGGTATAATGTCAGAAAAGTTTGATAAACAAAGTATATACTTGATTTTACATGTGATAACAGCGGCAAGAATCATATTTGCACAATATTTGAAAAATGAAGAAATACCACCAGAGGAAGAAATATATCTAAAAAATGCTAGATTGTGCGGAAATGGACAGACTTACTCTGAGGCTGAAAGAAAAAGAAGAAACAGAATACTATCAAACTTTTGACTTATTTTACCAATGGCTGGAGAAAAGAATTAGGAATTAAATCTGTATTAGTGAATGATAAACTCAGACAACCCGTTTGTTGAACAAATACTACTGAATTGTATGAAAAAAAAAGAAATAAAATTGTAAAAAAAAGAAAAGAAAGAAAAAAGAAAAAAAGGACTTCTTTTCAGCCTATGTCAGTCATCACAGATTTATTAAGTTTTCCATTGTTCGTCAAAACACCACCATGTAAATCTTTCTGACTTTTTTTAAAAATAAACTCCTTGTTTAATAAGGAGTTAAATTGTGAGAAGATTGCTGTACACAGGGATATCACTTGATCCTAGTGGTTTTGATCCTTTATTAAAGTAATCTATCTGTCTCTTTGCTTTCCAGATGGGGTTTCAAAAGTCACTCTCACTCAGTCAGGTCCAGAACAAAAACAAAAACAAAACAAATCAAAAAAAAAAAAAGAACAGGAGAATCCACGAGATTCACCTGTTTTATAAAAGGGTTTGACATAAATAACTATGGCATGCTTTGGATCTAGTAGTTTCCAGGGAAGAGTCTGGAATGGTTGGCTCACTATTCAACAGAAACAATCAACCACTGTTCTCCACCTATCAGAGGGAAATTCTCTGCCTTCAAAAGAAACTCTCAATTCTATCTGCAAATGAACAATCTAAGACAGTGATGGCGAACCTTTTAGAGACCGAGTGCCCAAACTACAATCCAAAACACACTTATGCATCGCCAAGTGCTGGGTGGGTGTGGCCCATTGGCTAGGTGTAGCCAACTGAATGGCCGTGGCTGCAGTGGTAATAGCAGACTGGGTGGGACTAAAAAGTTGAATCAGTCAATTCCAACTTTGCAAGATCTTTTTTTTTTCCGCAAATGTTGAAATTGACTGAACTTTTATTTTTGTTTTTGCACATGGTGGCAGAGGCCTAAAGCGAAAAGGTTTTATAAAACCCAGCTAAAGGTCTAGGACTGGGGCGATGGCGCGCATGCCCACAAAGAGGGCTCTGAGGACTGCCTTTGGCACCCATGCCCTAGGTTCGCCACCACTGATCTAAGGACAGAAGACACCGGATGTCTATTATTGCCCTGGAGATACACAATGCTGAAAATCTTACCTTAACTCTTGCAAAAACTCTTTCCTCCAATAAATCTTAGAAGGATGTTCCTGAAGGTGGAGCTGTTGTTCCATCATGCTTTTATTCAAGAAAAAAAAAATGTTCAGAATCCAAAAATAGAAGAAACCACAAAGGAAGAACAAAAATAGAGAAGGAAACATTCACTTACCATCTGGAGCAGCTGTCTAGCAGGAGTGTCCTCGGAGCTGAAAGACATTGATTGATTGTTTATTCATTCCATATATTTTAAATTTAAGATGTCTTGACTTCAAGTCCCCGAATTCTCCAGCCAGCATGAATTCTCCTGAGAATCCCCTTAGTCACGGGGATTGGGAGGTGGTTAAGTTTATGAGTTCTATGTATGTGTTACTGATGAATTTACTCCTGGTTGCCATTCTTTGCTGTTTCTTTTGTACATTTTATGGGATGATGATGATGGTGGTGATGATGATTATGGATCATCGCAGAGTCAGCCAGATGTTCAGACTGGATTTGGCATTTTGTCTACCTATCGTGTCCTTACCCAGGACCTGGGATAGGCAGATGTGGATGTTTGATGGTATTACAGATATCGTCGCAGGATGGAAGCAATTCCTAGTAAGGCCGCCTTTTGCAATTGACTAATAGCAAATTTGTCAATGACAATGGTGTTCAAGTGGTGCTCCAGTTGTTCTGGGATTGAACCCAAGGCGTCTATGACTATTGGTACTACCCTTGCTTGCTTTTGCCATAGTCTTTCTATTTCTGTTTGTAGGTCTTTGTATTTTGTTATCTTCTCCAGTTCTTTCTTGTCTATTCTGCTTTCTCCAGGCAGGGCCATGTTCACTATCATCATCATCATAATCATTACTATTATTATAATACAGAAATTCATTGTATTGATATTTTTATAGATAAGTCACCCAAAGTCATTTGTTGAGATAGCTGGTCTTGTAAGAGGTTTTTTCCTTTATTTTGTTGTACTGGTGAAGGAGAAAAAAGGGAAATAGGAAAAATTGTAAAGGAAACGAAGAAAAAAAATGATTTCCAACTCTTTTTTTAGTGCAGTAGAATAACATATAGCTCCAATTCCTGCATCTGGCCCACTAGGATAGAAAGTCAGTCTATGTTGTGGTCCCATCACTCAGGTATGTACATCTAGGCTGACACAAAAGTGTTCTTCTCTTCTCTTCTCTTCTCTTCTCTTCTCTTCTCTTCTCTTCTCTTCTCTTCTCTTCTCTTCTCTTCTCTTCTCTTCTCTTCAATTCTCTTCTCTTCCCTTCCCTTCCCTTCCCTTCTCTTCTCTTCCCTTCCCTTCCCTTTCCTTTCCTTCCCTTCCCTTCCTTTCTCTTCCATTTTGAATTCCCTTCTCCCCACTTCATGCTTGATGCTGCTGTTTGACTGGCAGCTGTTGTTGATGATGGGGGATATAAAGGCAAGCAGAACCAAGTGATATCCCTGTCCATAGCAAGCCATAAAATTAATCTTCTCCCAATTAACTTTTTTGCTAAATGAGCATCATTTAAAAAAAAAGATAGATGATTTTATAAGGCAATATTGTGAAGGGAAGGGAAGATCATATAATGACAGCATCAGTAGCCATTCTCCGTATCTCCATTTATGGTCTTCAAGTCTCTTCACACCTGAACTTTCAGCCACTTCCATTTTTTGGGCCCTGAAGAGAAGCAATGTTGTCTATACCTCAATGGATCTATCTTATTTCATTAAATGTTTTGTACCCATTGGTGCACAGTTTATAAGGCAAGAACACCTTCATATAATTGAAGTTTGTAAGACCAGTTTCCTAAATAGATACATTTATACTGACTATTATGGGAAAAATAAATTTATTGATCTACCAATATTTCTCAAGCCAAGACGAGATATATAACTTTCAGCCACTTCCATTTTTTTGGCCCTGAAGAGAGGCAACGTATATATGTATGTGTGTATATATATATATAATTCTCAGGACTCTAGTCTAGATTGGAAGTCAAAACCAATTCAGGTAGACCATCTCATCAAACACCTTCTGTATCAATTCAAAGAAAATAACTAGGTCTTGTCTATGAATTCTTTCCAAACTGAATTCAGCTGTGGATCACCTGATAAACAGCTACACAAGTTTCCCACAAGAGCGAATATCAATGTATAGTAGAGGCAGTGTGGATATGCACCATTCCTGATATGAGCTCAAGGTCTGCTATTACACTATAGTTGAAGTTGAGGATGTGACTTGGTTATATTTGTACCATCTGTGATTTCATGCAAATATTCCTGGTGTGGCTTTTTCTTAAATGCGGTAATTGAGAATATAGTTCAGATCAGTTTCAGGTGGAAAGAGTGAATTCCATTCCTCCATCATGGAGCTACATATCTTGATTTCTTTCTTAATGATCTTTCCTGCATGTAAGGGAAAAAAAAACAACACATTTTTTAAATATAGCAAGTGGTCTTTTTTTCTACATTTCCTCATACCCATTTTTTTGTTCTTTCTGTATTTTTGACCACAGGTATTTCATCACAGATTACCCTTACTGAGTCTGGTGATGGCCTTAAGAAGCCAGGAGATGCTCTACGGCTGACTTGTACAGTCTCTGGATTTGCCATCACAAGCTATGGAGTGTCCTGGATCCGTCAGCCCCCAGGAAAGGCATTGGAATGGAATGGTCGTATCTCGTCTGGTGGAAGCACTTACTATAACAGTGCTCTCCAGAATCGGATCACCATCACAAGGGATACATCCAAAAACCAGGTTTTCCTTCAACTGACTGGTTTAAAGCCTGAGGACACTGGCACTTATTACTGTGCAAGAGACACAGTGAAAGAAATGCTTTGCTCAAGCAGCCTAAAACTTCTCTTCCTCAAAATGAACCCTTAGTCATTTGTTGTTTTTGAATGGCAGCTGGCAACTAGATTGGTTTTCATGCTCTGCCAGCTATGTGTGCAAGTTTAAAAGGGGAAATTTGGAGCATGCCTTTACTATGGGAGCAAATGGGGCAGGCAGATGTTCTTGGAATAAAGTGGTCCCTCAAGTTGCCCCTTTCTATGACATGTAAGTCTTCAAAAGTGATAACCAGCACCTTGAATCAAAACAGGAGCCTATTGGAAGCCAATACAACTCACAAACTAGCAGTGTTAAATGGGCCAAATAGATGCACACATAACTCTGGTTCCCAGATGGTCTTCAAGGGCAGCTCCATGTAGAAGGCATTGAACTACTCCAAATGAGAGGTCAGTAAACAGCATGCTGTTCCAGTCCAAGAATTGGCAAAACTGCTGCCCAATAGGCAAAGGCCTTACTAGTGCCTATGGAGCATACTATCAACTCCAGTGACTTTGATGCTGTCCATCTATTTTTTAAATAACATTTTAATAGTTTTCTACATTTACAATTCATTAGTGCTTAGTAAAGAGTGTGTTGTCTGGCTCTATTTGTTTTACTTAATACTACATGTTAAATTCCTAATCTGTGACCCATTTTTCCAGCCATTGATAAAATACATCCCATATTTGAAAAGAAACCTAGCTGACAACTTTGTCATCCAAAGATTCTGTCCCTCTGTTGATGCAGCCTAGGACAACATTGGCTTTTTTGGCAGCTGTAGTACACTACTGGCTCATCCTTAAGCAGTGATCCACCAGGACATCCTCTCACAGACATTACTGATGAGCCAGGTGCTTCCTATCCAATACTTGTACATTTGGTTTTTCTGCTTCAGGGCAGGGCCTTACTTTTCTCACCAATGAACTTGTTGGAGCACAGAGCATCCAATGCTCAAAACCCTTCTGAATCTTAAGTCTATTTTCCAAAATGTAAGGATTCCCCCCCTCTCCAGTTGGTATCATCCTTCATGATGATGATGGTGGTGATTTGGGAGGAGAAGGAGGAAGTATCTTAAGAGGTTTGTCCAACAGTTACTCCAACAAGATTTTATGGGATGAAATCATCAAAAGCCCCATTTATCTTTATCATGTCTATAATTTTAACTCTTCATTTAATGACTACCATTTATCTTTTTACATATCAACTCCTAAGATATTTTACTAAAGTAATATTGCAGAAATTTCCCCTTTGTTTCTCAATTCCATGTCTAATCTTACAATCAAAGAATTTTAGAAGACTTGTTATGAAAAAAAAGATTAAAATAGCATTATTTAATAGAAAATAGCCCTGTAAAAACATGTGATGTTGTAGTTTGAACTAAGGTCAGATATATTTCAACAGCATACAGAATACATGAAAACCACAAATTTATTCTTCATCTTTTATTGACATGTTTTTACTGTAATTCTGTGGGGAGGGTTGGGATGAACAAGTATATTGGAAAATAAATTGAAACTGGATGGAATGATTTGATCAGCAGATACACAAAGTCCACTGTATCTGTCCCATAGTAGATATTCATTGTGTATTATTTTTGCATCTGCTTTCTTCTCATGAGCTGCTCCTTGTTGTTCAATTCAGGCCTCAGCACAATTATGAAACATTTGGGGGAAAATATGCATCCCAAAAGCCCAGCACTGGAAGCCAAGATGGAAAAGATCTCCACAGCTACCATATATTTTCCTTTGGTGCTCAGGTAAGTTGGAACAAATGACAACCAAACACTGGTGAATACCAGCATGCTGAAGGTGATGAATTTGGCTTCGTTGAAACTATCTGGCAACTTCCTAGCTAGAAAAGCAACACTGAAGCTGATGATGGACAGAATTCCCATGTAGCCTAAGACAAGATAAAACATAGCAACAGAACCTTCCTTGCACTCTGCTACCATCTCAGTAGTCAGTAAGTCCATGTCCAAATTGGGGAACGGAGGAGAGATTGTTAGCCATATAGCAGAAATGCCTACTGGGATGGAAGAGCTGGAAAGGACAATAAAACCAGTGAGCCTCTTTCCCACCCACCTCCTCATATTGGATCCTGGCTTGGTGGCCATGAAAGCTACCACCACAGTAATAGTTTTGGCTAACACACAGGAAACAGCCAGCGAGAAGATGATGCCAAAGGCTGGTTGCCGAAGGAAGCAGGTCACTACTCCGGGCTTACCAATGAATAGGAAAGGTGAGAGGAAGCAGAGCAAAAGACAGATGAGAAGAGCATAGGTGAGGTCCCGGTTGTTGGCTTTGACTATGGGGCTATCTTTGTGCAGGTGGAATATTTTTAATACAGCAATTGTGACTGAGAAGAAGAAGACGGCGCTTGTTGCTAACGAGATGCCCAGAGGTTCTTCATAAGACAAAAAAATGATCATTTTGGGAAAACATTCATCTTGTTTCTGGTTTGGATACTGATCAAATGGACATTTGAAGCAATTGTCTGTGTCTGGATTCAGGAAAACAGATTAAGGCAGGGTTAAATTTATGTGAAATGACTCAGTTCTCATGTCAGTCTTTTTAAAAAAGGCCCATCACTCTTGATTCCACAAGAGAACCGAACGTTGTGAAGAAACACCCATTATTGTCCGATTGTCCTTCTAACCACTATCCTAGAAAGATCAATATATTTATTATTTGGATTATTCATGAAGACTTCTTGTCTTCAGCTCAATTCTGCTTCCTGAATATTTTTACATTGTTTCCTTTGAAAACACACATCTTCAAGGAATAATGGATGGGGGAAAAAAATAGGAGCCACTGTGTATAGCTTCAGGTTTGAAGGGAAGAAAGATCCTTTCACTTAACCACTTCTGTAACTCGTTAAATCATCTGTACTTTCTCCTGGTGATATGACGGTTGATAGATAAAGGTAAAGATTTCCCCTGTCCAGTCATGTCTGACTCTAGGTGGTGGTGCTCATCTCCATTTCTTGGTTTAAGGAACCAGCATTGTTTAAAGACATTTCTGTGGTCATGTGGTGAGCATGACTATACACCGAGGCCCACAGAATGCTGTTACCTTTACACCAAAGTGGTATCTATTTTCTACTCACATTTGTATGCTTTTATTCTGCTGGGTGTGCAGGAGCTAGGGAAGGTAACAGGAGATCATCCCATTGTGTGGTGCTCAGGTTTCTAACAAGCTCAATGTCTTTAGCCATTGAGCCATCATGCCCCCACTGAGAGATATTGCCAAGAAAAGATCTGCTTGAATTAAAGAAAATAGCACATGGGTGCTATGTTCATGCACCCATGTATTTTGAAGGACCTTTCTTCCTTAAAATATGAAGTCCTACAAAGTCATAATGATAATATATTAAGCAAGACTATATTACTATATAACTTATGAGGTCCAAGCTCTATTGGCACAACACTTCTCAACAATTGCCATATGGAATATCCCTCTAATTCTCATTAAGCATGCAGGAGAAAAGAGATAAAAAGAAGAATAAGGGGCAGAGATGTTATCAAACCTGGACATTTTGATTTTCTCCAACCCTCTTTATATCTATTATGTTGGAAGAGTTGCGTACTGTGTCATTTACCTCTTTCATTGGAAATCTTCCCTTCTGGACACCGAACACATCCATAGCCGCAAAATTTCTCTCCTTCTTTTTTTCTCTTTTGAGAACCAGGCTGGCAATAAGGATTACACAAGGAAAGAGGACGGACCTTTAAAATAAAAAATAAAAAAATGAAAGGTTAGGTAGAGGTTATCTGGTATGACATAACAAACAAATCTTCAATTTACACATGTTTGGAAGGTAAATATGTAGGTAGTTGGTAGGTAGGTAGGTAGGTAGGTCACTACAATTAATGCCTCCTGGACAATGCTGAATTTATCATACAAAGTACACTTCATCTTAACCTAAACTCTTGATATAGAATTAACTATGAACAATCTTCTTCTCCTTCCCGTTCTTCTTTTCGTTCTTCCTCCTCCACCTCTTTCTTTCTTATTATTATTGTAATAGAAAGTGAGAGAATTCCACCAATTAAAATTGGGCTTTTCAAAAGATTTATGAATACTCACTTTGCTAACACTTCCATACCATTTAATCTTGTCAGTCTCAATGATGATTTCTTTCCCTTGAGAATCCTTAGTCCCCACCCTTCCAACCTTCATTTTATGAAAAGAGTTATTAGAGAAAATAAGCATGTTTACTATATCAAATCCATATCCCATCTCCTTATTCTCATTAAAGGAGACCATTTCTCCATCTGTGTTGTTAAATGAAAGGGTCTGAAGGAAGCGGTGAAGCTAAGAAGAACAAAGCAAGAAACAGATAAGAGGACGGATCTTTTCATAACTCAAACTAAAGTGAATACATAAAAATATTACCCCCACCATTTGTCATTCTTATTCTTGTTTTTTTTAGAGCTGTAACCTTTTGTTTTCTTTCTATATAAATATTTTAACTCTTCATGGTGGGCCAGATATGGAAATAATTACAATTATACTTTATTGGGATATAATAACAACTTTATCAAACGTTATTTGTTTACAAAAACAACATTTTAGAAGAATGCCTGTGTCTTTCTTTTCCTCCCTTTTGTACCTGAGCCAGTTGTGGTATGTGTCTTTGTAATACTCTCCCACCCCTCTGGATTTAACACACTTTTTTTTTTTTTTACTACCATAATGTTTTTCTAAAAGCCTTTTAATACCTTTTTCATCTTGCTGGCCTCCTACAAAATATCATTATTATTTTTTTAAAAAAATTACTGAACGAGGGCAATAATAGGATAAGAAAATCAACTCTAATAACATATGGAACTGAATCAAACTTTTAAGAACTACCGGTATGTATGTAGAAATCTGAGGAAGCTTTGCAAATAGCTGAGGAAAGAAGGGAAGCGAAAGGCAAAGGAGAAAGAGAAAGATACACCCAATTGAATGCAGAATTCCAGAGAGTAGCTAGAAGAGATAAGAATGCCTTCTTAAATGAACAGTGCAAAGAAATAGAAGAAAACAACAGAATAGGGAGGACCAGAGATCTCTTCAAGAAAATTGGAGATATGAAGGGAACATTTCATGCAAAGATGGGCATGATAAAGGACCAAAATGGCAGAGACCTAACAGAGGCAGAAGAGATTAAGAAGAGATGGCAAAACTACACAGAAGAACTATACAAGAATGAGCTTAACATCCCAGATAACCACAATGAGATGGTCATTGACCTCGAACCAGACATCCTAGAATGTGAAGTAAAATGGGCCTTAGAAAATCTGAGCAACAACAAAGCTAGTGGAGGTGACAGTATTCCAGCTGAGCTATTCAAAATCTTAAAAGACGATGCAGTAAAAGTGCTACACTCAATTTGCCAGCAAATTTGGAAAACTCAACAGTGGCCACAGGATTGGAAAAGGTCAGTTTACATTCCAATTCCAAAGAAAGGCAATGCCAAAGAATGTTCAAACTATCGCACCATTGCACTCATTTCACATGCTAGTAAAGTTATGCTTAAAATCCTACAAGCTAGACTCCAGCAGTATGTGGATCGAGAACTACCAGAAGTACAGGCAGGATTTCGAAGAGGCAGAGGAACTAGAGATCAAATTGCCAACATACGCTGGATCATGGAGAAAGCTAGGGAGTTCCAGAAAAACATCTACTTCTGCTTCATTGACTATGCAAAAAGCCTTTGATTGTGTGGATCACAACAAATTGTGGCAAGTTCTTAAAGAGATGGGAGTACCAGACCATCTCATTTGTCTCTTGAGAAACCTATATGCGGGTCAAGAAGCAACAGTGAGAACTGGACACGGAACCACTGATTGGTTCAAAATTGGAAAAGGAGTCCGGCAAGGCTGTATACTGTCGCCCTGCCTATTTAACTTATATGCAGAGCACATCATGAGAAAGGCAGGGCTAGATGAATCAAAAGTTGGAATTAAGATTGCCGGGAGAAATATCAACAACCTAAGATATGCAGATGATACCACTCTAATGGCAGAAAGTGAAGAGGAACTAAAGAGCCTCTTGATGCGGGTAAAGAAGGAGAGTGCAAAAGTTGGCTTGAAACTCAACATTAAGAAAACCAAAATCATGGCATCCGGCCCTCTCAATTCCTGGCAAATAGATGGGGAAGAAATGGAGGTAGTGACAGATTTTATTTTTCTGGGCTCCAAGATCACCTCAGATGGGGACTGCAGCCAAGAAATTAAAAGACGCTTGCTCCTGGGGAGGAAAGCTATGGCAAATCTAGACAGCATTCTAAAAAGCAGAGACATCACCCTGCCAACAAAAGTGTATAGTCCAGGCCATGGTTTTCCCAGTTGCAATGTATGGCTGTGAAAGTTGGACCATAAGAAAGGCTGAGCGCAAAAGAATTGAGGCCTTTGAACTATGGTGCTGGAGAAGACTCCTGCGAGTCCCTTGGACTGCAAGGCGTTCAAACCGGTCAGTCCTAGAAGAGATCAACCCCGACTGCTCTTTAGAAGGCCAGATCCTGAAGTTGAAACTCAAGTACTTTGGCCACCTAATGAGAAGGAAGGATTCACTGGAGAAGAGCCTAATGCTGGGAAAGATTGAGGGCAATAGAAGAAGGGGACGACAGAGAATGAGATGGCTGGATGGAGTCACTGAAGCAGTAGGTGTGAATTTAAATGGACTCCAGAAGATGGTAGAGGACAGGAAGACCTGGAGGAACGTTGTCCATGGGGTCGCGATGGGTCGGACACGACTTTGCAATTAACAACAACAACAATGTAGAAATCTCTGTCTGAATGTCTGAATCCATACATTCTGCTTTTCCTTTTTTCAAAATAACTTCTTTTAACCTGATTCATTACCAAATATGAAGGCTTTGGAACACTCTTCTTTAAAAAGGATAGTTGTGAAATTGAATGAAATGATTTTACTCATCTTCAGAATTGGAACTACTACAGTCATATCACAAGTGCTTCAGCACTTCTGGGTTGAAAAGATTGAATGGTGACATCACCATTGACCAGGGGATGCTCAATTGGGGGGTTCCTTTCATAATCTCATTAAGTTGCCAGCTGGAGTTTATCTATGGACAGTTGTCCGCTTTAATATGCTAACTTGGCAGGAACTGGAGAGTGTGACGGAACTCACCCGATCCTGGGGCAGCAAGTGGGTCTTGAACACAAGCTTGTTGTATGTCAGCCCAGCATCCTAACTCATGTCAGTGCGCTCCCTAGAACTGGAAAATGTAAGAGGACTCCTCTCCCCTAATGGAAAATATTTTAAATAATCCACAAATACATATATTCCTGTGAGTTATTAGTGAAAAAGAAGTTCTATGTATTTTAATATGATGTGATATATTTTTTCAATTCTATGTAGAATTTCTTTTAATTTTCTTTTCTTTTTCTTTCATTGTGGAAACATTACCTGCCAAGGGCTTATCTCTTCAAGATGTCTTGTAATCCTGATTGTTTTATGTTTTGATCTAGATAAATCCAGGCCATGTAATGCATGGGCCACAGCAAAGACTGCAGTGTAGATGCTGTAGCTATGACCAGTCATGACCATCTCGAACAGAATCCCTGGAAGATCCCTCAAGGATTCTGTCCCACTACAAAATTTGTGAGCCTCTATTAGGTTCGTAGGATCTGGAACAGAGCAACCAAAGGCTTGTTCCCAGAACTCCTTGGAAAAGTCATCAGGTTGTGCCTTGGCTGGTTTTATATTCTGAAGATAGATCTGAAACTCTTTGTGTTCATTGGAGTGGATCGCAAAAAGAAAAGCACCTTGGAATATTTCGTATTTCCAGTCCTTTGAAATGACTGTTGAAGCAAAGTCAATCTGGCCTGTCATAATCCACACCTTTTCACAAACACCCGCAAAAAATAACGCAGTGCTTAGCCACATTACAGTTAGAGTTTCACCATAGACAACAAGGGTGTTAACTTTTGGATCTGAGTAGAACTCATTAGCATTGGAAGAAATAGTTTTCAGTTCGTCAAGTTCAGGGAACCGGCTATCAACTGGCATTCTTTGAACAAAGGCTGGACATATCTTATTCTGGAGAAATAATGACTCAGTCTTTTTCAAGAAACGCTCTCCACTTTCGTCATCTCCAGCCAAAAGTCCAACCCAGATCCACCCAAAATGTTTAAGAAAATAGATAATGCCTGTATACTGATGACCTTCATTGGAGACTGTGTGGTAAAAGGAAGATGTCTCTACCATATTACTTCTTTGCATAGGAAACGATCCATATGTGAGCTGAAAGGACATGCTCAGAGATATTCAGATACATATTATTTATTTACTTATTCATCACATTTCTACACTAACCATCTCATCTAAGTGATTCTAGGCTAATAATAATAATAATAATAATAATAATAATAATAATAATAATAATAATAATAATAATAATAATAATAGTAGTAGTAGTAGTAGTAGTAGTAGTAGTAGTAGTAGTAGTAGTAGTAATGTTGTTGTTAATTGCGAAGTCGTGTCCGACCCATCACGACCCCATGGACAATGTTCCTCCAGGTCTTCCTAATAGTAATAGTAATAATAATAATAATAAAATCCAGTCTGAACATCTGGCTGATTGTACGATGATTAATAATAATAATAATAATAATAATAATAATAATAATAGAAATAGAAAGACTGTGGCATAAGCAAGCAAGGGTAGTATCAGTAGTAGTAGGCTCCTTAGGTGCAATCACAAAACAACTGGAGCACCACTTGAACACCATTGGCATTGACAAATTTGCTATTAGTCAATTGCAAAAGGCGGCCTTACTAGGAACTGCTTCCATCCTACGACAATATCTGTAATACCATCAAACATCCACATCTGCCTATCCCAGGTCCTGGGTAAGGACTCGATAGGTAGACAAAATGCCAAATCCAGTCTGAACATCTGGCTGACTGTGCGATGTTCCATAATAATAATAGTAATGCATTGGAAGATCTGCAAAAAATATCATTTGCCTGTAAGCAAAAACTGGTGAGATCATAAAATAGAGAAAGTCCTAGAAAATGATAAAATTAAACTGCTCTGGGACTTCAGGATTCAAACAGACAAGCACTTGCAACATAACACCCCAGACTTAACAATTGTCGATAAGAAAGACAAAAAAGTCTGGATAGTGGATGTGGCAGTGCCTGGAGATAGCAGAATAGAAGAGACAGAACTGGAGAAGATAACAAAATACAAAGACCTACAAATAGAAATAGAAAGACTGTGGCAAAAGCAAGCAAGGGTAGTACCAATAGTAATAGGCTCCTTAGCTGCAATCCCAAAACAACTGGAGCACCACTTGAACACCATTGGCATTGACAAATTTGCTATTAGTCAATTGCAAAAGGCGGCCTTATTAGGAACTGCTTCCATCCTGCGACGATATCTGTAATACCATCAAACATCCACATCTGCCTATCCCAGGTCCTGGGTAAGGGTTCGATAGGTAGACAAAATGCCAAATCCAGTCTGAACATCTGGCTGACTGTGCAATGATTGATAATAATAATAATAATGTAGTATAAGAGCATAAATCAGAACAAAGTTAAAAACAAAATTTAAAAGATAGGGCTATGGTATTAAAAGTTAAAAAATTAAAAAGATCACAAAGGAGAGAGAACATGATATCAATTCCTCCCCCCCCCCCAGAGATGCATATCACTCTTACACAAACAAACATAGTTTTGTGTAAAAGTGTCTTAACACTCTTTCTGAGATAAGATACCAGAGATACCTCTGAAGATACGATAACGTGGGGGCAACGACAAAGAACTGTCTCTCCTTGGATCCCACCAATGATACAGGATACACAGCATGCCCTCCCTGTCTGACCAGGTGAGATGAGACAATATAATTGGTATGAAACAGTTCTTTAGTTAATGTGGCCCCATGCCATAAAAGTCTTTAAAGGTGAGAGTTAACACCTTGAATTCAACAAGAAAACAAACCAGCATCCAAGGCTACACATGTAGCAGAGGTGTTATATGCCACTTATCTATCTCTATCTCTATTTCTATCTCTATCCCCCTCTCTCTTTCATAAGAGGTTTTCTCAATGCATTTATGAACATTATTTTTAAGACCAGGAATTATCAGTGAATGGAGAAAAATAGTTGCTTTTTTATCCATTAAGCCTATTTATCACTAAGTTCCCTCATAGGTTTAATAACAAAAGAATAAACACCCACCTTAGCAATTCAAACTTTATTTCTAAAGCTTTGTTTGCAAACCAGGCTGCTTTAAAATCTAAGAAAGAAGTCTTAGGAAAATCAATCAAAGCAATATAATATCTTTATGGCTTTTCATGGCCAGACTTCATCCTGATGGGCTATGAACATGTACTAGCTGATTTCAAGGAACGGGTCATTCATTTATAGCAGCTTTACCAGATGTACTGAGAAACATCTTTCTGAAGCATTCTACACACTTTTCCAGCCAGCCAGATATCTTAGCTACATACAAATTCAAAAATTTAGAAGGGTTTATTTGTCTATGGAGATTCTCAGTCATCCAGGTCTTGGTTGTCCCAAAGATGCTTTTCTCATGAGGCAACTAGACTTTCTTGTTTTTCTTTGAAGATATTTTGCTTCTCATCCAAGAAGCTTCTTCAGCTCTGACCATCCCCACCATGCAGTCAGAGCTGAAGAAGTTTCTTGGATGAGAAGTGAAACATCTACAAAGGAAAACAAGAAACTCCAGTTGCCTTGTCAAAAAAAAGCACCTTTGGGACAAGGGTTTTATCTGTTAATTCAATGGCCTCCCAACAGCTTTTACTGAAGTATACACCAAAATATTCCCTTCAAATGAAGACTGTGTCAATGCAATGGAAGAATAATTGAAACTGGAACATATTATCTTGCATTGTCCCTTCTGTGCAAATGATCACCAGGAATTATTATCTCCATCTTTCGCTAAATATCCTGATAATTCTGATTGTCTAATCTTACATTGTTATTATCAGATCAATCTGATTTTACTTCCTTGACTACAGAGACATACTGTTCTATAGTTTATACAGAGTACCATTGGTTCTTTTCTAATTTTTCTTATATATATTAGATTTTTTTTCTTTTTACCCTAATTAATTGTGATGTTCTTGTTTTTATCTGCTGGTCTATAACCAAATAAATTTGATTGATTATTTGATTGATCCATTCAACATAGTACTATGTGTACTGAAATGGCACTCTGAGATTCCAAGCAGGAAACACTTAATATTAAGCTACAATTCATTCTATCAGGTCGGACCATAATTAGAATTCTGATGATGGTGGAATCTGGGAGAGTCCAAATCATGGACTCTTATGCCAAAACCTTGGGAATAATGATGCAGCATTAGAGAAATGTTGATAGCATTGATAATATTGATATCAATCTTCCAATATCTAAGGGGCTGCCACTATGAAGAGGGGGTTAACCTAGTCTCCAAAGCATCTGAAGACAGGACAAGAAGCAATGAATGGAATCAAGGAGAGAACCAACTTAGAACTAAGGAGTAATTTCCTGACAGTGAAAACAATTACTGTAACCAGTGGAACAGTTTGCCTCCAGAAGCTGTGGGTGCTCCAACATTGGAGGTTTCTAAGAAGAGACTGGACAACCATTTGTCTGAAATGGTATAGAAGACCTCCAACTATGTTATTCTGTTAATATGCATGCTTATTGCTTTGCTATTAAACCTTTAAGGAAACCTAACCTTAAAAAATATCAAAAATAACCATTTTCCTTCATTCAGTGATAATTCCTGGCCTTAAAAATAATGTGTATAAATGCATTGACAAAACCTTTCCTTAGATGATATAGGTCGATAGATGATAGATGGATAGATGATAGATAGATGATAGACTGACCGACAGACAGACAGACAGACAGATACATAAACAGATCATAAACAGAAGATAGATGATAGATAGACGGATAGACAGACAGACAGATCCTTCCAACATTTTTATTCTGTTATTGGCAAGATATCCTAGTTTCTACTATATGCTTGCATCTCTCTTCCAATCTTTGGAAGCTTTCCCCATTTGTGCATTCACTTCCACTCTTTTGGGAGTGTGAGACTCACTTTCAGAAAAACAAAACTGGCTACTGTACCAAAATGATGGGGCTGCTCTGATGAGGTGCACAAATGTTACCTGCGGAATCTTGTACAGACTTAAAATGTATGCCACACAGGAGGAGATGTCAGGGTTGATTCCCCCAATGAGTGCTATCAGTCTTCTGTGAGGATCACATTTGTAATTGGGGAGAAATGTCTGTGACTTGAAAAGCAAGTCCAAGGTGATCCGATAGGTCATCTTTGAATCAAAATGACTGTCATAGATATGGAAGCCAAGGGTGAGATTTGGCAAGATCATTGGGTCCTGGTTGATCTTATTCACAGCAAAGGCCAGAGCCAGGAGGTGTTGGTAGAACTTTGGCAACATACTGCAAGAAAAATATATATATACATCTTTAGTGGATTTAATTTACAATGCACACCCTCCTATTGCCACCTTCCTTCATGGTTCAGATTTAAATAAGATACAAATAATTGTAAATCTTCCCACCAACCTTTATCAGCTCCTTCATTAGCAAAATCAGGGAGCTGAATAGAAGACAATTCCAAAGGTTTAGGAAAAAAAATAATCATGAAACTGATTAGGGATACTCCAAGTATGAAATTAGAAGCTCATAAAGTAGGCTTAGCAGATGTCAGTTTCTAGATGTCAGTTTTCCATTGAGGACATAGCACATAAGCATTGCTTGAGCAGGGTCTGCAAGATTGTCTGAGACATAACACATCCTCTTCACAACCTGCTTTCCTTGTTACCTTCTGGGATAGGGCTCCATAGTATCCAAAGCAGAACACAGTTTTGTCCCTTACAGTATTAACCTTGTGAACTCTAAAGCTTCCTCCTTCCATTATGTATTCAAGATGGACAGTGAATAATGCTTACATGTTATTTATGTGCAAGGGTGTATGTCCATACATATGTTGTATATAGTATGTTTAAATGTGTTTTATGTATGTGTACAATTTGAAAGCAAGCAACTAAATTTCATTTTTAATGTGGCCATTGTGCCCACAATTAAAAAAAAAATGACAATGGAGGTTATCTAATCTAATAAAAAAGGCAGTCCACTTTACCTTAATTTATTCCTACCTTAATTATTTTCCTTAAGTGTCTTGTTTAACTTGAAAGTTAAAGAGCAAATAAGTCCTACTAGTTCTAAGGTGCAAAATAGCTACTAGGTGGTAGAAATAAGTAAGGATGGTCCTCTGATCTTTTATGCCACTGAATGGCTGACCAGATCTTTTGCAGCTCAGAGGTTGTAGCCCTGATGGCAGAGGAGAGTAATAGGAAGCAAGCGAGAAATACTTACAGTGGAAGCTCATCACTCAATTTCTTAGAAGGAGCTTCGTCAAAGGTGTATTGGAAATATACATTTAATATATGAGAAACTATCCCACCAATCAGGAATTTGCCAGACTGGTACCACTCATGTGGAACAAGAAACATCTCTTTGCTAGAGCACTTTTTGGGGTCTGCTTTAGCTCTCCCGTATGATGAAAGGAGTACAAGTATTGTTAACAAGAACATCTGACTCCAAATCACTCTAGATGGATGCAATTTCCAGGCCATCTCTGTAGGCTGAGAGCTGATCGTTGCAAACATCAGCAAGATACATCATCTGACAACCGCCTCCATAATTGTAGCATAGGAAAAGGAACTGTAATTAAGGATAGTATGTCTCTGAAAGTGTTCTTCAGGCTTCAAACAATACAGTGATATATTGCCTAAATGAATTGGGGAAATCTACAGTGTTCAGCTGGATAGAATTCTGCCTTCTTTGTCCTCTCCCAGCTTAGGATTGAGCAAAAGAAAGGTTTTATAGTTCCTTGAAATATTGCTTGTGGATTTCATTTTTGATGCTCTCTATAAGTTCCTTGAGTGAAGTCAATAGGAAAATGAATATCCTCAGATAATTGCAAGAAGGATAATTACTACTCATGCAATACCAAGTCTCTTTGTGGCAGAGAAGGGAGTAAACTCTTCTTGTTTTTCTTCATATTTAGAGAAATGTATGGAAGTTGACTAAATGATGATGAATGTTATTACTAAATGTCGTTTTCGTCTCCATCATGCAGAGAACAATCAGTTATTTACCAGATTTAATATTCCCCAAATGTTCAAGTGATGCATCATGTTGAATTTTCAAGAGATGATTTTCCTTCTCACACAATCAACCTGTTCCTTCACATGTTTCTTAAGGGTTAAAATGAATATACTTTAACTGATGTTGGTACATTTTCAGCATGTCTACAATGGAGGACAAATGCACTCTAGCAGGTCAAAGAAGTATGTGTCTCTTTTATCCCAAGGCTATGTAAATTCAGTAATAGCTTCCTGTTGAAAGGAACAATACCTTCCTGTTCTCCTGCTACACTCAACATCTGAAATGTTGAGTGCTTGACTGAATGTTTCCTCATCAGTAAAACTCCTTTAATTTTTTAAGCAAGCAATAATGGCCCTCTGGCTAAACCTCATGTCCTTGTTAGTTATCCTCAGAGGTATTATTTACCCCTCCAAAGAGGGGTTATTACTCAATTTCTTGTGTTTATCTGCAGGAGACCTCATTAAACCATCTTTCTTTCTAGGTGTCCAATCTGACGTTCAGTTGGTGGAATCTGGAGGAGTTGTGAGAAGATCTAGAGAGTCCCTCTGTCTCTCTTGCCAAACCTCTGGATTCACCTTCAGCAGCTACTGGATGGATTGGGTGAGACAGGCCTGGAATGGGTGGCATACATAAGCACCAGTTCTGGTACGATTTACTACTCCGACAAAGTGAAGGGATGCTTCACCATCTCCAGGGACAATGCCAAAACCCAAATTTATCTGCAAATGAACAGCCTCAAAGCTGAAGACAGGACAGTCTTTTACTGTGCTAGAGACACAGTGAGAGGAACAATATGTGAAGTCAAAAGTGCCCATTTCACATAGCAGCTCTGCAAATTTCTTTTCTAATAAAAATAAACTTTATTAATTCGGATTCTCCCTTCATGTCTTCATTCTGCACTTTAACCTTCCTTAGAAATGAGCCTCTTTTTTGTTCATGTAATGAAGACCACACGTCGATTTTATTCTCAGTCCAAGTTGATATTTATTCAATCTACACATTCCTGAACCTATCCCACTCACTTCACCACCCTTATTTCTTAGCCCTTAATTTAGTAATGTTATCACAAATTTATCTAAATAAAATCAGTTGGTGTGGAAAACCACAATCCATGTCCAGCCTCTGGGATGGGACTAATTGATCGACTTAACCTTCCTTTCTTACAAACTGGTTTTATCTTCCCCTTGAAACTCAGATGCAAATGAGGCCACTCAGTTGCTTCTCCTTTAAATAATCACAAACACACAAAAGAGAATCACAGACCCAAAGGTGTCATTACTCTAAAGAAAGGGTGGATTTCTCACTGCCCAATGGATCTTACCATTCTTCTTCTTTGCTTAGTAACAGCTCCTTTGTGTGAGTATCTTCCAGATAGAGATGAACAAAGAGATAAACAAAAGCAGAGTTGTGTATTAATCCCTCTTTGTCCTTCATTTAGATGTCCACTCCACTGTCCAACTTGTGGAATCTGGACCATGAACAGCGAGCCCTGGAGGATCCTTCAGATTAACTTGCAAAGTGACTGGTGACTCTTATCAAGAATGTATACTGGGAGTGCATCTGCCAGGCTCCAGGAAAAGGACTGGAATGGGTGGGCCAGATAGACTGGGATGGTAGTAAGTGGAGGACATACTATGCCTCATCCCTCCAAAGCCAAACAACTTTGTCTGCGGATGACTCCCACAATGAGTATTATTTGACAATGAGGTCCCTGACAGCTGCAGACTCAGCCACATATTACTGTGCAGGAGAGTCACAGTGAGAGAAAGCAAGGGAGGAAGTGTGTAAAACCTCTGATTCTTTACCTGATGAAACTTTATTCATTCACACCAATGGATTGAGATAATGTATTTATTCTTTCAGATTGCTGTTGTCTGCAGAGCAGAAGGATTATGAGATAAAGAGCCCTGGTAGTTGGGTTGATTAAAAAGTCCTACCGGTATGAGTCATTTAACCTTTTCTCTTCCCACCCCACACCCCCCCAGATTTGTATTGGTTTTCAAAGAGTTTAGTATGGGTCTGAGATGGTAGGAATGGAAAACCTCTGATCAGTCAATCCAGTTTCATCAGGGCTGAACTACCCATTACATCTGAGAATATGAGCATCTGTTAGTTCTAAGGAAACAAGTACTGATAATATATACTTTATGTTATTACCAATTAAATGTATATATTAAATATTTTCTTAATGAATCTTTCTGAAGACTAATTCCAAGTAAATAAATATATTGTATTATTTTTATTTATATTTTGAGGTGGGCTATTGAACTTATTCTTGAAGCTGATATCAATAGATATCAAAAATTAAGCAGAGACAACTGCCCACAACACTAGTTCCATAAAATCATTTTAAAAATATTTAAATAAGGTATCAAATCAACATATACTACATGTAAATTGGGTAGTAGATAGATTCCCTTAATATTGATATAGTATTTATTTCATTTTTTATGCATATGTGGTCCTTATACCATAATTGGTGCTCCCATAACTCCAGAAGGCAAGATATTCCATTAATTAATTTTTCTCACTGTCAGGAAATTCCTCCTTAGCTCCAGATTGGATCTCCCTCTCCCAAGCCTTTAACCATTGCTTTTTTTTCCTGCCTTCAAGTGGTGTGGAGAATAAATCAATCCCCTCTTCCCTGTGACAGCCCTTCAAGTATTGGAAGACTGCTATCAGGTCACCCCAGTGGTGGGATGCAGATATGTGAACAACCAGTTCTCTGTGTGGATGATGCTTCTGGAAGTCTGTTCTGGGCCTGGGCAACAAAAAATAGCAATCAGATCTGCAGAACTGGTGCAAACGGGCTGAATCCCACCACTGGGTCTCCCCTAAGCTTTGTCTTCATAAATACCTAGTTCCTTTAGCCATTGATTCTATATTTTAACATGCAAACCCTTTGTCAACCTTTCTTGTTCTTTTTTATCCTTTTCAAGGCCCCCAGCATCTTTTTTTGTATCGTGGTGACCAAAACTGGATGCAGTATTCCAAATGTGACCTATCAATTTCCAGTGACCTATTGATGCAGCCTGGACTACATTGGCTTTTTTGGTAGCTGCAGCACACTATTGTCTCATACCTATCCAAGGGGACACTCAGAGCCCTCTCACAGACACTACTGTTGAGCCGGGTACTTCCTATCCTGTACCTATATATTTGGCCTTTCTGTCTCAGGGCAGGATTTTACTTTTCCCACCAATGAACTGCTTCTTACTGGAGCACAGAGGACCTTGTCACCAGCAAGATTAGCAAACATGTTTAAAAATATGTCAGATAGATGTTGGAAATGTAAACACAAGTCAGGCACTTATTATCATGTATAGTGGACAACTGTTAAAGCAAAGAAAAGATGTTGGGAAAACATGTAGCTTTTAGGCCTGAACTTTTTTTTATTAGGTATAATGTCAGAAAAGTTTGATAAACAAAGTATATACTTGATTTTACATGTGATAACAGCGGCAAGAATCATATTTGCACAATATTTGAAAAATGAAGAAATACCACCAGAGGAAGAAATATATCTAAAAAATGCTAGATTGTGCGGAAATGGACAGACTTACTCTGAGGCTGAAAGAAAAAGAAGAAACAGAATACTATCAAACTTTTGACTTATTTTACCAATGGCTGGAGAAAAGAATTAGGAATTAAATCTGTATTAGTGAATGATAAACTCAGACAACCCGTTTGTTGAACAAATACTACTGAATTGTATGAAAAAAAAAGAAATAAAATTGTAAAAAAAAGAAAAGAAAGAAAAAAGAAAAAAAGGACTTCTTTTCAGCCTATGTCAGTCATCACAGATTTATTAAGTTTTCCATTGTTCGTCAAAACACCACCATGTAAATCTTTCTGACTTTTTTTAAAAATAAACTCCTTGTTTAATAAGGAGTTAAATTGTGAGAAGATTGCTGTACACAGGGATATCACTTGATCCTAGTGGTTTTGATCCTTTATTAAAGTAATCTATCTGCCTCTTTGCTTTCCAGATGGGGTTTCAAAAGTCACTCTCACTCAGTCAGGTCCAGAACAAAAACAAAAACAAAACAAATCAAAAAAAAAAAAAAAGAACAGGAGAATCCACGAGATTCACCTGTTCTATAAAAGGGTTTGACATAAATAACTATGGCATGCTTTGGATCTAGTAGTTTCCAGGGAAGAGTCTGGAATGGTTGGCTCACTATTCAACAGAAACAATCAACCACTGTTCTCCACCTATCAGAGGGAAATTCTCTGCCTTCAAAAGAAACTCTCAATTCTATCTGCAAATGAACAATCTAAGACAGTGATGGCGAACCTTTTAGAGACCGAGTGCCCAAACTACAATCCAAAACACACTTATGCATCGCCAAGTGCTGGGTGGGTGTGGCCCATTGGCTAGGTGTAGCCAACTGAATGGCCGTGGCTGCAGTGGTAATAGCAGACTGGGTGGGACTAAAAAGTTGAATCAGTCAATTCCAACTTTGCAAGATCTTTTTTTTTCCCGCAAATGTTGAAATTGACTGAACTTTTATTTTTGTTTTTGCACATGGTGGCAGAGGCCTAAAGCGAAAAGGTTTTATAAAACCCAGCTAAAGGTCTAGGACTGGGGCGATGGCGCGCATGCCCACAAAGAGGGCTCTGAGGACTGCCTTTGGCACCCATGCCCTAGGTTCGCCACCACTGATCTAAGGACAGAAGACACCGGATGTCTATTATTGCCCTGGAGATACACAATGCTGAAAATCTTACCTTAACTCTTGCAAAAACTCTTTCCTCCAATATATCTTAGAAGGATGTTCCTGAAGGTGGAGCTGTTGTTCCATCATGCTTTTATTCAAGAAAAAAAAAATGTTCAGAATCCAAAAATAGAAGAAACCACAAAGGAAGAACAAAAATAGAGAAGGAAACATTCACTTACCATCTGGAGCAGCTGTCTAGCAGGAGTGTCCTCGGAGCTAAAAGACATTGATTGATTGTTTATTCATTCCATATATTTTAAATTTAAGATGTCTTGACTTCAAGTCCCCGAATTCTCCAGCCAGCATGAATTCTCCTGAGAATCCCCTTAGTCACGGGGATTGGGAGGTGGTTAAGTTTATGAGTTCTATGTATGTGTTACTGATGAATTTACTCCTGGTTGCCATTCTTTGCTGTTTCTTTTGTACATTTTATGGGATGATGATGATGGTGGTGATGATGATTATGGATCATCGCAGAGTCAGCCAGATGTTCAGACTGGATTTGGCATTTTGTCTACCTATCGTGTCCTTACCCAGGACCTGGGATAGGCAGATGTGGATGTTTGATGGTATTACAGATATCGTCGCAGGATGGAAGCAATTCCTAGTAAGGCCGCCTTTTGCAATTGACTAATAGCAAATTTGTCAATGACAATGGTGTTCAAGTGGTGCTCCAGTTGTTCTGGGATTGAACCCAAGGCGTCTATGACTATTGGTACTACCCTTGCTTGCTTTTGCCATAGTCTTTCTATTTCTGTTTGTAGGTCTTTGTATTTTGTTATCTTCTCCAGTTCTTTCTTGTCTATTCTGCTTTCTCCAGGCAGGGCCATGTTCACTATCATCATCATCATAATCATTACTATTATTATAATACAGAAATTCATTGTATTGATATTTTTATAGATAAGTCACCCAAAGTCATTTGTTGAGATAGCTGGTCTTGTAAGAGGTTTTTTCCTTTATTTTGTTGTACTGGTGAAGGAGAAAAAAGGGAAATAGGAAAAATTGTAAAGGAAACGAAGAAAAAAAATGATTTCCAACTCTTTTTTTAGTGCAGTAGAATAACATATAGCTCCAATTCCTGCATCTGGCCCACTAGGATAGAAAGTCAGTCTATGTTGTGGTCCCATCACTCAGGTATGTACATCTAGGCTGACACAAAAGTGTTCTTCTCTTCTCTTCTCTTCTCTTCTCTTCTCTTCTCTTCTCTTCTCTTCTCTTCTCTTCTCTTCTCTTCTCTTCTCTTCTCTTCAATTCTCTTCTCTTCCCTTCCCTTCCCTTCCCTTCTCTTCTCTTCCCTTCCCTTCCCTTTCCTTTCCTTCCCTTCCCTTCCTTTCTCTTCCATTTTGAATTCCCTTCTCCCCACTTCATGCTTGATGCTGCTGTTTGACTGGCAGCTGTTGTTGATGATGGGGGATATAAAGGCAAGCAGAACCAAGTGATATCCCTGTCCATAGCAAGCCATAAAATTAATCTTCTCCCAATTAACTTTTTTGCTAAATGAGCATCATTTAAAAAAAAAGATAGATGATTTTATAAGGCAATATTGTGAAGGGAAGGGAAGATCATATAATGACAGCATCAGTAGCCATTCTCCGTATCTCCATTTATGGTCTTCAAGTCTCTTCACACCTGAACTTTCAGCCACTTCCATTTTTTGGGCCCTGAAGAGAAGCAATGTTGTCTATACCTCAATGGATCTATCTTATTTCATTAAATGTTTTGTACCCATTGGTGCACAGTTTATAAGGCAAGAACACCTTCATATAATTGAAGTTTGTAAGACCAGTTTCCTAAATAGATACATTTATACTGACTATTATGGGAAAAATAAATTTATTGATCTACCAATATTTCTCAAGCCAAGACGAGATATATAACTTTCAGCCACTTCCATTTTTTTGGCCCTGAAGAGAGGCAACGTATATATGTATGTGTGTATATATATATATAATTCTCAGGACTCTAGTCTAGATTGGAAGTCAAAACCAATTCAGGTAGACCATCTCATCAAACACCTTCTGTATCAATTCAAAGAAAATAACTAGGTCTTGTCTATGAATTCTTTCCAAACTGAATTCAGCTGTGGATCACCTGATAAACAGCTACACAAGTTTCCCACAAGAGCGAATATCAATGTATAGTAGAGGCAGTGTGGATATGCACCATTCCTGATATGAGCTCAAGGTCTGCTATTACACTATAGTTGAAGTTGAGGATGTGACTTGGTTATATTTGTACCATCTGTGATTTCATGCAAATATTCCTGGTGTGGCTTTTTCTTAAATGCGGTAATTGAGAATATAGTTCAGATCAGTTTCAGGTGGAAAGAGTGAATTCCATTCCTCCATCATGGAGCTACATATCTTGATTTCTTTCTTAATGATCTTTCCTGCATGTAAGGGAAAAAAAAACAACACATTTTTTAAATATAGCAAGTGGTCTTTTTTTCTACATTTCCTCATACCCATTTTTTTGTTCTTTCTGTATTTTTGACCACAGGTATTTCATCACAGATTACCCTTACTGAGTCTGGTGATGGCCTTAAGAAGCCAGGAGATGCTCTACGGCTGACTTGTACAGTCTCTGGATTTGCCATCACAAGCTATGGAGTGCACTGGATCCGTCAGCCCCCTGGAAAGGCATTGGAATGGAATGGTCTTATCTCGTCTGGTGGAAGCACTTACTATAACAGTGCTCTCCAGAATCGGATCGGCATCACAAGGGATACATCCAAAAACCAGGTTTTCCTTCAGTTGATTGGTTTAAAGCCTGAGGACACCGGCACTTATTACTGTGCAAGAGACACAGTGAAAGAAATGCTTTGCTCAAGCAGCCTAAAACTGCTCTTCCTCAAAATGAATCCTTAGTCATTTGTTGTTTTTGAATGGCAGCTGGCAACTAGATTGCTTTCCATGCTCTGCCAGCTATGTGTGAAAGTTTAAAAGGGAAAATTTGGAGTATGCTTTTACTGTGGGAGCAAGTGGGGCAAGCAGGTTTTCTTGGAATAAAGTTGTCCCACAAGTTGCCCCTTTCTATGACATGTAAGGCTTCAAAGGTGATAACCAGCACCTTGAATCAAAACAGGAGCCTATTGGAAGCCAATGCAACTCACAAACTAGCAGTTTTAACTGGACCTAAAGACATGCACACATAACTCTGGTTCCCAGATGGTCTTCAAGGGCAGCTCCATGTAGAAGGCATTGAACTACTCCAAATGAGAGGTCAGTAATCAGCATGCTGTTCCAGTCCAGGAATTGGCAAAACTGCTGCCCAATAGGCAAAGGCCTTACTAGTGCCTGTGGAGCAGTACTAACACTTCCAGTGACCTTGATGCTATCTCTCTTTTTTTTAAATAATATTTTAATAGTTTTCTACATTTAAAAATCATAAGTGCTTAGTGAACACTGTGTTGTCTGGGTCTATTTGTTTTACTTAATACTACACATTAATTTCCTAATCTGTGACCCATTTTTCCAGCCATTGATAAAATACATGCCGTATTTGAAAATAAACCTAGCCGACAACTTTGTCATCCAAAGATGCTGTCCCTCTGTTGATGCAGCCTAGGACAACATTGGCTTTTTTGGCAGCTATGGTACACTACTGGCTCAACCATAAGCAGTGATCCACAAGGACATCCTCTCACAGACAATACTGATGAGCCAGGTGCTTCCTATCCAGTACCTGTACATTTGGTTTTTCTGCTTCAGGGCAGAGCCTTACTTTTCTCACCAATGAACCGCTTCTTGTTGGAGCACAGAGGACCCAATGCTCAAGTCAGTAAAACCCTTCTGAATCTTGACTCTATTTTCCAAAATGTAAGGATTCCCTCCCCCACTCCAGTTGGTTTCATCCTTCATGATGATGATGATGATGAATTGGAAGGAGGAAGAGAAGAAGGAGGAAACATCTTAAGAGGTTTGTCCAACAGTTACTCCAACAGCATTTTATGGGATGAAATCATCAAAAGCCCCATTTCTTTTTACAATGTCTGTAATTTTAACTCTTCATTTAATGACTATCATTTATCTTTTTACATATCAACTCCTAAGATAATTTACTAAAGTAATATTGCAGAAATTTCCTCTTTGTTTGTCAATTCCATGTCTAATCTTGCAATCAAAGAATTTTAGAAGACTTATTATGAAAAAAAAATGATTAAAAATAGCCTTATTTAATAGAAAATAGCCCTGTAAAAGCATATGATGTTGTAGTTTGAACTAAGGTCAGATATATTTCAACAGCATACAGAATACATGAAAACCACAAATTTATTCTTCATCTTTTATTGACATGTTTTTACTGTAATTCTGTGGGGAGGGTTGGAATGAACAAGTATATTGGAAAATAAATTGAAACTGGATGGAATGATTTGATCAGCAGATACATAAAGTCCACTGTATCTGTCCCATAGTAGATATTCATTGTGTATTATTTTTGCATCTGCTTTCTTCTCATGAGCTGCTCCTTGTTGTTCAATTCAGGCCTCAGCACAATTATGAAACATTTGGGGAAAAATATGCATCCCAAAAGCCCAGCACTGGAAGCCAAGATGGAAAAGATCTCCACAGCTACCATATATTTTCCTTTGGTGCTCAGGTAAGTTGGGACAAATGACAACCAAACACTGGTGAATACCAGCATGCTGAAGGTGATGAATTTGGCTTCGTTGAAACTATCTGGCAACTTCCTAGCTAGAAAAGCAACACTGAAGCTGATGATGGACAGAATTCCCATGTAGCCTAAGACAAGATAAAACATAGCAACAGAACCTTCCTTGCACTCTGCTACCATCTCAGTAGTCAGTGAGTCCATGTCCAAATTGGGGAACGGAGGAGAGATTGTTAGCCATATAGCAGAAATGCCTACTGGGATGGAAGAGCTGGAAAGGACAATAAAACCAGTGAGCCTCTTTCCCACCCACCTCCTCATATTGGATCCTGGCTTGGTGGCCATGAAAGCTACCACCACAGTAATAGTTTTGGCTAACACACAGGAAACAGCCAGCGAGAAGATGATGCCAAAGGCTGGTTGCCGAAGGAAGCAGGTCACTACTCCGGGCTTACCAAGAAATAGGAAAGGTGAGAGGAAGCAGAGCAAAAGAGAGATGAGAAGAGCATAGGTGAGGTCCCGGTTGTTGGCTTTGACTATGGGACTATCTTTGTGCAGGTGGAATATTTTTAATACTGCAATTGTGACTGAGAAGAAGAAGATGGCACTTGTGGCTAAGGAGATGCCCAGAGGTTCTTCATAAGACAAAAAAACGATGATTTTGGGAAAACATTCATCTTGTTTCTGGTTTGGATACTGATCAGATGGACATTTGAAGCAATCTTCTGTGTCTGGATGCAGGAAAATAGATTAAGGCAGTGTTAAATTTATGCAAAATGACTCAGTTCTCATATCAGTCTTTTAAACAAGAGGCCCATCACTCTTGATTCCACAAGAGAAACAAACTTTGTGAAGAAACAGCCATTATTGTCCGATTGTCCTTCTAATCACTATCCTAGAAAGATCAATATATTTATTATTTGGATTATTCATGAAAACTTCCTGTCTTCAGCTCAATTCTGCTTCCTGAATATTTTTACATTGTTTCCTTTGAACACACACAGCGTCAAGGAATAATGGATGGGGAAAAAAATAGGAACCACTGTGTATAGCTTCAGGTTTGAAGGGAAGTTAACCACTTCTGTAACTCGCTAAATCATCTGTGCTTTCCCCTGGTGATATGATGGTTGATAGATAAAGGTAAAGATTTCCCCTGTCCAGTCATGTCTGCCTCTAGGTGGTGGTGCTCATCTCCATTTCTTGGTTGAAGTAACCAGCATTGTTTGAAGACATTTCTGGGGTCATATGGTGAGCATGACTATACACCGAGGCCCACAGAATGCTGTTACCTTCACACCAAAGTGGTATCTATTTATCTACTCACATTTGCATGCTTTTGAGCTGCTGGGTGGGCAGGAGCTAGGGAAGGTAACAGGAGATCATCCCACTGCTTAGGTTTCTAACCCAGGTACTATGTTCATGCACCCATGTATTTTGAAGGACCTTTCTTCTTTAAAGTCCTGCAAAGTCATAATGATAATATATTAAGCAAGAATCTATTGCTATATAACTTATGTGGCCCAAGCTCTATTAGCACAACACTTCTCAACAATTGTCATATGGAATATCCCTCCAATTCTCATTAAGCATGCAGGAGAAAAGAGATAAAAAGAAGAATAAGGGGCAGAGATGTTATCAAACCTGGCCATTTTGACGTTCTCCAACCCTTTTTATATCCATTTTATATCCATGAGCCGAGGTGGCGCAGCAGTTAGAGTGCAGTACTACAGGCCACTTTAGCTGACTGTGTTCAGCAGGTCTGTGGTTGAAATCTCACCGGCTCAAGGTTGACTCAGCCTTCCATCCTTCTGGGGTAGGTAAAATGAGGACCCAGATTGTTGGGGGCAATGTAAATATATATATATATATATATATATATATATATATATATATATATATATATACATTGCTTACTGATGTACACCACTTAGAGAGTGCTTGCACTTAAAGCGGTATATAAGTCTCATAAATAAATAAATAAATAAATAAATAAATAAATTATGTTGGAAGAGTTGCTGCACTGTGTCATTTACCTCTTTCATTGGAAATCTTCCCTTCTGGACAGCGAACACATCCATAGCAGCAAAATTTCTCTCCTTCTTTTTTTCTCTTTTGAGAACCAGGCTGGCAATAAGGATTACACAAGGAAAGAGGACGGACCTTTAAAATAAAAAATAAAAAAATGAAAGGTTAGGTAGAGATTATCTGGTATGACATAACAAACAAATCTTCAATTTACACATGTTTGGAAGGTAAATATGTAGGTAGTTGGTAGGTAGGTAGGTCACTACAATTAATGCCTTCTGGACAATGCTGAATTTATCATACAAAGTACACTTCATCTTAACCTAAACTCTTGATATAGAATTAACTATGAACAATCTTCTTCTCCTTCTCCTTCTTCTTTTCCTTCTTCCTCCTCCACCTCTTTCTTTTTCTTTTTCGACAACCATATCTCTGAAATGGTATAGGGCAAGGTTGTCAAACTCAATTTCACTGAGGGCTGCATCAGCATTGAGGTTGCCCTTGGGAGGCCAGGTGGGTGTGGCCAGAGTGGGTGTAGCCTACTGGGTGGGCATTGAGGGAGTGGGTGTGGCTTACCGGGTGGGCATGGCCAGTTCTACATCATTCACGTCAAGGGTGCCTGTGGGGTCTGGGCAGAAGAGGGACAGATCTGAGGGTCTCTGGCAGAAGGGGGTGGGACTGGGGCAAGTGGCAAGGCATGGTCCACTGGGGCAAGTGCCAAGAAGGCCACCACAAAATTGTACATTGGCTCCCGGCAGGCCTGGGCCAGGGCCAAGGCAGCGGTGGCCGTTCCCTCACTGTTTCCAGGATGACTTCATGGGCCACATGAAACCACTTTGTGGCCGCATCCAGCCCCCAGGCCTTGTGTTTGACATGTCTGGTATAGGGTTTCCTGCTTAAGCAGGGGGTTGGACTAGAATTCCTCCAAGGTCCCTTCCAACTCTGAAGGACTTACTAAGGATCTCTGTACCTCTGTGAATTTGGAGTCTATTTATTGCTCTTAAATGAATTTTAAGCAGCAGATCTGCAAAGTCCTTTGGAGAAAGAAACCCCAAAGCTGGAGGACAGCTGAATGACAGAGGGAGGAGAAGGAACTAGAAAATACCAGCCATTTAGAATTGTTTCCCAAATTTATCCCTACTGTCACTATAAACTGAATTCGCCTCCAAAAATGTTGGTTTTACTTAGGGAAAATTAGACAAGGAACAAATGCTACTCCCTTGTCAAAACATTTCTGGAAACAAAGAGTTCATATGTTGTGGAAAATGTAGGGACAATCCTTGTAAACTTTTTTTTCCCAGAAAGCTGATAAAGGTCTACAGGTTAAAGAACAAAGAAAACAGAAAACAAAGAGGAAATAGGGGATTAAAATTCCCAAGACAGGGATAGATTTGTCCATTTATATTTTCTACCAATAATAAAGAAGCCATAACTCACTCACTCACTGTCTCTCTCCCTCCCTCCTTCCCTCCCTCCCCCCCCTCCTCTCTCTCTCTCTCTTGTTCTTTCTTTTGCTTCTCCTACCTAAAACATTTTTCTTTTCTTTTAATGTGACTCTATAATCCGTTCCATAGGTGTATAGTTGGGACAACTGAATGGAGTTACTGGCTGGATGCTTTTCCTGATCCCTACGTGGAGTTCACAGTAGAAATTTTCTCTTTGCACCCAGAGAGAGAAACATCTGCCACTACCTAGGATCATAGCCTCTTGATATTGAGGTGAAAGCTCCACCTCTAGGCCACCACATCATTCCTCCTACCCTAAAACAGTAATACTAGAAAAAAAGAGCATCTCTCTGAAAATATTTTTCTTTCCATTGTAAGTATTCCGTTTCTCCTAGTAGGGGTACAGTATCTCAGAGTGTCCCCTAAAGATTTTACTATTCTGTATGGGGTATTAGGGTAATTGTTTTTGTTGTTTTTGTTGTTGTTGTTGTTTATTGTAATGGAAAGTGAGAGAATTCCACCAATTAAAATTGGGCTTTTCAAAAGATTTATGAAGACTCACTTTGCTGACGCTTCCATGCCATTTAATCTTGTCAGTCTCAATGATGATTTCTTTCTCTTGAGAATCCTTGGTCCCCATCCTTCCAACCTTCACTTTATGAAAAGAGTTATTAGAGAAAATAAGCATGTTTACTATATCAAATCCATATCCCATCTCCTTATTCTCATTAAAGGAGACCATTTCTCCATCTGTGTTGTTAAATGAAAGGGTCTGAAGGAAGCGGTGAAGCTAAGAAGAACAAAGCAAGAAACAGATAAGAGGACGGATCTTTTCATAACTCAAAAAAAGTGAATACATAAAAATATTACCCCCACCATTTGTCATTCTTATTCTTGTTCTTTAAGAGATGTAATCTTTTGTTTTCTTTTTATATAAATATTTTAACTCTTCATGGTAGGCCAGGTATGGAAATAATTACAATTATATTTTATTGGGATACAATAACAACTTTATCAAAAGTTATTTGTTTACAAAAACAACATTTTAGAAGGATGCCTGTGTCTTTCTTTTCCTCCCTTTTGTACCTGAGCCAGTTGTGGTATGTGTCTTTGTAATACTCTCACACCCCTCTGGATTTAACACACTTTTTTTTTTACTACCATAATGTTTTTCTAAAAGCCTTTTAATACCTTTTTCATCTTGCTGGCCTCCTACAAAATATCATTATTATTTTTTAAAAAAAATTACTGAACGAGGGCAATAATAGGATAAGAAAATCAACTCTAATAACATATGGAACTGAATCAAACTTTTAATAACTACCGGTATGTATGTAGAAATCTCTGTCTGAATGCCTGAATCCATACATTCTGCTTTTCCATTTTTTAAAATAACTTCTTTTAACCTGATTCATTACCAAATATGAAGGCTTTCGAAAATTCTTCTTTAAAAAGGATAGTTGTGAAAATGAATGAAAATTTTTTACTCATCTTCAAAATTGGAACTACTACAGTCGTATCACAAGTGCTTCAGCGCTTCTGGGTTGAAAAGATTGAATGGTGACATCACCATTGACCAGGGGATGCTCCATTGGTGGGTTCCTTTCATGTCCCCATTAAGTTGCCCACTGGAGTTTATCCATTCGTGGTTGTCCACTTTAAAATGCTAACTTGGCAGGAAGTGGAGAGTGTGATGAGCACTCACCCCCTCCAGGAGCAGCAATTGGGTCTTCTACACAAGTTTGCTGTATGTCAGCCCAGCATCCTAACTCATAAGTCACTGTGATCCCTAGAACTGGAAAATGTAAGAGGACTCCTCTCCCCCAGTGGAAAATATTTTAAATAATCCACAAATACCATATATCCCTTTGAGTTATTAGTGAAAAAGGAAGTTCTATGCATTTTAATATGATGTGATATATTTTTTTCAATTCTATATAGAATTTCTTTTAATTTTCTTTTCTTTCATTCTAGAGACATTACCTGCCAAGGGTTTATCTCATCAAGATATCTTGTAATCCTGATTGCTTTATGTTTTGATCTAGATAAATCCAGGCTGTGTAATGCATGGGCCACAACAAAGACTGCAGTGTAGATGCTGTAGCTATGACCAGTCATGACCATCTCGAACAGAATCCCTGGAAGATCCCTCAAGGATTCTGTCCCACTACAAAATTTGTGAGCCTCTATTAGGTTCGTAGGATCTGGAACAGAGCAACCAAAGGCTTGTTCCCAGAACTCCTTGGAAAAGTCATCAGGTTGTGCCTTGGCTGGTTTTATATTCTGAAGATAGATCTGAAACTCTTCGTGTTCATTGGAGTGGATCGCAAAAAGAAAAGCACCTTGGAATACTTCGTATTTCCAGTCCTTTGAAATGACTGTTGAAGCAAAGTCAATCTGGCCTGTCATAATCCACACCTTTTCGGTATATTTAACACCCGCAAAAAATAACGCAGTGCTTAGCCACATTACAGTTAGAGTTTCACCATAGACAACAAGGGTGTTAACTTTTGGATCTGAGTAGAACTCATTAATATTTGCAGAAATAGTTTTCAGTTCATCAAGTTCAGGGAACCGGCTATCAACTGGCATTCTTTGAACAAAGGCTGAACATATCTTATTCTGGAGAAATAATGACTCCATCTTTTTCAAGAAACGCTCTCCACTTTCGTCATCTCCAGCCAAAAGTCCAACCCAGATCCACCCAAAATGTTTAAGTAAATAGATAATGCCTGTATACTGATGACCTTCATTGGAGACTGTGTGGTAAAAGGAAGATGTCTCTACCATATTACTTCTTTGCATAGGAAACGATCCATATGTGAGCTGAAAGGACATGCTCAGAGATATTCAGATACGTATTATTTATTTACTTATTCATTTCTACACTAACCATCTGATCTAAGTGATTATGGGCAGAAAATAGTAATAACAATAATAACAATAACAATAACAATAACAATAACAATAACAATAACAATAATAATAATAATAATAATAATAATAATAATAATAATAATGGTAAGCTGTTGTAAGAAGATTGCACAGACTGACTACAAGGCTTACTACATTTATACACATTTATACAAGGCTTACTGACTACTGGAGAGACCAAACTGGCCTACAAGAAAGACCAAATGAAGAACAGAATACAGGCATGGGAAGACAAAGCACTTCATGGCCAATATATTAAAAAAATACCTGGGAAAGCAGATATTAACAAGACTTGGCAATGGCTAAGAGCAGGAAAATTGAAGAAAGAGACCGAGGGACTAATTCTGGGTGCACAAGACCAAGTCTTAAGGACAAATGCATATAAAGTCAAAATTGAGAAGACAGCAACAGACAGTAAGTGCCGCCTATGCAAAGAATTTGAAGAAACAGTGTGCCACCTGGTAAGCTGTTGCAAGAAGATTGCACAGACTGACTGCAAGCAGCGGCATGAGAAAGTAGCAACAATGGTGCATTGGAAGATCTGCAAAAAAATATCATTTGCCTGTAAGCAAAAACTGGTGGGATCATAAAATAGAGAAAGTCATAGAAAATGATAAAATTAAACTGCTCTGGGACTTCAGAATTCAAACAGACAAGCACCTGCAACATAACATCCCAGACTTAACAATTGTCAATAAGAAAGACAAAAAAGTCTGGATAGTGGACCTGGCAGTGCCTGGAGACAGCAGAATAGAAGAGAAAGAGCTGGAGAAGATAACAAAATACAAAGACCTACAAATAGAAATGGAAAGACTGTGGCAAAAGCAAGCAAGGGTAGTACCAATAGTCATAGGCACAATCCCAAAACAACTGGAGCACCACTTGAACACCATTGGCATTGACAAATTCGCTATTAGTCAATTGCAAAAGGCGGCCTTACTAGAAACTGCTTCCATCCTGCGACGATATCTGTAATACCATCAAACATCCACATCTGCCTATCCCAGATCCTGAATAAGGACTCAATAGGTAGACAAAATGCCAAATCCAGTCTGAACATCTGGCTGACTGTGCGATGATTAATAATAATAATAATAATAATAATAATAATAATAATAATAATAATAATAATAATAAATACCATAAAGGCAATCAACACCTGGGCAATCCCAGTCATTAGGTACACAGCTGGAATAGTGGACTGGACTCAAGCAGAACTAAAAGCAATGGATAGGCAGACCAGAAAAATAATGACAATGAATCATGCCCTTCATCCACGCAGTGACATTGATAGACTTTATCTACCAAGGCAAATAGGTGGGCGTGGAATGCTACAAGTACATCAGATGGTTGAAGAAGAAAAAATGGCTTTGGAAGAATATCTGAAGAACAATGATGAAGATGCACTGAAATTAGTATATCAGGAAGGCTTACTAACTACTGGAGAGACCAAACTGGCCTACAAGAAAGACCAAATGAAGAACAGAATAGAGGCATGGGAAGACAAAGCACTACATGGCCAATACATGAAAAAAATAGCTGGGAAAGCAGATAATAATAAAACCTGGCAATGGCTAAGAGCAGGAAAATTGAAGAAAGAGACCGAGGGACTAATTCTGGCTGCACAAGACCAAGCCTTAAGGACAAAGGCATACAAAGTCAAAATTGAGAAGACAGCAACAGACAGTAAGTGCCGCCTATGCAAAGAAGCTGAAGAAACAGTGGACCACTTGGTAAGCTGTTGCAAGAAGATTGCACAGACTGATTACAAGCAGCGGCATGACAAAGTAGCAACAATGGTGCATTGGAAGATCTGCAAAAAATATCATTTGCCTGTAAGCAAAAACTGGTGGGATCATAAAATAGAGAAAGTCATAGAAAATGATAAAATTAAACTGCTCTGGGACTTCAGAATTCAAACAGACAAGCACCTGCAACATAACACCCCAGATTTAACAATTGTCGATAAGAAAGACAAAAAAGTCTGGATAGTGGACGTGGCAGTGCCTGGAGATAGCAGAATAGAAGAGAAAGAACTGGAGAAATAACAAAATACAAAGACCTACAAATAGAAATAGAAAGACTGTGGCAAAAGCAAGCAAGGGTAGTACCAATAGTAATAGGCTCCTTGGGTGCAATCCCAAAACAACTGGAGCACCACTTGAACACCATTGGCATTGACAAATTCGCTATTAGTCAATTGCAAAAGGCGGCCTTATTAGGAACTGCTTCCATCCTGCGACGATATCTGTAATACCATCAAACATCCACATCTGCCTATCCCAGGTCCTGGGTAAGGACTCGATAGGTAGACAAAATGCCAAATCCAGTCTGAACATCTGGCTGACTGTGCGATGATCCATAATAATAATAATAATAATAGTATCGTAGAATAAGAGCATAAATCAGAACAAAGTTAAAAAAAAATTTGAAAGATAGGGCTATGGTATTAAAAGTTAAAAAATTAAAAAGATAACAAAGGAGAGAGAACATGATATAAACTCCTCCCCCCCAGAGATGCATATCACTCTTACACAAACAGACATAGTTTTGTGTAAAAGTGTCTTAATACTCTTTCTGAGATAAGATACCAGAGATACCTCTGAAGATACGATAAGGTGGGGGCAACGACAAAGAACTGTCTCTCCTTGGATCCCACCAATGATACAGGACACACAGCATGCCCTTCCTGTCTGACCAGGTGAGATGAGACAATATAATTGGTATGAAACCGTTCTTTAGTTAACCTGGCCCCATGCCATAAAAGTCTTTAAAGGTGAGAGTTAACACCTTGAATTCAACAAGGAAACAAACCAGCATCCAAGGAAATGCATGTAGCAGAGGTGTTATATGCCATTTATCTATCTCTATCTCTATCGTCTCTATCTCTATCTATCTCTATCATCTCTATCTCTATCTGTATCTGTATCTCTATCTCTATCTCTATCCCCCTCTCTCTTTCATAAGAGGTTTTCTCAATGCATTTATGGACATTATTTTTAAGACCAGGAATTATCAGTGAATGGAGAAAAATAGTTGCTTTTTTTATCCATTAAGCTTATTAATCACTAAGTTCCCTCAAAGGTTTAATAGCAAAAGAATAAACACCCACCTTAGCAATTCAAACTTTATTTAGAAAGATTTGTTTGCAAACCAGGCTGCTTTAAAATCTAAGAAAGAAGTCTTAGGACAATCAATCAAAGCAATATAATACCTTTATGGCTTTTCATGGCCAGACTTCATCCTGATGGGCTATGAACATTTACTAGCTGATCTCAAGGAACGGGTCATTCATTTATAGCAGCTTTACCAGATGTACTGAGAAACATCTTTCTGAGGCATTCTACACACTTTTCCAACCAGCCAGATATCTTAGCTGCATACAAATTCAAAAATTTAGAAGGGTTTTATCTGTCTATGGAGATTCTCAGTCATCCAGGTCTTGGTTGTCCCAAAGATGCTTTTCTCATGAGACTTTCTTGTTTTTCTTTGAAGATATTTTGCTTCTCATCCAAGAAGCTTCTTCAGCTCTGACCACCCCCACCATGCAGTCAGAGCTGAAGAGGTTTATTGGATGAGAAGTGAAACATCTTCAACGGAAAACAAGAAAGCCCAGTTGCCTTCTGAAAAAAAGCACCTTTGGGACAAGGGTTTTATCTGTTGATTCAATGGCCTCCCAATAGCTTTTACTGAAGTATACACCAAAATATTCCTTTCAAATGAAGACTGTTTCCATGCAGTGGAAGAATAATTGAAACTGGAACATAATTATCTTGTATTGTCCCTTCTGTGCAAATGATCACCAGGAATTATTATCTCCATCTTTCGCTAAACATCCTGATAATTCTGATTTGTCTAATCTTACATTGTTATGTCAGATCAATCTGATTTTACTTCCTTGACTACAGAGATATACTGTTCTATAGTTTATATAGAGTGCCATTGGTTCTTTTCTAATTCTTCTTATATATATTAGATTTTTTTTCTTTTTCTCCTAATTAATTGTGATTTTCTTGTTTTTATCTGCTGGTTTATGATCAAATAAAATTGATTGATTATTTGATTGATCCATTCAATTTAGTACTATGTGTACTGAAATGGCACTCTGAAATTCTAAGCAGGAAACACTTAATATTAAGCTACAATTTATTCCATCAGGTAGGACCATGATTAGGATTCTGAGGATGGTGGAATCTGGGAGAGTCCAAATCATGGACTCTTATGCCAAAACCTTGGGAATAATGATGCAGCTATTGAAAATAGGCATTAGAGAAATGTTGGTAGCATTGATAACATTGAAATCAATCTTCCAATATCTAAGGGGCTGCCACAATAAAGAGGGGATTAACCTAGTCTCCAAAGCATCTGAAGGCAGGACAAGAAGCAATGGGTGGAATCAAGAGGAGAACCAACTTAGAAATAAGGAGTAATTTCCTTACAGTGAAAACAATTACTGTAACCAGTGGAACAGCTTGCCTCCAGAAGCTGTGGGTGCCCCAACATTGGAGGTTTTTAAGAAGAGACTGGACAACCATTTGTCTGAAATGGTGTAGAAGACCTCCAACTATGTTATTCTGTTAATATGCATGCTTCATTCAATGATAATTCCTGGCCTTAAAAAATAACATGTATAAATGCATTGAGAAAACCTTTTCGAGATGATATAGGTAGATAGATGGTAGATAGATAGATAGATGATAGATAGATGATAGACTGACCAACAGACAGACAGACAGATACATAGACAGATCATAAATAGAAGATAGATGATAGACGGATATATAGACAGACAGACAGACAGACAGACAGACAGACCCTTCCAACATTTTTATTCTGTTATTGGCAAGATATCCTAGTTTCTACCATATGCTTGCATTTCTCTTCCAATCTCTGGAAGCTTTCCCCATTTCTGCATTCACTTCCACTTTTTTGGGAATGTGAGACTCACTTTCAGAAAAACAAAACTGGCTACTGTACCAAAATGATAGGGCTGCTCTGTTGAGGTGCACAAATGTTACCTGAGGAATCTTGTACAGACTTAAAATGTCTGCCACACAGGAGGAGATGTCAGGGCTGATTCCCCCAATGAGTGCTATCAGTCTTCTGTGAGGATCACATTTGTAATTGGGGAGAAATGTCTGTGACTTAAAAAGCAAGTCCAAGGTGATCCGATAGGTCATCCTTGAATCAAAATGACTGTCATAGATATGGAAGCCAAGGGTGAGATTCGGCAAGATCATTGGATCCTGGTTGATCTTATTCACAGCAAAAGCCAGAGCCAGGAGGTGTTGGTAGAACTTTGGCAACATACTGCAAGAAAATATATATATACATCTTTAGTGGATTTAATTTACAATCCACACCTTCCTATTGCCACCTTCCTGCATGGTTCAGCTTTAAATAAGACACAAATAATTGTAAATCTTCCCACCAACCTTTATCAGCTCCTTCATTAGCAAAATCAGGGAGCTGAATAGAAGACAATTCCAAAGGTTTAGGAAAAAAAATAATCATGAAACTGATTAGGGATACTCCAAGTATGAAATTAGAAGCTGATAATGTAGGGCTTAGCAGATGTTAGTTTCTAACTGTCTAACTGCATCTGATATCATCCCCTTAGCTTGTATTATCCCCTTAGTTTGTCATGAACTGCAGTGCAGGAAATGTATCTTGACATTTCCATCACATTTTAAATTGAGGAAAGAATAACATTTGGTCTAAAGTAACAATATTATTCCTTTCACTAGAGCCAGTTTAAAAAAAAAAAAAAACTTTGGACAATTTCTCTCCATATGCTTCTTCTTTTATCCAGCTGTGCTGATCTCAGCTTTCTCTCCTTTCATACCTTTATATGGTGATTCCAATTTAAACAGCAAAGAACCATTGACCTCTTGAAGTCTCTTATGGGTCTTATTCATGATGACAATGGGGGTGCTTACCACAAGGACATTAAGCGTTTGGTGAACTGGTGTAAGGAAAACAGCCTAGTTTTAAATACTGGAAAAACCAAAGAGATCATTGTCAATTTCAGAAAAGACAGGCACAGCCACACTTCTCTGTGCATTCATGATTCACCTGTGGAGATGGTTACCAGCATCAAATTCCTGGGTGTGCAGTTAACAAGTAGGCTGGCTTGGTCACTCAACAGCGAGACACTGATGAACCAGGCACAGCAGTGCCTTCATTTTCTGCATCGCATGAGAAAAGCTCATCTTCCTTCCCCTATCCTTTCTACAGAGGAATGATCAAGAGCATCCTGTCATACAGGCTATTTGTCTGGTTTGGAATCTTCACTGCTTCAGAGAGGAAGGTGGTGCAAAGAGTGGTGAGGATGGCTGAAAAGATAATTGGCAGTTCCCTCCTTTTCATCCAAGACATAACACATAAGTGTTGCTTGAGTAGGGTCTGTAAGATTGTCTGAGACATGACACATCCTCTTCATGACCTGTTTTCCTTGTTACATTCTGGGAGGGCTCCATGGTATCCGAAGCAAAACATCCAGATTCAGTCACAGTTTTGTCCCATACAGTATTAACCTTGTGAACTCTAAAGCTTCCTCCTTCCATTAGGTATTCAAGATGGACAGTGAATAATACTTGCATGTTACTTATATGTAAGGGTGTAGATGTATACATATGTTGTATGTAGTATGTTTAACTGTGTGTTATGTATGTATAACAATAAAAAAATGACAATAAAGGTTATCTATTCTGATCTAAAAAAAAGGCAGTCCACTTTACCTTAATTTATTCCTACCTTAATTATTTTCCTTAAGTGTCTTCTTTAACTTGAAAGTTAAAGAGCAAATAAGTCCTACTAGTTCTAAGGTGCAAAATAGCTACTAGGTAGTAGAAATAAGTAAGGGTGGTCCTCTGATCTTTTATGCCACTGAATGGCTAACCAGATTTTTTGCAGATCAGAGTGTAGCCCTGATGGCAGAGAAGAACAATAGGAAGCAAGCAAGAAATACTTACAGTGGAAGCTCATCACTCAGTTTCTTAGAAGGAGCTTCATCAAAGGTGTATTGGAAATATACATTTAAGATATGAGAAACTATCCCACCAATCAGGAATTTGCCAGACTGATACCACTCATGTGGAACAAGAAACATCTCTTTGCTAGAGCACTTTTTGGGGTCTGCTTTGGCTCTCCCGTAAGATGGAAAGAGTACAAGTATTGTTAACAAGAATATCTGACTCCAAATCACTCTAGATGGAGGCAATTTCCAGGCCATCTCTGTAGGCTGAGAGCTGATCTTTGCAAACATCAGCAAGCTACATCATCTGACAACCGCCTCCATAACTGTAGCATAGGAAAAGGAACTGTAATTAAGGACAGTACGTCTTTGAAAGTGTTCTTCAGGCTTCAATCAATGCAGTGATAAGGCAATAATAGCCTAAATGAATTAGGGAAATCTACAGTGTTCAACTGAATAGAATTCTGCCTTCTTTGTCCTCTCCCAGCTTGGAATTGGGCAAAAGAAAGGTTTTATAGTTCCTTGAAATATTGCTTGTGGATTTCATTTTTGATGCTCTTTAGAAGTCCCTTGAGTGAAGCCAATATGGAGAACAAATAATCTCAGATAATTGCAAGAAGGATAATTACTACTCATGCAATACCAAGTCTCTTTGTGGCAGAAAAGGGAGTAAACTCTTCTTGTTTTTCTTCATGTATATTCTTGTTTTTCTTGTTTTTCTTCATGTATATTTAGAGAAACATATGGAAGTTGACTAAATGATGATGCAATCAGATGAATGAGCTGAAATGACTCAGATGAGCCTTGCAGAAGAAAACTTTTACAATATTATTTTTTTTTCACATTTCATTTTGATTGAATAATCCCTGGGATGGCCTTTGTATTAGCTTATGTTGGGACAACAAAGACTGCAACACTAATATCCACACCAAATTCAAAAATGATGAACTTGGTTACATTCAATGCACATTGTAACTTCTTAGCAATGAAGCTATGAAGCTAATTATGGACACATGATAGAGGATTGCCAATATACAAAGATAATTGTTCATGTCATGCCTGGTCACTCAAACATTCTCTTTTAACATTCTCCATTAAATTGGACTGTTGAAAGTGTGTCAGATAACCTCACATTTCCCAGTATGAACTTAGTCAGCATACTGGACTTTAAAGGAAGTTGGGGAAAACTATCAATATATTCTGAGATAATTTCAACTCATGTACTTTTTGGAATTGAAAGAACTTGTTAAACTGGAACAGAGAAGTTGAAAAAGAAGCAATGGAGAACAGCTCCTTTGGTGCCAGTTCTCTGATCCTGCCTTGGTTATTGGAAAACTGGCAGGACAAAATCTGCAGATCTTCTAAAGCCACCAACTAATAACCAACTAATTATTTGAGGCATTTCTTCTTCTGCACTATGGCTCATATAGACTTTTCTTCTCCAGGATGAAGGAAATGAAGATACTTTTCAGACTTGGTAGATAGCTGAGATACTAAGTTGAAGTTGTTCTTTATGTATCATAGGTCTTAGAGTGTGGACCCATTTCTACATCCACTCTACATTTATCACTATGATAAAGCAAGGAAAGGCAAGCTATCAAGTTCATAGGAAGATTTCATATAAACACTATTTAATTCACTAGGGAACTATATCTGGCTCAGATTTGAACGTAGAAAGGCATTTTTTGTTTGTGCATTAGCAACCTGCTTGTTCAATTAAAGCTAGGCTGGAATTTTCCAATTCAAAATCTAAAGAACCTCAAAATAAAAGCAAAGAGAAAGAGATTATTTATTATTTATTGCCACCTACTTCAGATAAGATAGTCTCAAATTTAGTCTAAATTAAATCAGGACAATTAATTGGTGTTTCAGATGTGAAAATACAAAATTCTACTTGTGGGCTGAGTCTCGTTGATGGACTTAAGCCATCTTTCTTATAGAATGGTTTTAACTTCCTCATGAAACTCAGATGCAAATGAAGTCACTGAGCTGTTTCTCCTTTAAATAACCAAAAACACACAAATGAACAACACAGAGCCAAAGGGGTCATTGTTCTAAAGGAACTGAGCTTTCCTTACTTCCCAATGGATCTTGACATTCTTCTTCTTTACTTAGTAGCAACTCCTGTGAGTATCTTCTGGATGGACCTGAACAATGAGATAAAACAAAACCAAGATTGTTTACAAATTCCTGCTTTGTAATACAATTAGATGTCCACTCCACAGTCCAACTTGGAAGTAAGTGGAGGACATTCTATGCATCATCCCTCCAAAGCCGAACAACCTTGTCTGATGATGACTCCCACAATGAATATTATTTGACAATGTGGTCCCTGACACTGCAGAATCAGCCACATATTACTGTGCGAGAGATCCACAGTGAAAGGAGGAAGTATGAAAATATCTGAGCCTTTCTTCACCTGAAGAAACTTTATGCACTTACATGAATGGATTCAGATAACTTAGTTCTGATTTCAGGCCATCAGTCCCTGCAGAAAACAACGAGCTACTCTTCCAGGTTAACCAGAAGTAGTACTAGAATTCAGATTTACTGCTTGTACTCAGAACAACACATAAGACCCTATTTGCGTAAGCTTTCTTTTCTCTTTCTTTTGTTTCATTTCTCGCATTTGCACAGTATTTTCAAGGTGTCATGCCTCTGTCTGAGCCTGACTCTGAGGACAACATGGAGTTCCCTGTTGAGGCCCAGGAGTGGGTGTCTGTGGCTTCAGAGGACTGTGGGGAGGAACAGGCTGAAGCAGGCCAGGACCCTTCAAGTTTGGAACAGGGAAGACAGAGCATAGGCAAGAAGCAAAGCTCCTCCTCACCAGATCCCAGAGCAAGGAGAGCAGAGAGAAGGAGGGAACAACGAAGGCAGGCTCACTTGCTCAGGAGGAGAGCATCATGCCCCACTTCATAAGGCACACCTGGAGAGTAGGTATTTAAGGAGACGCTGTGGGCTGGGGCATTTGCCGGGAACAAACGTGAACTCTTGTGATGTGAGCTCTTGTACTCTTTGTATTTTGGATCAAGTTTGTTTCCTGCTGAGTTTTCCTTGCTGTCTTCAGTTTTGCAGTTTGCAGGTTATAGGCAAGCTGGGCGTTGAAAAGATCATACTTTGTTTGTTATCTGATTGACTTTAAAGAACTGTTTAACTCAGTTGACTGTTTTATTGAACTTGTGCCAGCATATGTGAGGCTGTTGGGTGAACGTTGGCAGTGCTTACAAAGACAATTATTCTGACCAGCTAATTGCTTTGCCTCTGTTTGGGGTCCTGGGTCATCACACATGGTCTGGCTGCAACAACATTCTCCTGGACAAGGAGTAAGTGATGCAGTGCTCTGTAAGTTGGGTTGATTATAAGTCCTAAGAGGCTGTTGACCTCTTCTCTTCCCATTCCTCTTTGGTATGTCCATTTGTGTTTTGGTTTTCAAATGAGGACCATATAGGAATGAGATGGCAGGAATGGAAAGAATCTGATCAGTCACTGTATGGAATTCTATTTCATAGATAGGAGTTTGATAATGGCTAAACTACACATTACATCTAAGAATATGAGTATCTGCTGGAGCAAGCGGTAGAACTAAAACCAGAATTCTTTCTATTAGGTTTAACTATGCAAAAGCATGACAAAGACGTACTTTATTTAATGCTACACATCTTAACGGCTTCCAGGCTGGTTTTTGCTCAAAATTGGAGGAATAAGGGAACCCCAACGGAAGAAGAGATCCTGCATAAAATTCTATCATGTGCTGAGATGGACAGGCTTACAATGATTATGAAAGACAAAACAGAACATGAATACTTCGAAATCTGGGGCAAATTTTACCGTTGGTATGAATTAAGAACTGCTCGGACTTCAAGCTGATGGTAGAATTAAAAGATATACGTAACTGTACATATAATTGTATATATAATTGTATTGTATAGAAGATGAGGCTTATATAGAGGTTAAGAACAATGTATTAAACTTTTGTACTATGATAGGAACTGATAGGAAAATTCACTCTGGAATGTCATGTTTGTTCATTGTTGTTTTAACTGTATTATGAATAAAAAAAAAAAACTTGTGTGTGTGTGTTTGTACAGACACACATACACACACACAGAGTATATGTTATATTTTTATCGGTTAAATGGATATATTAAATGTTCACAAAATGAACTTATATGAAGACTAATACCAGTGAATTAATATATTATATTATTTTATTTTTATTAATATCTTGAGGTGGGCTACTGAGTTCATTCTATTCAGTCTGCAAACTCTGGAGAAATCCTGGAGATCAGAAATATTCTCCTAAGCCCTATTTTCTTTCTTATATAATGAAGGTGTTTTCAGACCCTGCACCTGACTTTGCAAAAGAAGGCAGCAGCGTCCAACAAACTGACATTCTCCACTTAACACAAATGAAAGTGGGGTTTCAGCTGATGGTTTCCTCTGCTGCTTCCGAAATATCACTCACTAGGTCCCTGGAGACCATCCTTCTGCAAGAAATTTTCTATAATGCTTTCTTTTTTTTAGCTCTAAGATAAAATTCTCTGTCTTGCTTCCTTTTTCATTGCAGGCCAAGCTTCATATGTTTGAAACAGTTTCTCTCTCTTGGTTCACTGCCTGCCCTCTTTGTTCATTCATAACTATTGTTGGGGATGACAGAAACATGAAGATATTTGCATGCAACAGACGAAGCTGGTATATTGGTCCATTCTTACACAGTGTTGAGGATGGGACATGGCAGGAAGAGATAGGAAGGGAAGGGAATTGGAAGGGAATCAAAAGCAGATCGGAAGGATTGGGAAACTTTGTGTATGCAAGGGAATCAATAGCATACACAAAGTGGTTATCAACCATCATATCCAGCTCCACAGGCTGTGGAGCTGCATTTTATTGGGACTATTTAGAATGGTTTTGAAGGGTTCTGGAACAAAGGGAAATTGTTTAGTCTAACTGTTGCTTTCTTGCTTTTTGTAATCGGCTTTTGCACCAGAGAAATTTCATGCAAGTGTGGGAAACATGTACATGGATGCGATATACTGAAGAAGGGAATAAGGGAGTGTACAGGAATGATTGATGTCTTTATTATGATGTAATGGCTCTGTTGTCTGATTTTCATTGGCTAACAAAGTTTATAAAGCAATGCTACCAACTTCCTAATATGTGGCACTTCTGGATGTAACTCTGCCAGCATTTCAGATTGTTGGCCACCCAGCTGCTTAATTTGATCAAATAAAGGGCTGCTTGATCAAGAAGTCTGCACTAGGGTTATCTGATTAGATTGATATGGAATCTCAAGTTTAAGTAAGGACTGGGACCTTACAGTTTAATTCTTTCCTCAGTGGATAATTGCAGGTAATTCTGATATGCATATTACACCATATTACACCTGCCATGACTTCTGATTATTGTCCAAGGGCAATTTAATGTGCTGTTTTCAACATAAGAAACCTGTTTCCTTTGCAAGGGGTGACCTTAAAGAATGTATCTGTACTCTAGAATTGACTCAATCCCTTTGATGATGTAGGAGAAGCAGCTGCTTATCTCTCATATTGGGGAGGACAGAGGGGGCTGAGGCCTGGATGCATCCCTTTTCCTTTATGAGAACGGCCCACTGAAATGGGCTCCTGCAAGAAGCATCTTTCATTCCAACCCTGACCACTGTCTGGAAGCTTCAGAAAATGGAAGATTGCTGGAGACTGTTTGGGGGTAATAAAATAGACAGCATCTGGAGTGCATTTAGTGAATAGAATAGAATAGAATAGAATAGAATAGAATAGAATAGAATAGAATAGAATAGAATAGAATAGAATAACAGAGTTGGAAGGATTTTGTAGGTCATCTAGTCCAAACTTCTACCCAACCAGGAGACACTGACAGATGGCTATCCAGTCTTTTAAAAAACTCCAGTAATGAAGCACCCACAACTTATGAAGGCAAGCTGTTCCACTGGTTAATTATCCTCATTGTTAAGAAGTTTTTCCTTAATTCCAAGTTGCTTCTCTCCTTGATCAGTTTCCATCCATTGTTTCTTGTCTGGCCTTCAGGTGTTTTGGAAAATAAGTGGACCCCCTCCTCTCTGTGACAGCCCCTCAAATATTGGGACACTGCTATCATGTCTCCCCTAGTCCTTCTCTTCACTAGATTAGCTTAATAATTTTGACAATGGATTTCTATGATTTATAGTTCCATTTTTTTTTTTTTTGCTATTTAATTGTGTGAGCTGCTAAGAATCAATATAGAATTGCCCTGGATTACTCACGTGATATACCAATCGATAAATATAAATGAATTATAAGAACCTGAATCAGGTAGAACCTGAATCTTTTCTTTTTGGTACAGAAAAGAAATAGCGTGTGTATGTGTGTGTTTGTGTGTTCGGGGAGGGGGCTATGAAGAAAAGAAACAAAACTAGCATTTCTTTCTCATCCAGTCTTACAAAGTGATATTTGTGTCACTCTTGATTCCAATTGAAGAAATATATCATATTTTATTTTTATTTATGTATTTCCTGAGCTGGGGCTATTGAGCTTGTTCTATTCAGTCAGGAAACTCTGGAAAACTTCTGGAGTTCAGAAAGATTGTCCCAAGCCCTATTTTCTTACCTTTACAATGAGCCTGGTGGCACCCTCCTATCTGCTTTGCACAAGAGGGCAGCAGTGTCCAACAAAATGATATTCTCCACTTAAAACAAATGAAAGTATGGTTTCATCTGTTAGCCAGATAAAGTAATTAATTAATTAATTTCATCTGTTAGAATAGAATATACTTTATTTGACATTAGGACTATTTTCAGAATATCTACAATGAAGGATGAAGGCACTCTAGAAAGTCAAAGCAGTGTGTATCGCTTATATCTTGAGGGCTATTTAAATTCAGTGACAGCTTCCTGGTGAAAGGAACCATATCTTCCTGTTCTCCTGCTGCGCGCAACATCTCAAAGGTTGAGTGCTTGTCTGAATGTTTTCCCATCAGTAAGAAACCTACAAGGTTTTGAGCTACCAAAAATGGCACCCCGGCTAAACTTCATGTCCTTGTTAGTTGTCCTCAGAGGTATTATTATTTTCCTTTCCAAAGAGAGGGATTATTCCCCAGTTTCTTGTGTTTCCCTGCAGGAAGTCTTATTAAACAAACTTTCTTTCTAGGTGTCCAATCTGAGGCTCAGTTAGTGGAGTCTGGAGGGGAGGGGAGAAGACCTGGAGAGACCCTCCATCTCTCCTGCCAAGCCTCAGGATTCACCTTTGGCAACTACTGGATGGTCTGGGTGAGACAGGTTCCAGGAAAAGGCCTGGAGTGGGTTGTACATACATGGTCTTCATATTTTTACTACTCTGACAAAGTGAACGGACACTTCACCATTTCCAAGGATGAGGACAAAATCCAGCTTGTATCTGCAAATGAACAGCCTCAAACTACAGAACACGGCCATCTATTACTGTGTGAGAGGGACACACAGTGAGAGGAAGTGAATATGTTTATTTCTGCATTTTTTTTCTAATAAAAAAACCAGCTTTATTAATTCAGATTCTCACTTTGTTTCTTCATTCTGTACATCAACCTTCATCCATTCAATCTATATATTCATATAGTGAACACTGTATTTCTATTTCATACTCAGTCCAGGTTGATATTTACTCAGTCCACCTATTCCTGACCCTGTCCCTCTCATTTTACCATTCATATTTCTTAGCCTTTTATTTATTGATAATATCATAAATTTATCTAAATCAGGACAAATATTTGGGGATGTAGATATGAAAATCACTGTCAAAGTTCAAATTGTAGACAGTGATGGTTTGTTAGATATAGCCTTTCTTTCTTATAAACTGATTTTATCTTCCCCATGAAACCCAGATGCAAATGAGGGCACTGAGCTGTTTCTCCTTTAAATAATCACAAATACACAAAAGAGCATCCCAGACCCAAAGGTGTCAGTGCAGTAAAAGAAGGCGTGTTTTCTCACTGCCCCATGGAGCCTGCCATTGTACTTCTTTGCTTAGTAGCAGCTCCTGTGTGTGAGTATCTTCCAGATAGACCCTGAACAATGAGATAAAACAAAAGCAGAGTTATTTACTAATTATTACTTTCTCATTCGCTTAGATGTCCACTCCACCATCCAACTTGTGGAATCTGGGCCAGGAAGAGTGAGCCCTGGAGGATCCTTCAGATTAACTTGCAAAGTGACAGGGCAATCCATTAAGAATGTAGACTTGGCATGGATCCGCCAGGCTCCAGGAAAAGGATTGGAATGGGTGGGTACCACAGTCTTGGAAGATGTTGAATGGAGTACAGCGTATGCCTCATCCCTCCAAAGTCGAACGACCTTGACAACCGATGACTCCAAGAATGAATGTTACTTGACAATGAAATCCCTGACAGCTGCAGACTCAGCCACATATTACTGTGCAGGAGAGTCACAGTGAGAGAAAGCAAGGGAGGAAGTGTGTAAAACCTCTCAGCTTTTGTCTGAAGAAACTTTATTCATTCACACAAATGGATTGAGATAATTTATTTATTCTTTCAGCTTGCTGTTGGCTGCAAAATGGAACAAGCTACTATTCCAAGTCAAGAAGAAGTCGGACTATATTTCAGAGTAGCTATTCATATTCAGAACTGCACATAGCTTGTTATTTGCATCTATTTTCTTTTCTCTTTCTTTTTTCCTATTTACACAGGTTTCTCAAGAATTAGCTGCAACATCATTGTTGTGGATTAAAAGATACAGATCCCTGGTAGTTGGGTTGATTACAAGTCCTAAGAGTCATTTAGCCTTCTCTCTTCCCATTCCTCCTTGGTATACTCAGATGTGTGTTGGTTTTAAAAGGAGCTCAGTATGGGTGTCATATGGTATGAATGGAAGGAATCAGATCAGTCAGAATATACAGAATTCTACTTCACTAATAGCAATTTCATCAGGGCTGAACTACACATTACACCATATGAGTATCTGCTAGTTCTAAGGAAACAAGTGGAAATAATATATATTTCACATTATTACCAATTAAATGGATATATTAAGGAACTTTTGTGGAGATTGACACCAAAAGAATGAATATATCTATATATTTTATTTTTATTTATTTCTTGAGGTGGAGCTATTGAGCCCATTCTATTCAGCCTGGAAACTCTGGAGAACTCCTACAGATCAGAAACACTATCCCGAGCCCTATTTTCTTACCTTTACAATGAGCCTGATGGTAGCCTTCCATCTGCTTTGCACGAGAGGGCAGCAGTGTCTAACAAATTAACATTCTCCACTTAACCCAAGTGAAAGTGTGGTTTCATCTGTTAGCCAGATGGTTTTCTCTTCTGCTTCTGATTTGTCATTCAATGGGTCTCTGGAGACCATCCTTTCCCAAGATTCTTTCTCATAATTCCTTTTTTTTAGCTCTGAGATAAAATTGCTTCACTTTTTTCTTTTTTTTTTCTTTTTCATTTGCAGACCAGTGGAAGCAACAACAAACACAACATACAGTAGTTATCAACTGTCATATTCTGCTGGACAGTCTGCAGAACTAGGTTTTGGGAGGTCTGTTTGGAATGGTTCAATTCCTTCCTCGGTGGCTAAGTCCTAATAATACTGTTATGCTTCCAGTGGGCACATATTATACAAATTTTGCAGACCATGCCATGATTTCCAATTATCTTCCAAGGGGAATTTAATGTGCTTATTTCAATCAATTCCGATCTTTGTCTTGGCAGAGAATGAGATGAAAAATTCCTCTGTCCATTGACATTGGCTCTTCACTATTGGTCAGATCAGGAAAAGAAGCTGCTGATCCCCCAAATTGGGGAAGGCAGAGCAAATACAAAGGTGTTAGCCATGTTTTTTGCTTCTTTATTTTTAAAAGAAAAATAAATTTGAAGCATGAGAGAGATGGATAAAGTAAAAGATGCCATGGATTACAAACTGCAGCAATAACCATATTTTGAGAAGTATCTGAAAAATTGGTACAAAAAGTAAGAAAGTGTATTCTTGATAGACACTCACTTAAGAGACTCTGGAGAACACATGGATTTAAATTTTTCAATTCCACTAAATGTGATGTACATCTCCATCATGCAGAGAACTAGGAAATCAGTTCTCTACCAGCTTTAACATTACCAAAATGCTCAAATAATGCATTACGATGATTTTTCAAGATATGACTTTCCTTCTGAGAAAATCAACCTTTTGCTTTTCATGATTATTAAGGATTAAAATAAATATATTTAACTCATGTTAGGTCATTTTCAGCATGTCTACCATGTAGGATGAAGGCAACCTAGAAGATCAAAGCTGCATGTGGTTATTTTATCCTGAGGACTATGTAAATTCAGTGACAGCTTCCTGTTCAAAGGAACCATATCATCCTGGTCTTCTGCTGCACTCAAAAACTTAAAGGTTGAGTGCTTGTCTGAATATTTTTTCCACCAGTAAGAATCGTTCACACTTTTGAGCGAGCAAAAATGGCACTCTGGCTAAACATCTTGTCCTTGTTAGTTTTCCTTGGAGGTATTATTTTCCCCTCCAAAAAGAGTGGTTGTTCCTCAGTTTCTTTTGTTTCTCTGCAGGAAGTCTTATTAAACAAACTTTCTTTCTAGGTGCCCAATCTGAGGTTCAGTTGGTGGAAACTGGAGGGGATGTGAGAAGACCTGGAGAATCCCTCCGTCTCTCCTGCCAAGGATCTGGATTCACCTTCAGCAGCTACTGGATGAGCTGGATAAGACAGGCTCCAGGGAAAGGAGTGGAATGGGTGGCAAGGATACGCAATGATGCCGCATATACTTACTACCCTGACAAAGTGAAGGGCCGCTTCACCATCTCCAGGGACAATGCCAAAAGCCAGCTGTATCTGCAAATGAACAGCCTCAAAGCTGAAGACACGGCAGTCTATTACTGTGTGAGAGACACAGTGAGAGGAACTATATGTGAAGTCACGCAAAAACTGCCCATTTCACACAGCAGCCCTGCAAATTTCTTTTGTAATAAAAAACCACTTTATTCTCCTCAGATTCTCCTTTCATATCTTCATTCGGCACTTCCACCTTCATCCATTTGGTCTATAGAAATGAGCTTCTTTTTACTTCATGTATTGAGCACCACACTTCAATTTCATCGTCAATCCAGTTTAATATTTACTCAGTCTACTCATTCTTGATCCTCTCCCTATCATTTCACCACCAATGATAGCTTACTGCTGTACTCATCCTGATTTCCTGCTGCAGTCAACATCTCAAAAGCTGAGTGCTTGTCTAAATGTTTTCCCTTCGTTAAAAATCCTCAAAACGTTTGAGAAAGCAAAAATGGCACTCTGGGTAAACCTCGTGTCCTTGTTAGTTCTCCTCACAGGCTCCAGGGAAAGGACTGGAATAGGTGGCAGGTATATATTCACTACTCATATATTCACTACTGTGATCCATTCTGTCTATAGGATCCATTCAGTCTATAGGAATGATCCTCTTTTTTTTAAATGTAATAAAGGCCACATTTCAATTTTATATTCAATCCAGTTTGATATGTATTCAATCTACTAATTCCTGTCACCCTGTCTCTCATCACCCATCTTTCTTAGCCCTTAATTTAGTAATGTTATCATAAATTTATCTAAATTAAATCAGGAAAAAAAAGTTTGGTGTTGAAAACAACAGTCAATGTCCAACGTCTGAGCTGGGACAAATTGATCGACTTAACCTACTTTTCTTATAAACTGGTTTTATCTTCCCCCTGAAACTCAGATGCCAATGAATCACTGAGATGTTCCTCCTTTAAACAATCACAAACACTCAAAAGAGCTTCACAGACTCAATGTTCTGATTGGGCTAAAGGAAAGGTTGTATTTCTCACTCTTCAGTGGATTTTGCCATTCTTCATCTTCTTTCCTTCTTTGCTTTATGTTTCAGGTAGACCTGAGCAATGAGTTAAAACAAAAGCAGGATTGTGTGGGATGGTGATAACTGGAGTAGTCCTATGCCTCATCCCTCCAACATCCAACAACCTTGACAGCTGATGACTCCCGCAATGAATTATATTTGACAATGAAGTTCCTGACCTCTGCAGACTCAGCAACATATTTTTAGCTCTGAGATAAAATTGCTTCCCTTTCTTTCTTTTTCATTTGCAGACCAAGCTTGATATGTTGGAAACAATTCCTCTCTCTTTGTTCACTGCCTGTCCTCTTTTATTTATTCTTATCTATAGATGGGCATGATAGAAACATGAAAAAAAAAGGATGGAAGAAACCTAGATGTGTATTGGTGAATCGTCACTCATAGACTGCCAATGCTGAGGAAGGGAAGGGAATGACAAAGGAATCAGAAAGGAATTGGAAGGGAAGAAAGAATGTTGTGAAAGCACTGGAAACAACAACAAACATAAAATAGATATCAATTGTCATATTCTGCTCGACAGTCTGTGGAACTAGGTTTTTGGAGGTCTCTTTTTAATGTTTAATTCTTTCCTCAGTGGCTAACTCCTAATAATCCTGATATGCTTCTGATGGGCACATATTAAATAATTTTTTCAGACCATGCAATGATCTCTAATTCCAAGGGAAATTTAATGTGCTGAGTTCAACCTATGCAAACATTTGGCTTGGCATAGAATGAGCTAAAGAATTCCTCTGTCCATTGGAACTGGATCTATGCTATTGACTAGGTCAGGGAAAAAAAGCTGGTTGTCCCGCATATTGGGGAGGGCAGAGAAAATACAAAAGTGTAAGCGATGTTTTTCGCTTCTATATTTGTGTAAAAAATAAATTTGAAGCCTGAAGAGAGAGATGGAAAAATTAATAGATGCTACAGATTAAAAAGTACAACAATAACCATATTTTGAGAAGTATCTGAAAAATTGCTACAACAGCTAAGAAAGTGTATTCTTGATAGATGCTCACTTAGGGGACTCTGGATAACATATGGATTTCAATTTTGACTGAATTTATTTACTTGCAACTGTGGGAATTAGTTCCACTAAATGAGATGTACATCTCCATCATTCAGAGAACTAGCCAATTAGTTCTCTACCAGCTTTAATATTACCAAAATGCTCAAATAATGCATTACAATGATTTTTCAAGATATGACTTTCCTTCTGAGAAAATGAACCGGTTGCTTTTCATGTTTCTTAAGGATTGAAATAAATATATTTAACTCATGTTAGGTCATGAGAAGGGAGGACTCACTGGAGAAGGGCCTAATGTTGGGAAAGATTGAGGGCAATAGAACAAGGGGACAACAGAGAATGAGGTGGCTGGATGGAGTCACTGAAGCAGTAGTTTTGAGCTTAAATGGACTCCAGAAGATGGTAGAGGACAGGAAGACCTGGAGGAACATTGTCCATGGGGTCGCAATGGGTCAGACACAACTTCACAATTAACAACACAAGATTATTTTCAGCATGTCTGCAATGTAGGATGAAGGCAATCTATAAGGTCAAAGTTGCATGTGGTTCTTTTATCCTGAGGACTATGTAAATTCAGTGACAGCTTCCTGTTCAAAGGAACCATATCATCCTGCTCTCCTGCTGTACTCAAAAACAGGGGTTGAGTGCTTGTCTGAATATTTTTCCATCAGTAAGAATCCTTCACACTTTTGAGCGAGCAAAAATGGCACTCTGGCTAAATATCATGTCCTTGTTAGTTGTTCTTGGAGGTATTATTTTCCCCTCAGAAAAGAGTGGTTATTCGTCAGTTTCTTGGGTTTACCTGCAGGAAGTCTTATTAAACAAACTTTCTTTCTAGGTGCTCAATCTGAGGTTCAGTTGGTGGAAACTGGAGGGGATGTGAGAAGACCTGAAGAATCCCTCCGTCTCTCCTGCCAAGCCTCTGGATTCACTTTCAGCAGCTACTGGATGAGCTGGGTGAGACAGGCTCCAGGGAAAGGCCTGGAATGGGTGGCAAGAATATATTCTTCATATATTTACTACTCCGACAAAGTGAAGGGTCGCTTCACCATCTCCAGGGACGATGCCAAAAGCCAGCTGTATCTGCAAATGAACAGCCTGAAAGCTGAAGACACAGCAGTCTATTACTGTGCGAGAGACACAGTGAGAGGAACTATATGTGAAGCCATGTAAAAACTGTTAATGACAATGAAGTTCATTATATTTGACAATGAAGTTCTGACTTCTGCAGACTCAGCAACATATTTTTAGCTCTGAGATAAAATCGCATCCCTTTTTCATTTGCAGACCAAGTTTGATATCTTTGAAACAATTTCTCTCTCTTTGTTCATTACCTGTCCTCTTTTATTTATTCTTATCTACAGATGGGCATGACAGATACATGAAAAAAAATGCATGGAAGAAACCTAGCAGTATATTGGTGAATCGTCACTCATAGACTGCCAATGCTGAGGAAGGGAAGGGAATCACAAAGGAAGGAATTGGAAGAGTATTGGAAGGAAAGGAAGAATGTTTTGAAAGCAGTGGAAACAACAAGAAACATAAAATAGATATCAACTGTCATATTCTGCTGGACAGTCTGTGGAACTAGGTTTTTGGAGGTCTGTTTTGAATGGTTCAATTCATTCCTCAGTGGCTAACTGCTATTAAGCCTGATATCCTTCTGGTGGGCACATATTAAATAAATTTTGCAGACTATGCAATGACCTCTGATCCCAAGGGCAATTTAATGTGCTGATTTCAACCTATGCAAACCTTTGGCTTGGCCCAGAGTGAGCTAAATAATTTCTCTGTCCATTGGAAGTGGATCTTCACTATTGATTAGGTCAGGGGAAAAAAGCTGGTTGTCCCCCCTATTGGGGAGGGCAGACAAAATACAAAAGTGTAGATCATGTTTTTTGTTTCTATACTTGTATATAAAAAAAAATAAATATGAAGCATGAGAGAGAGAGAGATGGATAAAGTAACAGATGCCATGCATTGCAAACTACAATAATAATCATATTTTCAGAAGTATCTAAAAAAATGCTGCAAGGTAAGAAGGTGTATCCTTAATAGATGCTCGCATATGGATTAAAATAAATATACTTTAACTGATGTTGGGACATTGTCAGTCATGTCTACAATGGAGGATGAAGACACTCTAGAAAGACAAAGCAGTGTGTATCTCTTTTATCCTGAGGGCTATGTAAATTCAGTGACAGCTTCCTGTTAAAAGGGACCATATCTTTCTATTCTCCTGCTCCACTCAAGATCTCAAGGGTTGACTGCTTGACTGAATGTTTTCCCATCAGTAAGAATTCACCAAGGTTTTCAGCAACGAAAAATGGCACTCTGGCTAAACCTTCTGTCCTTGTTAGTTGTCCTCAGAGGTATTATTTTCCCCTCCAAAGAGAGGGATTATTCCTCAGTTTCTTAAGTTTCCCTGCAGGAGGTCTTATTAAACAACCTTTCTTTCTAGGTGTCCAATCTGAGATTCAGTTGGTGGAGTCTGGAGGGGATGTAAGAAGATCTGGAGAGACCCTCCGTCTCTCCTGCCAAGCCTCTGGATTCACCTTCAGCAGCTATGAGATGGTCTGGGTGAGACAGGCTCCAGGGAAAGGTCTGGAATGGGTGGCTTATATATGGTCTTCAGATATTTACTACTCTGACAAAGTGAAGGGACGCTTCACCATCTCCAGGAATGATGCCAAAAGCCAGCTGTATCTGCAAATGAACAGCCTCAAACCAGAGGACACAGCCATCTATTACTGTGCGAGAGACACAATGAGAGGAAGTATATGTGAAGCCAAGCAAAAACTGCCTATTTCGTCCAATGGTTCTGCAAATTTCTTTTCTAAGAAAAAAACAGGTTCATTAATTCAGATTCTCCCTTCATGCCTTCATTCTGTACACGAACCTTCATCCATTCAATCTATAGGAACAGACCTCTTTTTGTTCATTTAGTGACCACCAGATTTCAATTTCATATTCAATCCAAGATATTTACTCAGTCTACTTATTCTTGACCCTAACCCTTTCATTTCACCACCCATATTTCTTGGTTCTTAATTTTGTAATGTTATCATAGATTTATCTAAGTCCTAAGAGTTAGGTAAACCTTTTTATTCCTCTTCAGTATATCCACATGTCTACTGGTTTTCAAGTCAGGACAATATGAATGTGAGATGGTAGGAATGGAAAAGATCTGATCAGTCACTAAACAGAATTCTGCTTCATTGATAGCTGTTTCATTAGGGCTGAACTTCACATTACATCTGAGAATATGAGTTTCTGCTAGTTCTCATGAAACAAGTGCTTATAATGTATATTTTGCATTATTGCCAATTAAATGGATATATTAAATATTTTCATAATGAAACTTTCTGGAGACTGATTCCAAGTCAATAAATATATCATACCAATTTTATTTCTATTTATTTCCTGAGCTGCACACCATGCCATGACTGCCGATTATCTTCCAAGGAGAATTTAATGTGCTGATTTCAACCTATGCCAATCTTTGGCTTGGCAGAGAATGAACAACAGAATTCCTCTGTATATTGGAATTGGCTCTACACTATCGGTCAGATCAGGAAAAAAAGCTGGTTGTCCCTCAGATTGGGAGCACAGAGCAAATAAAAAAGTGTAAATCATGTTCTTTGCTTCTATATATAAAAAAATAAATTTGAAGCATGAGAGAGAGAGAGAAAGAGAGAGAGAGAGAGAGAGAGAGATGGATGGATAAAGTAAAAGATCCAATGGATTACAAACTGCAGCAATAACCATATTTTGAGAAGTATCTAAAAAATTGCCACAAGGTAAGAAAGTGTGTCCTTAATAGATGCTTACTTATGGGACTATCTAAAGTATGGATTTCAGTTTTGACTCAATTTCTTTCCTTGGAAATGTGGGAAATAGTTCCACTAAATTTTATTTACATCTCCATCATACAGAGAACTAACAATCAGTTCTCGACTAGCAGTACAGTTCCCCAAATGATGCAGCATATTGAATTTTCAAGTTATGTTTTTCCTTCTGACAAAATCAAGCTGTTGCTTTACATGTTTCTTAAGGATTAAAATGAATATACTTTATTTGACATTAGGACTATTTTCAGCATGTCCACAATGTGGGATGAAGGCACTCTAGAAACTCAAAGCAGTGAGTATCTCTTTTATCCGAGGGCTAATTACTGTAAATTCAGTGACAGCTTCCTCTTGAAAGGAACCATATCTTAATATTCTCCTGCTGCACTCAACATCTCGAAGCTGAGTGCTTGTATGAATGTTTTCCCATCAGTAAGAAACCTACAAGGTTTTGAGCTACCAAAAATGGCATCCTGGCTAAACCTCATGTCCTTGTTAGTTGTCCTCAGAGGTATTATTATTTTCCTCTCCAAAGAGAAAGATAATTCCCCATTTTCTTGTGTTTCCCTGCAGGAGGTCTTATTAAACAACCTTTCTTTCTAGGTGTCCAATCTGAGGTACAGTTAGTGGAGTCTGGAGGGGAGGGGAGAAGACCTGGAGAGTCCCTCCATCTCTCCTGCCAAGGCTCTGGATTCACCTTTGGCAACTACTGGATGGTCTGGGTGAGACAGGTTCCAGGAAAAGGCCTGGAATGGGTAGCTTATATATGGTCTTCAGATATTTACTACTCTGACAAAGTGAAGGGACGCTTCACCATCTCCAGGGATTATGCCAAAAGCCAGCTGTATCTGCAAATGAACAGCCTCAAACCAGAGGACACAGCCATCTATTACTGTGCGAGAGACACAATGAGACAGGTTCCAGGGAAAGGCCTGGAGTGGGTTGCACGTATATGATCTTCATATATTTACTACTCTGACACCTGATGGTATGACAGTTCCATGACGGCATGGCGGCTTGTGTTCTTAGTAACGGTGGAGCCTCAGAGGCCTTCCCTGTTAATAATGGCATTAAGCAGGGCTGCGTGCTGGCACCAACCCTGTTCAGCATGATGTTCTCAGCCATGCTGTCAGACGCCTTTCAGAACAGGTACAGAACCGATGGGAAACTGTTCAACCTGCGAAGACTTCAGGCTGTCACCAAGGTAAAGGAGACTGTGCTATGAGATCTCCTCTTTGCTGATGACTGTGCCCTTAATGCAGGATCGGAGCAGGAAATGCAAGCCAGCATGGACAAATTCGCAGCCGCTTGTGACAACTTTGGCCTCTTCATCAACACGAAGAAAACTGAAGTGATATACCAGCCAGCTCCAAAAGCCCAATATCAAGAGCCCACCATCACAGTAAAGGGACAAAAGCTGCAAGCAGCGGACCAATTTACGTATCTTGGTAGTACCCTCTCCCGTGCAGTGACAATTGACATCGAGGTCAACTGTAGAATTGCCAAGGCAAGTTCTGCATTTGGCAGATTGCAGACTAACGTGTGGGACCGCCGTGGAATAAGTCTTGCTACCAAGCTTAAACTTTACCAGGCAGCAGTGCTAACTACCCTATTGTATGCTAGTGAGACCTGGACAGTGTACAGGAGGCATGTTAGGCAACTGAACTACTTCCACATAACTTGCCTTCATAGAATTCTGAGGATCTGGTGGCAGGATAACATACCAGACACAGATGTCCTCTCCAGAGCAGGTCTATCATCAGTTTACACTCTGTTGATGAAAGCCCAGATGCGCTGGGCAGGCCATGTTGTAAGGAAGCCAGATCATCGCATCCCTAAATAGCTCTTCTATGGTGAGCTGTCTCAAGGAAAGCGATCACACGGGGGACAAAAGAAGCGATACAAAGACACGTTAAAAGCTTCTCAAGTCCCTGGATATTAATACCATCTCTTGGGAACTTCTGGCGCATGATCGACCGACATGGCGCACCTTGGTGTACCAGGGTTGCAAGATATATGAACACAGAAGGACAATCTTGGCACAAGAAAAGCGAGCACTCCGCAAAGCCAGAGCTGCAAATGCTGAATTAACAGTGTCTACACTTCTTTGTTCAGTATGTGGCAGAACATTCCATGCTAACATCGGTCTTATCAGCCACCTACGGACACATCGTTGATAGCCCATAACCCATAACCCACAAGATATCAAGGTCTTCATCGAAATTGATGGACAAAAAACACTCTGACACCATTCACCATTTCCATGGATGACGCCAAAATCCAGCTGTATCTGCAAATGAACAGCCTCAAACCAGAGGACACGGCGATCTATTACTGTGTGAGAGAGACAAACAGTGAGAGGAAGTGAATCTGTTTATTTCACCCAGCAGTTCTGCAATATTTTTTCTAATAAAAAACAGCTTTATTAATTCAGATTCTCACATTGTTTCTTCATTCTGTACATCAACCTTCATCCATTCAATCTATATGAAAAAGCCACTTTTTGTTCATACAGTGAACACTGCATTTCTATTTCATATTCAGTCCAGGTTGATATTTACTCAGTCCACTTATTCCTGACCCTGTCCCTCTCATTTCACCACTCATGTTTCTTAGCCCTTAATTTATTGATAATATCATAAATTTATCTAAATCAGGACAAATATTTGGGGATGTAGATATGAAAATCATTGTCAAAGTTCAAATTATAGACAGTGATGGTTTGTTAGATATAGCCTTTCTTTCTTATAAACTGATTTTATCTTCCCCATGAAACTGAGATGCAAATGAGGTCACTGAGCTGTTTCTCCTTTAAATAATCACAAATACACAAAAGAGCATCCCACACCCAAAGGTGTCAGTGCAGTAAAAGAAGGGTTGTTTTCTCACTGCCCCATGGAGCCTGCCATTGTACTTCTTTGTTTAGTAGCAGAGGACACAGCCATCTATTACTGTGCGAGAGACACAATGAGACAGGTTCCAGGGAAAGGCCTGGAGTGGGTTGCACGTATATGATCTTCATATATTTACTACTCTGACACCTGATGGTATGACAGTTCCATGATGGCATGGTGGCTTGTGTTCTTAGTAACGGTGGAGCCTCAGAGGCCTTCCCTGTTACTAATGGCGTTAAGCAGGGCTGCGTGCTGGCACCAACCCTGTTCAGCATGATGTTCTCAGCCATGCTGTCAGACGCCTTTCAGAACAGCTCAATGGGAGTTAATCTGAGGTACAGAACCGATGGGAAACTGTTCAACCTGCTAAGACTTCAGGCTGTCACCAAGGTAAAGGAGACTGTGCTATGAGATCTCCTCTTTGCTGATGACTGTGCCCTTAATGCAGGATCGGAGCAGGAAATGCAAGCCAGCATGGACAAATTCGCAGCCGCTTGTGACAACTTTGGCCTCTTCATCAACACGAAGAAAACTGAAGTGATATACCAGCCAGCTCCAAAAGCCCAATATCAAGAGCCCACCATCACAGTAAAGGGACAAAAGCTGCAAGCAGCGGACCAATTTACGTATCTTGGTAGTACCCTCTCCCGTGCAGTGACAATTGACATCGAGGTCAACTGTAGAATTGCCAAGGCAAGTTCTGCATTTGGCAGATTGCAGACTAACGTGTGGGACCGCCGTGGAATAAGTCTTGCTACCAAGCTTAAACTTTACCAGGCAGCAGTGCTAACTACCCTATTGTATGCTAGTGAGACCTGGACAGTGTACAGGAGGCATGTTAGGCAACTGAACTACTTCCACATGACTTGCCTTCATAGAATTCTGAGGATCCGGTGGCAGGATAACATACCAGACACAGATGTCCTCTCCAGAGCAGGTCTATCATCAGTTTACACTCTGTTGATGAAAGCCCAGATGCGCTGGGCGGGCCATGTTGTAAGGAAGCCAGATCATCGCATCCCTAAATAGCTCTTCTATGGTGAGCTGTCTCAAGGAAAGCGATCACACGGGGGACAAAAGAAGCGATACAAAGACACGTTAAAAGCTTCTCAAGTCCCTGGATATTAATACCATCTCTTGGGAACTTCTGACGCATGATCGACCGACATGGTGCACCTTGGTGTACCAGGGTTGCAAGATATATGAACACAGAAGGACAATCTTGGCACAAGAAAAGCGAGCACTCCGCAAAGCCAGAGCTGCAAATGTTGAATTAACAGTGTTTACACTTCTTTGTTCAGTATGTGGCAGAACATTCCATGCTAACATCGGTCTTATCAGCCACCTACGGACACATCGCTGATGGCCCATAACCCATAACCCACAAGATGTCAAGGTCTTCATCGAAATTGATGGACAAAAAACACTCTGACACCATTCACCATTTCCATGGATGACGCCAAAATCCAGCTGTATCTGCAAATGAACAGCCTCAAACCAGAGGACACGGCCATCTATTACTGTGTGAGAGAGACACACAGTGAGAGGAAGTGAATCTGTTCATTTCACGCAGCAGTTCTGCAATTTTTTTTCTAATAAAAAACAGCTTTATTAATTCAGATTCTCACATTGTTTCTTCATTCTGTACATCAACCTTCATCCATTCAATCTATATGAAAAAGCCACTTTTTGTTCATACAGTGAACACTGCATTTCTATTTCATATTCAGTCCAGGTTGATATTTACTCAGTCCACTTATTCCTGACCCTATCCCTCTCATTTCATGTTTCTTAGCCCTTAATTTATTGATAATATCATAAATTTATCTAAATCAGGACAAATATTTGGGGATGTAGATATGAAAATCATTGTCAAAGTTCAAATTATAGACAGTGATGGTTTGTTAGATATAGCCTTTCTTTCTTATAAACTGATTTTATCTTCCCCATGAAACTGAGATGCAAATGAGGTCACTGAGCTGTTTCTCCTTTAAATAATCACAAATACACAAAAGAGCATCCCACACCCAAAGGTGTCAGTGCGGTAAAAGAAGGGTTGTTTTCTCACTGCCCCATGGAGCCTGCCATTGTACTTCTTTGTTTAGTAGCAGCTCCTCTGTGTGAGTATCTTCCAGATAGACCCTGAACAATGAGATAAAATAAAAGCAGAGTTATTTACTAATTATTACTTTCTCATTCGCTTAGATGTCCACTCCACCATCCAACTTGTGGAATCTGGGCCAGGAATAGTGAGCCCTGGAGGATCCTTCAGATTAACTTGCAAAGTGACAGGGGAATCCATTGAGAATGTATACTTGGCATGGATCCGCCAGGCTCCAGGAAAAGGATTGGAATGGGTCGGTGACATAGCCTTGGAGGAGGGTGAATCGAGTACAGACTATGCCTCATCCCTCCAAAGTCGAACGACCTTGACAGCCGATGACTCCAAGAATGAATGTTACTTGACAATGAAATCCCTGACAGCTGCAGACTCAGCCACATATTACTGTGCAGGAGAGTCACAGTGAGAGAAAGCAAGGGAGGAAGTGTGTAAAACCTCTCAGCTTTTGTCTGAAGAAACTTTATTCATTCACACAAATGGATTGAGATAATTTATTTATTCTTTCAGGTTTGGCTGCAAAATGGAACAAGCTACTATTCCAAGTCAAGAAGAAGTAGGACTAGATTTCAGAGTAGCTATTCATATTCAGAACTGCAGATAGCTTGTTATTTGCATCTATTTTCTTTTCTCTTTCTTTTTTCCTATTTACACAGGTTTCTCAAGAATTAGCTGCAACATCATTGTTGTGGACAGGGATTAAGAGATACAGATCCCTGGTAGTTGGGTTGATTACAAGTCCTAAGAGTCATTTAGCCTTCTCTCTTCCCATTCCTCCTTGGTATACTCAGATGTGTGTTGGTTTTAAAAGGAGCTCAGTACGGGTGTCATATGGTACGAATGGAAGGAATCAGATCAGTCAGTACAGAATATACAGAATTCTACTTCACTAATAGCAATTTCATCAGGGCTGAACTACACATTACACCATATGAGTATCTGCTAGTTCTAAGGAAACAAGTGGAAATAATGTATATTTCACATTATTACCAATTAAATGGATATATTAATGAACCTTTGTGGAGATTGACACCAAAAGAATGAATATATCTATATATTTTATTTTTATTTATTACTTGAGTTGGAGCTATTGAGCCCAATCTATTCAGCTTGGAAACTCTGGAGAACTCCTGCAGATCAGAAACACTATCCCAAGCCCTATTTTCTTACCTTTACAATGAGCCTGATGGTAGCCTTCCGTCTGCTTTGCACGAGAGGGCAGCAGTGTCTAACAAATTAACATTCTCCACTTAACCCAATTGAAAGTGTGGTTTCATCTGTTAGCCAGATGGTTTTCTCTTCTGCTTCCAATTTGTCATTCAATGGGTCTCTGGAGACCATCCTTTCCTTTTTTTTAGCTCTGAGATAAAATTGCTCCACTTTCTTCTTTTTTCATTTGCAGACCAGTGGAAACAACAACAAACACAACATAGTTATCAACTGTCATATTCTGCTGGACAGTCTGCAGAACTAGGTTTTGGGAGGTCTGTTTGGAATGGTTCAATTCCTTCCTCGGTGGCTACCTCCTAATAATATTGTTATGCTTCCAGTGGGCACATATTATACAAATTTTACAGACCATGCCATGACTGCTGATTATCTTCCAAGGGCAATTTAATGTCCTGATTTCAACCTATGCCTACCTTTGGCTTGGCTCAGAGTGAACTGAAGAATTCATCTGTCCATTGGAATTGGCTCTACAATATTGAACACTGGTGTGCCCCATATTGGGGAGGGCAGAGCAAATACAAAAATTGTAAGTCATTTTTTTGCTTCTATATTTGTATAAAAAAATAAATTTGAAGCTGGCAATAGAAAGATGGAAAAATTAATAGATGCTACAGATTACAAAGTACATCAATAACCAAATTTTGAGAAGTATCTGAAAAATTGCTACAAAAGGTAAGAAAGTGTATTCTTGATAGACGCTCACTTAGAGGACTCTGGATAACATGGATTTCAATTTTGACTGAATATCTTTACTTGCAACTGTGGGAATTAGTTCCACTAAATATGATGTATATCTCCATCATGCAGAGAAGTAGGCAATCAGTTCTCTACCAGCTTTAACATTACCGAAATGCTCAAATAATGTATTACAATGATTTTTGAAGATATGACTTTCCTTCTGAGAAAATGAACCTGTTGCTTTTCATGTTTCTTAAGGATTGAAATAAATATATTTAACTCATGTTAGGTCATGAGAAGGAAGGACTCACTGGAGAAGGGCCTAATGCTGGGAAAGATTCAGGGCAATAGAAAAAGTGGACGACAGAGAATGAGGTGGCTGGATGGAGTCACTGAAGCAGTAGGCATGAGCTTAAATGGACTCCAGAAGATGGTAGAGTACAGGAAGACCTGGAGGAATGTTGTCCACGGGGTTGCGATGGGTCAGACACAACTTCACAATTAACAACAAAAGGTCATTTTCAGCATTTCTACAATGTAGGATGAAGGCATTCTAGAAGGTCAAAGCTGCATGTGGTTCTATTATCCCTAGGATTAGGTAAATTCAGTGACAGCTTCCTGTTCAAAGGAATCATATCATTCTGCTCTCCTTCTGAACTCAAAAACTTAAAGGTTGAGTGCTTGTCTGAATATTTTTTTCCATCAGTAAGAATCCTTCACACTTTTGAGTGAGCAAAAATGGCACTCTGGCTCAACATAATGTTCTTGTTAGTTGTCCATGGAGGTATTATTTTTCTCTCCAGAAAGAGTGGTTATTCCTCAGTTTCTTTTGTTTTCCTGCAGGAAGACTTATTAAACAATCTTTCTTTCTAGGTGCCCAATCTTAGGTTCAGTTGGTGGAAACTGGAGGGGATGTGAGAAGACCTGGAGAGTCCCTCCGTCTCTCCTGCAAAGGATCTGGATTCACCTTCAGCAGCTATGAGATGATCTGGGTGAGACAGGCTCTAGGGAAAGGACTGGAATGGGTGGCATATAAATATTCTTCATTCTTTCACCCAGCAGCTCTGTAAACCTTTCTAACAAAAACAACTTCATTAATTTGGATTCTCCCTTCCTGTCTTCATTCTGCACTTCAAGCTTCATCCATTCAATGTATAGGAATAATACTCTTTTTTAATGCAATTTCAATTTCATACTCAATCCAGGTTGATATTTACTCAGTTTATTCATTCCTGACCCCCACCCACTGATTTCACCACCCATATTTTTTAGCACTTAATTTACTAACATTATCCTCCTTTTATACAAATTAAATCAGGAGTAATATTTGGTGTTGTAGATGTGACAGCCACAGTCAAAGTCCAACTTCTAGGCTAGGACTGATTGCCACCTACTCCAGATTTTTGCATTTTAGATATGATAGTCCTACATTTGTTTTAAATTAAATCAGGACAACTAGTTAGTGTTGCAGATGTTAACATACAAATTTCTACTTGTGAACTGAGTCTGATGGACTTAAGCCATCTTTCTTATAAACTGGTTTCAATTTCCACATGAAACTCAGATGCAAATGAAGTCACTGAGCTGTTTCTCCTTTAAATAAACATAAACACACAAAAGACCATCCCAGACCAAAAAGTGTCAGTGCAGTAAAGGAATCACAGAGCCAAAGGTGTCATTGTTCTAAAGGAAAAGAGTTTTCTTTACTGCACAATGGGTCTTGCCATTCTTCGTCTTCTTTGTTTAATAGCAGCTCCTGTGTGTGAGTATCATCCAGATGGACCTGAACAATGAGATAAAACAAAAAAATAGGGTTGTGTACTAATTCCTGCTTTGTCATTCATTTAGATGTCCACTCCACCATCCTACTTGTAGAATCTGGACCAGGAACAGCGAGCCCTGGAGGATCCTTCAGATTAACTTGCAAAGTGACTGGTGACTCTGTCAAGAAAGTATACTGGGAGTGGGTTCGCCAGGCTCCAGGAAAAGGACTGGAATGGGTGGGCCAGATAGACTGGGCTAGTAATAACTGGAGGATATACTATGCCTCATCCCTCCAAAGCCGAACAACCTTGTCTGCCGATGACTCCCGCAATGAATATTATTTGACAATGAGCTCCCTGACAGCTGCAGACTCAGCCACATATTACTGTGCAAGAGGTCCACAGTGAGATAAAGCAAGGGAGGAAGTGTGAAAAACTTCTGGAACTTTCCCTGATGAAATTTTATGGACTCACATGAATGGATTCAGATAACTTAGTTCATCTTTCAGGCTGTCATTCTCTGCAGAGAGGAACAAGGTACACATTCCAGGTGAACAAAAAAGTAGTACTAGACTTCAGTGTTACTGCTGATATTCAGAACAGCACATAGCATGCTGTTTGTGTCTTCCTTCTTTTCTTGTTCTTTTGTTTCCTTTCTCCTATTTCCACAGGTTTTTTTTTTTTTTTTTCAAGACCTGGCTGCAATATAACCATGACAGAGAAGGATTAAGAGATGCAGTCCTCTGTTATCTCGCCTTTTCTCTTCCCGTTCCTCCCTGGTATGTCCAAATGCGCATTGGTTTTCAAACAAGGGCATGGGTTGGTAGGAATGGAAAGAGTCTGATCAGTCCCTGTATGGAATTTTTCTTCATAGATAGCACTCTCATCAGGGCTGAACTACACATTACAACTGTGACAAGGAGCATCTGATGGTTCTTAAGAAATGTGCTTATATTTTACACACACACGCACACACTCATATATAATTTTTATCAATTAAATGGATAAATTAAATGTTTGCAAAATGAATCTTTATGGAGATTGTTACTAACAATGAATAAATATATTACATTATTTTATTTTTATTTATTTCTTGAGATAGGCTATCAAGCTGATTCCTTTCAGCCTGGAAGTACTGGATATCTCCCGGAGATTGTCCTAAACCCTGTTTTCTTTCACACATAATGAAAGTCTTTTCAGATCTTCTACCTGCTTTGCAAAAGAGGGCAGCAGGGTCTAACAAATTAACATTCTCCACTTTACAAAAAATGAAAATGTGGCTTTAACTGTTAGCTTGGTGGTTTTCCCTGCTGCTTCCGAACTATCACTCAACAGGTTCCTGAAGACCATCCTTCCCCAAGAGACTTTACATAACTCTTTTCTATAAGGTTTGAGAACAATTTGTCTCATCCAAGTGGTAAAGAAATCCAATCCATCTTAGATGTTGGCCAATGAGACACAACTAAGGGAATGGCCAAATAGAAGGCGGTTGAGCCTGCAGCAGGACAGAATCAGACCACTAGCTATGGGCCAACTCATCACAGGACAATTCATCATTTCAATTTAATAATTATATATATATATATATATATATATATATATATATATATATATATATATATATATATATATATATATATAAAAAAAATATGTTCATTCATATTTCATTTTGACCGTCCTTTTGCACCCCTTCTTTAATGAATTTCATTTTAGTGTAACTCTTGTTTCATGGTGAATTGTCTCATGACAAATTGGTTGTAGTGAGTTGGCTATGATAAGTTGGCTGTGGTGAGTTGCCCATAGTGAGTTGTTCTAGACCTGCAGCAGGAATGTGGGTAGGACAAGAAGTTTGGAAGAGACTCTCCCTGTAATGAAAACATTGTAGGTGCTTCGTGAGTAAATTACAGTAACAGGTTTGCATGTACACTGAGAGCTTCTGCACCAGAGACAAATTCCTGGTGTATCTAATCACACTTGGCTAAATAAACATTCAATTAATTCAATTCAATAATGAAGATCTGTTCAGACCCTGAGCCTGGTGGCTCCCTTCTACCTGCTTTGCCCAACAGGGCAGCAGTGTCCAACAAACTGACATTCTCCACTTAACACAAATGAAAGTGTGGTTTCAGTTGTTGGCCTGATGGTTTCCTCTGCTGCTTCTGACCTATCACTCATCAGGCCCCTGAAGACCATTCTTTCCCAAGAGACTTTCTCATAATTCTTTTTCTAACCTCTAAAATAAAATTGTTCCCCTTTCTTCCTTTTTCATCTGCAGACCACATATGATCTGTTTGAAAGAGTTCCTCTCTCTTGGTTCAATATCTGCCCTCTTTGTTCATTCATAACTATGGATGGGGTGACAGAAAGATGCAGAAAAATGTATTTGGGTGGAACAAACAAAGCAGGTGTGTTGGTGAATCTTTATATAGAGAGGAAGAGAAGAGAAGAGAAGAGAAGAGAAGGGAAGGGAAGGGAAGGGAAGGGAAGGGAAGGGAAGGGAAAGGAAAGGAAAGGAAGGGAAGGGAGAAGGGAAGGAAAGGGAAGGGAAGGGAAGGGAGAAGGGAAGGGAAGGGAAGGGAAGGGAAGGGAAGGGAAGGGAAGGGAAGGGAAGGGAAGGGAAAGGAAAGGAAAAGGAAAAGAAGGAAAGGGAAGGGGAGAGGGAGGGGAAGGGAAGGGAAGGGAAGGGAAGGGAAGGGAAGGGAAGGGAAGGGAAGGGAAGGGAAAGTCTTCCAATATCTCAGGAGCTGCCCCGAAGAAGAGGGAGTCAAGCTATTTTCCAAAGCGCCTGAAGGCAGGACAAGAAGCAATGGGTGGAAACTAATCAAGGAGAGAAGCAACCTAGAACTAAGGAGAAACTTCCTGACAGTGAGAACAATTAATCAGTGGAACAGCCTGCCTCCAGAAGCAGTAAATGCTCCAACACTGTAAGTTTTTAAGAAGAGACTGGACAGCCATTTGGCCGAAAGGTGGAACGGTTTCCTGCCTGAGCAGGGGGTTGGACGGGATGACCTCCAAGGTCCCTTCCAACTGTTTTATTATATTATTATCGATCATCGCACAGTCAGCCAGATGTTCAGACGGATTTAGCGGCATTTTGTCTACCTATCGAGTCCTTAGACCAGGACCTGGGATAGGCAGATGTGATGGTTGATTGGTATTACAGATATCGTCGCAGGATGGAAGCAGTTCCTAATAAGGCCGCCTTTTGCAATTGACTAATAGCGAATTTGTCAATGCCAATGGTGTTCAAGTGGTGCTCCAGTTGTTTTGGGATTGCACCCAAGGAGACTATGACTATTGGTACTACCCTTGCTTGCTTTTGCCACAGTCTTTCTATTTCTATTTGTAGGTCTTTGTATTTTGTTATCTTCTCCAGTTCTTTCTCTTCTATTCTGCTATCTCCAGGCACTGCCACGTCCACTATCCAGACTTTTTGTCTTTCTTATCGACAATTGTTAAGTCTGGGGTGTTATGTTGCAGGTGCTTGTCTGTTTGAATTCTGAAGTCCCAGAGCAGTTTAATTTTATCATTTTCTATGACTTTCTCTATTTTATGATCCCACCAGTTTTTGTTTACAGGCAAATGATATTTTTGCAGATCTTCCAATGCACCATTGTTGCTACTTTGTCATGCCGCTGCTTGTAATCAGTCTGTGCAATCTTCTTGCAACAGCTTACCAATTGGTCCACTGTTTCTTCAGCTTCTTTGCATAGGCGGCACTTACTGTCTGTTGCTGTCTTCTCAATTTTGACTTTGTATGCATTTGTCCTTAAGGCTTGATCTTGTGCAGCCAGAATTAGTCCCTCGGTCTCTTTCTTCAATTTCCTGCTCTTAGCCATTGCCAGGTTTTATTATTATCTGCTTTCCCAGCTATTTTTTTAATGTATTGGCCATGTAGTGCTTTGTATTCCCATGCCTCTATTTTGTTCTTCATTTGGTCTTTCTTGTAGGCCAGTTTGGTCTCTCCAGTAGTTAGTAAGCCTTCCTGATATACTAATTTCAGTGCATCTTCATCATTGTTCTTCCGATATTCTTCCAAAGCCATTTTTTCTTCTTCAACCATCTGATGTACTTGTAGCATTCCACGCCCACCTATTTGCCTTGGTAGATAAAGTCTATCAATGTCACTGCGTGGATGAAGGGCATGATTCATTGTCATTATTTTTCTGGTCTGCCTATACATTGCTTTTAGTTCTGCTTGAGTCCAGTCCACTATTTCAGCTGTGTACCTAATGACTGGGATTGCCCAGGTGTTGATTGCCTTTATGGTATTTCCTCCATTGAGTTTGGACTTTAAGATCTTCTTCACTCTCTTGATGTATTCACTTCTAATCTTTTTCTTGACTTCAGTGTGCTTGATGTTGTCAGCTTGAAGGATACCCAAGTATTTTTAGTACTCTTCCTCATCCAGACTCTTAATGTTATTTTTGTGGGGCATCTTGATTCCTTCAGTTTTCATTATTTTTCCTTGTTTGATAGTAAGTGTGGCACATTTGTCCAAGCAAACTCCATTACAATATCTTGGCTATATATACGGACAGTGTTGAGCAGCGATTCTATTTCAGATGATGTTTTTCCATACAGCTTCAGATCATCCATATAAAGGAGGTGGGATAGTCTGGCAGATGTTTTTGATGTTTGATAGCCATGTCCTGAGTTATTCAGTATTGTTGAAAGAGGAAACAGTGCAATAACAAATAGTAATGGTGATAATGAATCTCCTTGAAATATTCATCTCTTGATATTATTATTATATCTATCGATCATCGCCACAGTCAGCCAGATGTTCAGACGGGATTTGGCATTTTGTCTACCTATCGAGTCCTTACCCAGGACCTGGGATAGGCAGATGTGGATGTTTGATGGTATTACAGGTATCGTCGCAGGATGGAAGCAGTTCCTAATAAGGCCGCCTTTTGCAATTGACTAATAGCAAATTTGTCAATGACAATGGTGTTCAAGTGGTGCTCCAGTTGTTTTGGGATTGCGCCCAAGGAGCCTATGACTAGTGGTACTACCCTTGCTTGCTTTTGCCACAGTCTTTCTATTTCTATTTGTAGGTCTTTGTATTTTGTTATCTTCTCCAGTTCTTTCTCTTCTATTCTGCTGTCTCCAGGCACTGCCACGTCCACTATCCAGACTTTTTTGTCTTTCTTATCGACAATTGTTAAGTCTGGGGTGTTATGTTGCAGGTGCTTGTCTGTTGAATTCTGAAGTCCCAGAGCAGTTTAATTTTATCATTTTCTATGACTTTCTCTATTTTATGATCCCACCAGTTTTTGCTTACAGGTAAATGATATTTTTTGCAGATCTTCCAATGCACCATTGTTGCTACTTTGTCATGCCGCTGCTTGTAATCAGTCTGTGCAATCTTCTGGCAACAGCTTACCAAGTGGTCCACTGTTTCGTCAGCTTCTTTGCATAGGCGGCACTTACTGTCTGTTGCTGTCTTCTCAATTTTGACTTTGTATGCATTTGTCCTTAAGGCTTGGTCTTGGGCAGCCAGAATTAGTCCCTCGGTCTCTTTCTTCAATTTTCCTGCTCTTAGCCATTGCCAGGTTTTATTATTATCTGCTTTCCCAGCTATTTTTTTCATGTATTGGCCATGTAGTGCTTTGTCTTCCCATGCCTCTATTCTGTTCTTCATTTGGTCTTTCTTGTAGGCCAGTTTGGTCTCTCCAGTAGTCAGTAAGCCTTCCTGATATACTAATTTCAGTGCATCTTCATCATTGTTCTTCAGATATGCTTCCAAAGCCATTTTTTCTTCTTCAACCATCTGATGTACTTGTAGCATTCCACGCCCACCTATTTGCCTTGGTAGATAAAGTCTATCAATGTCACTGCGTGAATGAAGGGCATGATTCATTGTCATTATTTTTCTGGTCTGCCTATCCATTGCTTTTAGTTCTGCTTGACTCCAGTCCACTATTCCAGCTGTGTACCTAATGACTGGGATTGCCCAGGTGTTGATTGCCTTTATGTATTTCCTCCATTGAGTTTGGACTTTAAGATCTTCTTCACTCTCTTGATGTATTCACCTCTAATCTTTTTCTTGACTTCAGTGTGCTTGATGTTGTCAGCTTGAAGGATACCCAAGTATTTGTAGTATTCTTCCTCATCCAGACTCTTAATGTTATTTTCGTGGGGCATCTTGATTCCTGCAGTTTTCACTATTTTTCCTTGTTTGATAGTAAGTGTGGCACATTTGTCCAAGCCAAACTCCATTACAATATCTTGGCTATATATACGGACAGTGTTGAGCAGCGATTCTATTTCAGATGATGTTTTCCATACAGCTTCAGATCATCCATGTAAAGGAGATGGGATAGTCTAGCAGATGTTTTTGATGTTTGATAACCATGTCCTGAGTTAATCAGTATTGTTGACAGAGGAAACAGTGCAATAACAAATAGTAATGGTGATAATGAATCTCCTTGAAATATTCCTCTCTTGATATTAACCTCTCCCAGCCTCTCACCATTGATCTGCAACTGTGTTTTCCATTGTGCCATCGATCTTTGCACAAATTTTCTGATGTTTCTAATGACTCCTGTTATTTCTAGGCACTTTATTATCCAATCATGTGGCAGAGAGTCAAATGCCTTTTTGTAGTCAATCCATGGCACATTCAGGTTGGTCTTCCTTCTCTTGCAGTTTTCCAAGATCATTTTGTCTATTAGGAGTTGATCTTTTGTTCCTCTGCTGTTGGGGCGGTTTCCTTTCTGCTCAGGTGGAAAGAGATTGTTTTCAACTAGATGCTGTTGAACTGCATCAGCTACTACACCAGTTAGTACTTTGAAAGTTGTTGGTAAGCAGGTAATTGGCCTGTAGTTACCTGGTGTTGCCCCTTTTGCTGGAATTTTTCATTATTAGGTAGGTTTTCCCAGTTGTTAGCCACTTTTCAATTTCTCCTCCTTGTAGTATATTGTTGAACTGTTTGGCAATGAGTGGGTGTATAACAGTTAGAGGTTTCAACCAAAACCCATGCAGTTCATCTTCACCTGGTGCTGACCAATTTTTTATTTTCTTTGCTCTTTTTTCTACCATTTTTGTTGTTATTACTAGTTCTTTCATTTCAACTTCTGTTTTATTTGCATCCACCTCTTTTAACCAAGCCGCATCCGTGTTGTATTTCTTTGGGTTATCCCATATCTGCTTCCAGAACTGCACTGTTTCTTCCTTGGTCAGGTACGACTGATTCTCTTTGCAGTTTCTCCATTGATGGATTGGTAGAAACGTTCTGATTGGATTGAAATTGGAGGTTCTGCCTATAGTTTGCAATTCGAGCTTCATATCTACTGATTTTCCTGGCTATAGCTGTTATTTGTTGCTTTATTATTTCCAGTGCTTCCTTGATCTTCCTTGTTTCTAAGTGGTATTCCTTGATTAGGTATTCTTTGGTCTTCTTGTTCTTCAGCTTCTTTTCTTTCATCTGTTCTAGCTTGCTTGCATGTGATCTTAACTTGCTGATCTTATTTTCTAGTTTAACCTTCCATTTTTCTGGTGCACTGTTTGTTTGTTTTTCTTCTTTGTTGATTTTGCATCCCAGGTATTCAGTTATAACTGCAGCGGTGCTGTACATTAGTTGGTTTGTTTCTTGCAGTGAATTGGTGCTTATACTTGCTATTGCAGTATTTGCATCTTTTAATGCTTGTGCTAGCTGTTTCTTTGAAACAAGCTTCAATGCAGGTAGCCTTATTCTGTTGGTTTTGTGCTGTTCTAGATGCTCAGTTATTCTTTGTTTCAATTCTTTTATTTCTTTAGTTAGAGGGTTTTGTTCTTCCTGAGGAAGAGGTGCATGGTTTCCAAATGAGAACAGTTGTATATCTCTGCTGGATTCCTTCACTGCCAACTCCCCCTGGTTTGCCTCTACATTCTGAATTACTTCTGGTAAGGCTTTGATTTCTTTGCCCTGGGTAAACCTTTGCAGTTCGTCCAATTCGGTTTCTGTGAATATTTTATTTCGTGTTATAAATCGGCGTTGATCTGCTAGTCTCTGTTCTGTTATTTCTGATTCTGGATGTTGTTCTTTCCAGAATTGGTGCATTCGTTTTAGATATCCTCGTCTTGTTGGACTTGATCTGTAGTAACAGATCATTATTTCTTGGTTTTCCATCACTGTGTATCTGCGACGGGTAAACACCTTTTCTTCCAGTAGTTCTGCAGCTGCTGGCCCTGGTTGCTCAGCCAACAGTCCTGTAACCCATTTTCCACCAGATATCCAGGAACTCCAATATCTAGCGCGGACCTTGTTAACCCGGGCGACGTCTGAGCCGGTATGGCATTCTGCAATTTACGTCTCACCATATTTTTTATGGGAGAGACACTCTTTGTCTGACTCCTCTGATGAGACCTGTCCAGTATGGTTGAACCTCTAGCATAGCTCTCATCTTCATCAGAGTACACAAGCCCCACAACCACGTCAAGGTAGTGCCTCACTGGGGGTTATTATTATTATTATTATTATTATTATTATTATTATTATTATTATTATTATTATTATTATGTCTGCCATTGCTATTTTTATGTGGAGGGAAGTTGTTGTCCTGCCTATGGAAATAAATAAAAACCACAGAACAGTTATCAGCTGTTTATATGCATTTCCATCATGCAGCATATTAGAGAACTAGACACTATTTATCTGCCAATTCTTAAATTCCTCAAATGATGCGTCCAATTGAAATTTCAAGACATGACTTTGCTTTTTGTAAAATCAACTTGTTGCTACACATATTTCTTAAAGATTAAGAAAAAAATGTACTTTGAATGACGTGGAACTTTTTAATCATGTCTTCAATATAGCATGAAGGAACTCTAGTAGGTCAAAGCAGTATGCAGATCTTTTATCTTGAGGGCTATGTAAATTCAGTGACAGCTTCCTGTTCAAAGGAACCATATCATCCTGCTCTCCTGCTGCACTCAAAATCACAAAGGTTAAGGGCTTGTCTGAATGTTTTCCCATCCTTAAGGGTCCTCCAATCTTTTGAGTGAGCAAAAATGGCACCATGGCTACACCTCCTGTCCTTGTTAGTTGTCCTCAGAGGTATTATTTTTGCCTCCAAAGAAAGTGGTTATTCCTCTGTTTCTTGTGTTTACCTGCAAAAGGTCTTATTAAACAAGCTTTCTTTCTAGGTGGCCAATCTGAGGTCCAGTTGGTGGAATCTGGAGGGGATGTGAGAAGACCTGGAGGGTCCCTCCGTCTCTCCTGCCAAGCCTCTGGATTCACCTTCAGCGGCTATTGAATGGGCTGGCAGTGTACATCGTGTGATGGAGGAGGAGACTGATGGTTTGTTTGATGTTGAGATTGAGTGATGGATGTGATTGATGTATTTGTTTAGATGAGGGTGATGATGTTTGTGGTTGTGTGTGATTAGGGGGGATGATGATGATGAGATGTTGTGCTTGTGTGTTTTGTGTGATTGATGTTTGTGTGACGAGTTGGTTGGATAGTGTGTAGTAGGTGGGAGTGGTGATTTTTGTGATGATTGTTTGTGGTGAGTTGATTGTGATTGTGATGAGTTGTGTGATTGTTGTGATTGTGATTGGTTGATTGAGATTTTGAGTTTTGTTGAGATGAGTGTCTGTTTGAGATTTGATGATGGTGATTGAGACAGGCTCCAGGGAAAGGACTGGAATGGGTGGCATTCATAAACACCGGTTCTGGTACTTACTACTCAGACAAAGTGAAGGGACTGTTCATCATCTCCAGGGACAATGCCAAAAGCCAGCTGTATCTGCAGATGAACAGCCTCAAAGCTGAAGACACGGCAGTCTATTACTGTGTGAGAGACACAGTGAGAGGAACTATATGTGAAGCCAAGCAAAAACTGCCCATTTCACACAGCAGCTCTGTAAACTTTTCTAACAAAAACAACTTCATCAATTTGGATTCTCCCTTCATGTCTTCATTCTGCACTTCAAGCTTCATCCATTCAATGTATAGGAATAATACTCTTTTTTTATGCAATTTCAATTTCATACTCAATCCAGGTTGATATTTACTCAGTCTATTCATTCCTGACCCCCATCCACTGATTTCACCACCCATATTTTTTAGCCCTCAATTTACTAACATTATTGTTCATTTATACAAATTAAATCAGGAGAAATATTTGGTGTTGTAGATGTGACAGCCACAGTCAAAGTCCAACTTCTAGGCCAGGACTGATTGCCACCTACTCCAGATTTTTGCATTTTAGATATGATAGTCCTACATTTATTTTAAATTAAATCAGGACAACTAGTTAGTGTTGCAGATGTTAAAATACAAAGTTCTACTTGTGAACTGAGTCTGATAGACTTAAGCCATCTTTCTTATAAACTGGTTTTAACTTCCACATGAAAATTAGATGCAAATGAAGTCACTGAGCTGTTTCTCCTTTAAATATACACAAACACACAAATGGGAATCACAGAGCCAAAGGTGTCATTGTTCTAAAGGAAAAGAGTTTTCCTTACTGCACAATGGGTCTTGCCATTCTTCGTCTTCTTTGTTTAATAGCAGCTCCTGTGTGTGAGTATCATCCAGATGGACCTGAACAATGAGATAAAACAAAAAAATAGGGTTGTGTACTAATTCCTGCTTTGTCATTCATTTAGATGTCCACTCCACCATCCTACTTGTAGAATCTGGACCAGGAACAGCGAGCCCTGGAGGATCCTTCAGATTAACTTGCAAAGTGACTGGTGACTCCATCAAGAATGCATACTGGGAGTGGATTCGCCAGGCTCCAGGAAAAGGACCAGAATGGGTGGGCCAGATAGACTGGTCTAGTAATAACTGGAGGATATACTATGCCTCATCCCTCCAAAGCCGAACAACCTTGTCTGCCGATGACTCCCGCAATGAATATTATTTGACAATGAGGTCCCTGACAGCTGCAGACTCAGCCACATATTACTGTGCACGAAGGTCACAGTGAGATAAAGCAAAGGAGGAAGTGTGAAAAACTGTTATGCATGTAATGGAAGAACAAGAAACACAAAATGGTTATCAACCATCATTTTCTGTTGGAAAGGCTCTGATGCTCAGTATTGGGGCAACTGTTTTGAATGATTTAATTTTTTCTTTGGTGGATTATTCAAGGTAATTCTGATGTGCTTCCTATTGGATACATATTATACCAATTTTGCAGGGACCTCTGATTAACTTCCAAGGGCCGTATAATGTGCTGCTTTCAATCTGAGGAACTGTTTGGCTTGATACGGGATGACCTTAAAAAATTCATCTGTCCTCTGGAATTGGCTTGGCCCTATTTTTCCAGAAAACCAGTTCTGCCTGGTGTGCAATGCCCAATAAACCACACACTGAGGTGTAGATTTACAAATGCTTTATTCTGTGCAGAAGAAAGGACACAGGAGGATCATTCCCAATAGGCATGTGTAAAGTCCACTCCTCCAATAGTACACTTTTTATAGATACTTTTCCATAAGCCCATCTTAAGCCAATCCCTGTTAGGTCATCCTATGACAGTGATGGTGAACCTTTTAGAGACCAAGTGCCCAAAAACTGTCCCCCGCCCCTGCTCTGCCTCCTGACCTGCCTGCTCCAGGCCTGCCCGCCCCCGACCCACCCACCCACAGGGCCACTCACTGCGTCCATGGCCCGCTGCAGATTGCCCAGGCAGCCCTGCAGTGCCATGCCTTTTGCCCACACCCCTCAGCATCATCTGCACACTATGGGGTGCAAGAGTGGAGTCTTGTCCCTTTTGCCCGGCTATGTACTTGGCTGTGCGGCTCCGTGCGGGCCATGCCCGGGAGCGACTCTCCTCTAGGGGGGCTGCTGGTGAGGAGGGGGCTATGGTGGAAGGTGGGGCTGGGGCAACAGTTCACGTGCCCATAGAGAGGGCTTCGAGTGCCACCTCTGGCACACGTGCCATAGGTTCGCTACCTCTGTCCTATGACCTTACCAAGGTTTGTTAATATTGCTTAGCTTGCATTTACCATGTCCAGCAGTCATCAGCACATTTGCCTCTAATTTCCAGTAACAAGTGATACATTATGTTATCATTAGTACATTAGCTCCCCCAAGTCCCTCTTTTCTTAAACCGTTGCCTGTGACACATCTGTAAAATAGAAATAGCACTTAGATTTATACACCGCTTAATAGTGCTTTACAGCTCGCTCTAAATGATTTACACAATCAGTACGTTGTCCCCAACAATCTGGGTCCTCATTTTCCTGACCTCGGAAGGATGGAAGGCTGAGCCAATCTTGAGCTAGTGAGAATTGAAGTGCTGGCAGTGGACACAGTTTGCCTGCAATACTGCATTCTAACCACAAGGAAGGAAGGAAGGAAGGAAGGAAGGAAGGAAGGAAGGAAGGAAGGAAGGAAGGAAGGAAGGAAGGAAGGAGGATCCCCAACAGTCCAGGTCCTCCATTTACCAACCTCGGAAGGATGGAAAGATGTGAAAATCGAACTACCTAACTGCCGGCAGCCGGCAGCCAGCAGAAGTAGCCTAACCAACTGTGCCAACATGGCTCTTTTATATTCATTGATATATTTAGGTTGCCTGTGCATGAAATTGCCTTGTTCCACCCTAATGAAACATATTCTGAGGATTTTACTAACTAAGGTAATTCCATTACTTCTCATGCACTAGCAAATATCTGCAAGTACCAATTTTCTATAGAGACTACAATTTTAGGCGACGGGGTCTTTTGCCTCTTCCTTCATTCCCCCCACTCCCTTTGCTGCTTATTTCAATTTTGACTCTACTTCTTTACTTGCAAATGTGGGAATTAATTCCACAAAAAGTGGTCCACATCTTCATCATGCAGAGAACTAGACAGTTATCTACCAGCTTTAATATTCCCTAAATGTTCATATGAGGCATCAGATTGAATTTTCAAGATACGGCTTTCCTTCTTAAAAAAATCAACCTGTTGCTTTACATATTTCTTAAGTGCTTTGACTGATGTTGGGACTTTGCAGCATGTCTACAACATAGGATGAAGGCCCTCTAGAACAAGGGTGTCAAACTGCTGACCCATGGGCCGGATGCATCATACCGAACTGTACCCACTCCATTGCTGGCAATGGGAAAAAGTCACAATATGTCGTGACACGTCACGTGACGTTACTAGTTACATATATGATCTTCAAGTATTTACTACTCAGACAAAGTGAATGGATAATAATAATAATAATAATAATAATAATAATAGTAGTAGTAGTAGTAGTAGTAGTAGTAGTAGTAGTAGTAGTAGTAGTAGTAGTAAAGTTGGAAGGGACCTTGGAGGTTATCTAGTCCAACCCCCTGCTCAGGCAGGAAACCCTATACCATTTCAGACAAATGGCTGTCCAGTCTCTTCTTAAAAACCTCCAGTGTTGGAGCATTCACCAGTTCTGGAGGCAGGTTGTTCCACTGGTTAATTGTTCTAACTGTCAGGAAGTTTCTCCTTAGCTCTAAGATACTTCACCATCTCCAGGGATGATGCCAAAAGCTAGCTAAATCTGCAAATGAATAGCCTCAAAGCTGAAGACACAGCAGTCTATTACTGTGGAAGAGACACACTGAGAGGAAACATTTTTGAAGCCAAGCAAAAAATGCCCATTTCATCCAGCAGCTCTTAAATGTCCCTTTGGAACAATATACAACTCCATTAATTTGTATTCTCCTTTCATGTCGTCATTTTGCACCAACCTTCATCCATTGAATTGGTAGGAATGATCCTTTTTTAGATGTAATGAATACCACATTTCAATTTCATATTCAATCCAGGTTGATATTTATTCCATCTAGTCATTCCTGACCCTCTCCCTCTGATTTCACCACCCCTATTTCTTAGCCCTTAATTTAGTAAAGTTAGCATAAATTTATCTAAATTAAATCAGGACAAATAGTTGGGGCTGTAGATATGAAAAGCACAGTGGCCGGGATGCTTTTATACATTTAACATACCTTTCTTATAAACAGGTTTTAACTTCCCCATGAAAATCAGATGCAAATCAAGTCACTGAACTGTTTCTCTTTTAAATAACCACAAACACACAAAAGAGATTCACAAAGCCAAAGATTCATTGCTCTAAAGAAAATGAGCTTTCCTTACTGCCCAATGGATCTTGCCATTCTTCTTCTTTGCTTAGTAGCAGCTCCTGTGTGTGAGTATCTTCCAGGTAGACTTGAACAATGAGATAAAAAAAATAGGGTTGTGTAATAATTCTTTCTTTGTCATTCATTTAGATGTCCACTCCACTGTCCAACTTGTGGAATCTGGGCCAGGAAGAGTGAGCCCTGGAGGATCCGTCAGATTAACTTGCAAAGTGACTGGTGACTCTATCAAGAATGTATACTGGGAGTGGATCCGCCAGGCTCCAGGAAAAGGACTGGAATGGGTGGGCCAGATAGACTGGGATGCTAACAAGTGGAGGACATTCTATGCCTCATCCCTCCAAAGCCGAACAACCTTGTCTGCCGATGACTCCCGCAACGAATATTATTTGACAATGAGCTCCCTGACAGCTGCAGACTCAGCCACATATTACTGTGCAAGAGGTCCACAGTGAGATAAAGCAAGGGAGGAAGTGTGAAAAACCTCTGATCCTTTGCCTGATGAAACTTAGTTCTTCATTAAAGCTGTCATTCTCTGCAGAGAGGAACAAGCTACTAATTCCAGGTTAACAAGAAGTAGTACTAGACTTCAGGGCTGATATTCAGATAGAGAAGGATTAAGAAAAGCAGTCCTCTGTTATTTCACCTTTTCTCTTCCTGTTCCTCCTTAGTATGTCCCAATGTGCATTGGCTTTCAAACAAGGACAGTATGGGCATGGGATGGTAGGAATGGAAAGAATCTGATCAATCCCTATATTACATTTTTCTTCATAGATAACAGTCTCAACAGGGCTGAACTACACATTACATCTGTGACAATGAGCATCTGCTGGTTCTTAAGAAATATGCTTATAGTTTACATATATATATAGTTTTTATCAACTGAATGGATAAATTAAATGTTTGCAAAATGAATCTTTATGAAGACTAGTACCAATGAATAAATATATTGCATTATTTTATTTTTATTTATTTCTTGAGGTGGGCTATTGAGTTCATTCCTTTCAGCCTGGAAGTACTGGATATCTCCCGGAGATTGGAAACATTGTCCTAAACCAGGGGTGTCAAACTCAATTTCATTGAGGGCCGCATCAGCATTGTGGTTGCCCTCAGGGGGCCGGGTGGGTGTGGCCAGGGTGGGTGTGGCCTACTGGATGGGTGTGGATGGAGTGGGTGTGGCCTAAGGGGTGGGCATGGCCACTCTACATCGTTCGCATCAAGTGTGCCTGTGGACTGCTGAGCAGGAGTGGGATAGTTCTGAGGGTCTCTGGAAGAAGGGGGTGGGACCAGGGCAAGTGCCAAGGCATGGTCCACTGGAGGAGCCTCATTGTTCCTCTCAGGCCATGCGGGGGGGGGGCTTATGGAGCTAAGACTGAATGCGTTTCAGCAAAGATGGCCATCACAAAATTGTACATTGGGCCAGGGCCAAGGCAGTGGGGGCCGTTCCCTCACTGTTTCCGGGATGGCTTCACGAGCCACATGAAACCACTTTGTGGGCCGCATCCAGCCCCTGGGCCTTGTGTTTGACATGTCTGTCCTAAGCCCTGTTTTCTTTCCCACATAATGAAAGTCTATTCAGACCTGATGGCTGTCTTCTACCTGCTTTGCAAAAGAGGGCAGCAGTGTCTAACAAATTGACATTCTCCACTTTACAAAAAAATGAAAGTGAGGTTTTAACTGTTAGCTTGGTGGTTTTCCCTGCTGCTTCCGAACTATCACTCAACAGGTCCCTGAAGACTATCCTTCCCCAAGAGACTTTCCATAATTCCTTTCTATAAGGTCTGCGACACAATTATCTCCCTTTCTTCCTTTTTCATTTTCAGACCAAGCTTGATATGTTTGAAACAGTTCCTTTCTCTTCATTCACTGACTGCCCTCTTTCTTCATTCATAACTATAGTTGCACTAAACATAACTAAGTTGCACTAAACTCAATGTTATTTCCCTCCCTATCATGTAATGAATGAGTTTCCCATCAGGGGGTTTATGTTTCCCAAAACCTCATGTGTCTCCTTGCTGAAAAAGAAAAAATAAATAAATTTCTGTTGCTCTTGATTCCTGGGGATATGGAACATTGATGTGGTTTGCTACTTCCACTTTCTGAGATTTGTTTTCTTTCAGCTTTGTAGCCTGACCTGCAATTCTAGCATTACCTGCCAGTTTCTCATTCAAGTTGTAAAGGAATCCAATCCTGCTGAGATGTTGGCCAATGAGACACAACTAAGGGAATGATCAGCTAAAAGGCAGTTCATCCTGCAGCAGAATTGATGGGACAACTAGCCAACTCACCACAGCCAACTTGCCATGGGCCAAGTCAACATGGGACAATTCAACAATTCAATCTAAATATATATATATATATATCTTATTTCTATGGAATCCATTGGATCCCAGCACAGATCAACTCTGTAGCCAAGACACTCATCTCCAGAACAAAACGCTTAGCTGACGAACAACACCTAAAACCCGAACTACACACTCTCACCAATGTACTAACATCCAATGGATTCCATAGAAATAAGATTACAAACCTAATCCAAAAAGAAACCCCCACCAAAATCCAAGACAAAGAACAAGAAAACGGCAAAGCCCTCCTCCCATACATAAAAGGCACCACAGACAGAATCAGTAAGATCCTCCATAAACACAACATCAAAACAGCATTCTGCACAAACAGAAAAATATCCACCATCCTTAGAAACCCCAAAGATAAAATTGAATTAGAAAATCAAGGAGTATACGAAATCCCATGCACCACTTGTCCCACCACATACATCGGACAAACCAACAGAAGAATAAGTGCACGCATTGAAGAACATAAGAACTCAGTCAAAAAAGAGGAACCAACATCTTCCCTGGTCCAACACCTTAAAGCCACAGGACATGAAATTGACTTTAAAAATACCAGAACCATTGCCAAAAGTGAACATTTTAATAACAGAATAATCAGAGAAGCCATCGAGATAGAAAAACGCCCACACAGCATGAACAAGCAAGATGATACCTCCCGCATACCAGCCATTTGGAAACCCGCCCTTATTGACAAACGACTCCCTAACACAAAAAATGATACCAGACCCACACTCACAAAAACCACACAGGATGTCACCACCACACATCCACGCAAAAAACAAACCCAAAGCCACACCGATGACGAGGCATGACCACAAACCAGAAGCCATACCACAGCTGCATCATTAGCCACTTTAAACCCCTCCAATCCATACATGAAGCAAACTGACACCCTCCATGAAGAAGAAGCACGACCATGAACGCGAAGCCAAAAAATAGCAAGGCAGCCCAAAATCTTAAACCCCTCTGCAACTCAGACTAACCTGAGCACAACCAAACAGAACACTCCCCCAGCCAATCAGAGCACAGCCAAGCCCCTAACCATTCAGAACATACCTCCACCCAATCAGAACACAGCCAAGCTCCCACCCAATCAGTTCATACCCCACTGGCAGTTAAAAGGAATAAACAGCTAAGACCACACATTGCTGCTCAAAGCACGAAGCTGAAAGCACCAGCCTGAAGATGACAAATGGGACTTCATCGAAACGTCGCCAAGACACTTCCAATTTTACGCGGGAGAAAACCCGAACAACCAAAGACCTACATACAAATACCTGCGAAAACCTCAGAAAATATATATATATATATATATATATAAATTTTTCTCATTCACATTTTATTTTGTACCTCTTTCTTCATCCCTTCTTTAAAAAGACTTCATTCTACCATTTCTTAAATTTTAGTATAATTCTTGTTTCATAGTGAGTTGTCGTGTGACAAATTAGCTGTAATGAGTTGGCTGCGGCAAGATGGCTATGATGAGATGGCGGTGGTGAGTTGGCCATGGTAAATGGTCTATAGGTAAATGGTCTTAGAACTGAAGCAGGAATGTGGGTGGGACAAGAAGAGACTCTCCCTCATATGAAACCATTGTAGATTCTCCACGAGTAAATTACAATAACAGGTTTGCATGCACACTGAGAGCTTCTGCACCAGAGACAAATTCCTGGTGTATCTAATCACACTTGTGAAATAAATATTCAATTAATTTAATTCAATAATGAAAGTGGTTGTAAAGATATCCAATCCGACTTAGATGTGTTGGCCAATGAGACACAACTAAGGGAATGGTCAGATAAAAGGCAGTTCAGCCTGCAACAGGACGGAAAGGGATAACTAGCCAAGTCACCATGCTCCAACTCATCACAGGACAATTCAACAATTCAATTTAATTATTTAAAAAAAATAAAAAAAATTCTCATTCATAGAAAGAGTACAGAGAAGAGCAACAAAGATGATTAGGGGACTGGAGGCTAAAACATATAAGGAACGGTTGCTGGAATTGGGTATGTCTAGTTCAGTGTTTCTCAACCTTGACAATTTTAAGGCATGTGGACTTCAACTCCCAGAATTCTACAGCCAGCATTTCTGGCTGTGGAATTCTGGGAGTTGAAATCCACATGCCTTAAAATTGTCAAGGTTGAGAAACACTGGTCTAGTTTAATGAAGAGAAGGACGAGGGGGCACATGATAGCAGTATTCCAATATCTCAGGGGCTGCCATAAAGAAGAGGGAATTAAGCTATTTTCCAAAGTACCTGAAGGCAGGACAAGAAGCAATGGGTGGAAACTAATCAAGGAGAGAAGCAACCTAGAACTAAGGAGAAACTTCCTGACAGTGAGAACAATTAATCAGTGGAACAGCCTGCCTCCAGAAGCGGTAAATACTCAACACTGGAAGTTTTTAAGAAGAGACTGGACAGCCATTTGTCCGAAATGGTGTAGGGTTTCCTGCCCGAGCAGGGGGTTGGACTAGATGACCTCCAAGGTCCCTTCCAACTTTACTACTATTATTATTACTATAATTCATTTTGGCAGTCCTTTTGACCCCCTTTTTAATGATCTTATTCCACCTCCTTACATTTTAGTGTAACTCTTGTTTCATGGTGAATCGTCTCATGAGAAATTGGCTGTGGCGAGTTGGCTATGATAAGTTGGCTGTGGTGAGTTGGCCATGGTGTGTTGTCCTAGACCTGCAGCAGGAATGTGGGTGGGACAAGAAGCTTGGAAGACACCCTCCCTGTAATGAAAACATTGTAGATGCTTCCTGGGTAAGTTACAATAACAGATAAATGGCATATTATCGTTGCAATATATCTGCCAATGTTTAACGAGAGGGGATAAAATGTTTTTTGGTTTTTGTCATTTTAATTCACATTTTTAATGTTCTTTTCTAGTTTTGTTTTAAACTGAGTTATTTTTCCCCCCTTGGGATTTTGTGTTTTAATCTTTTGAATAGAATAAAAATAAAAAGCACAATTAAAAAAAGGAAGAGACCCTCCCTAATTTTGGGGTTGTGACAGGAGGGGAGAACTAAAATCTTTCAGAATTACAAGATTCTGATAATGAATCCTTACAATTAAGTAGACCTGGAGCATCTGCTCTACTTTGTAAGGCTGACAATGGATAAAACAATTACCACTTTACAATGCCTTGGTAAGGCCACACTTGGAACACTGCATCCAGTTTTGGTCACCAAGATGTAAAAAAGATGCCGAGACTCTAGAAAGAGTACAGAGAAGAGCAACAAAGATGATTAGGGGACCGGAGGCTAAAACATATGAGGAACAGTTTCTGGAATTGGGTATGTCTAGTTTAATGAAGAGAAGGACGAGGGGGGACATGATAACAGTGTTCCAATATCTCAGGGGCTGCCACAAAGAGGGAGTCAAGCTATTCTCCAAAGCACCTGAAGGCAGGACAAGAAGCAACAGATGGAAACTAATCAAGGAAAGAAGCAACCTAGAACTAAGGAGAAATTTCCTGACCGTTAGAACGATTAATCAATGGAACAACCTGCCTTCAGAAGCTGTGAATGCTCCAACGACTGGACAGCCGTTTGTCTGAAATGGTGTAGGGTTTCCTGTCTGAGCAGGGGGTTGGACTCGATGACCTCCATGGTCCCTTTCAACTTTATTTATTTATTATTATTATTATTATTGTTGTTGTTGTTGTTGTTGTTGTTGTTGTTGTTGTTATTATTATTTTCCTGAGTTTTACAAAGATGAACATGGCTGTGTTTACTGATGTTTCCCATTTAGCTAAGGACAAGATATGAGACTATGCCATCTCACACAGTCCTCTGACTTCTCCCCACCTTGGCCTTACGAAGTTCTGCAGATAAGTGATACAATTCTGAAAAGAATCCTGTGATATAGCAATATCTTGCATCTATTTCCCAGGTGCAATAACAGGTTGTGTGCTTATGAAAACGTTGCATTCTTGACCCAAAAGGGCTTTCTGGGTTTTCTCAAAACTATCTTTTTTTTCTGAATGATTAATTCCAAATGGTTTTCATGATCCTCTTTATCTGAAGGTTTATGCAAATATGGAGATACTTGCTTTAAAAAAAAACAAAACAAAACTTTGCATCCATCCTTCCACCCACAACACCATCCAGAGAAATAAATGCAGTGTTTTTTTTTGTTTTGTTTTTTTACCAAGTGAGAGGAACTCAAAAATAATGATTTGGCTGCAGTTAGTTCTCCTTGCAACTGTCTTCACAGGTAATCTTTCCTCTTTTTATATATGACAGGGAAATACACACACACACACACACACACATACAGGGATGGGCAGCATCTGTTGATTCAGACTTGTAAGATGGTGTCTCAACTTTCAGATAAGACTACAGGGGAGAGTGATGAAGAAAGGGGGTGATCTAAATCTCCCCCCCCTCTTTTCCATTTGGGGGCAGATACAAGACTTGTAGTTAAAGTGGGGGGGGGGGTTGGGGAGTCAAAACATTTTCATTCTCTTTTTAAAATTTCTCCAAATCTGCAAAATCAAACTCAGAACAAGAACATCTGAAAATGCTTGCACATTCAACTGGATGGATTTCACTGACAACCTTTCAGATTATTTTCAGACAGATTTGGGGACTTTAATAGCAGGATTGGAAGTGGGTTGAATCTTAGGAGCTTGTCACCTCTGCTAGCATGTTAGCAGCTTTATTTGGCAAACGAAAGACCACGATTGGTGATTTGGCTGCCGTATTTCAGCTACAAAATCTGGAATTGTTCTAAGCCTGTTTGCAACTCAAAGTCTACCTTTGAACTAGAGGGGGAAAAAAAGATGGCATTTGTCTGTGAAGTCATATGAAAAAAATGGAATATTATATCCTTCTGTCCAGGTATCCACTTGGAGGTCCAGTTGGTGGAATCCGGAGGAGACACTAAAAGGTCTGGTCAGTGCCTCCATCTCTCCTGTCAGTATTCTGGAACCACATTCAGGAGAGATGAAATGCACTGGGTGAGACAAACTCCTGGGAAAGGACTGGAATGGGTTGCATGGGTAGACAACACAGGTGATCAGAGCCCCGTGTACTAAGCTGACTCGATGAAAGGACGCTTCACCATCTCCAGGAGAGATGCCTCCAACACAATCTACCTGCAAATGAACTCCCTCAAACCTGAAGACTCTGCTTTCTATTACTGTACAAGAGAGCCAGCCACACCGTGAGAAAAGGCAATGCAAAACCTCCTTTTGTTTATGGAAACACCACTAGGCAGTTCAGCTGCAGCATACTCAGAGGGGAAGGAAGAGACCACAATGATAGTCCACTGCTCAGTCAGGGTAAGTCAGAAACAACAGGTTGATGTAGCTTCCCCCAGATGTGAATGATGGCCATTTCATGGTAAAGAAAAGAGAGGAAATTGTTTGCAGTTGAGGCTCTACTCAACTCTACATTGATGTGTTCATTTTCATAAGTGGGCCAACAAGGAGGAACTCATAGATTTGAAGAATGCAATTAGGATAGACTATGGGGAAAAAATGATGATGTCTAGGAAAATTGAAGTTTGTAAAAGAAAGGGAAGAGAGAAGGTAGAACAAAGACTCCACAGGAAAAAAAAAATGTAGGAATTGTTCCATGCCTGGAATGCTTCTCAAGAAATTACTATCTTCTCCATAAAACCAAGGCTGATGTCATTACCAACCTCCATTCTTGAACATAAAGGAAATTGTATTTCTGGAAGACCACAAGGTGACTTATTCAACTTACTCAAAGTAAATATGAAGTCATTTTTGGGAAGTGACTTCTCGGGTTGCAACAGACACCAGTGTATCTTCTTCCTCTGTGAGCCTGCATCACATTTAGTCTGTTTGCTTTAACAAACCATGGGATCTTATCAATAATGGATGGACTGTCACATATCCTCCCAGTCTGTCTCTTAGGTGGCTAATAAATACTTCTGTAAGGGTGTGTCTGTGCGTCACTGTTGATTCTAGAAACACTTTTCTCAGTTGGAACTTTTGCAAAATAACATTTTACTTTCTCCCTTGAAAAAATCTTACCTCTTTGTGTAACAATTTTAACATTTTACCCTTTTTATTATTTATTAGAATGTATTAATAAATCTAAAGTAAGGTTCTGCGTTTAGATAAGAAAAACCAAATGTACAGGTATAGTATAGGTGGTACCTTGCTCAATAGTAGTAACTGTGAGAGGGATCTTGGCGTTCTAGTGGACAATCACTAGAGCCAGCAGTGTGCTGCAGCTGACAAAAAAGCCAACACAGTGCTAGGCTGCATTTAACAGAGGGATAGAATCAAGATCATGTGAAGTATTAATACCACTTTACAATGCCTTGGTAAGGCCACACTTGGAATACTGCATCCAGTTTTGGTCACCACAATGTAAAAAAAATGTTGAAAGAGTACAAAGAAGAGCAACAAAGATGATTAGGGGACGGGAGGCTAAAACCTATAAGGAACGGTTGCTGGAATTGGGTATGTCTAGTTTAATGAAGAGAAGGATGATAGCCATGTTCCAATATCTTAAGGGTTGCCATAAAGAAGCAAGAGTCAAGCTATTCTCCAAAGCATCTGAAGGCAGGACAAGAAGCAATGGATGGAAACTAATCAAGGAGAGGAGCAACCTAGAACTAAGGAGAAACTTCCTGACAGTTAGAACAATTAACTAGTGGAACAACCTGCCTCCAGAAGCAGTGAATGCTCCAACATTGGAAGTTTTTAAGAAGAGACTGGACAGCCATTTCTCCAAAATGGTATAGGGTTTCCTGCCTGAGCTGGGCGTTGGACTAGATGACCTCCAAGGTCCCTTCCAACTTTATTATTATTATTATCGATCATCGCACAGCCAGATGTTCAGACTGGATTTGGCATTTTGTCTACCTATTGAGTCCTTACCCAGGACCTGGGATAGGCAGATGTGGATGATTATTATTATTATTATTATTATTATTATTATTATTATACATTAAGGAAATCTACAAGGTCAAAACAGAGAGTGGCATTTTGATCCCAAAGTTATGCAAATTCAGGAGCAATTTCCTGCTCAAATGAGGTATCACTTTGGATTGTCAAGGCTTTACTTCTTACAGAATAAACCTGATGCTTCATGTATTGATTAGAAGTTCAAAATTGTCCGCTTTGACTAATGTTGGGACTTTTTCAGCATTTTTTAAGTGGAGGTTTAGAAGGTCCTAGCATGTAGCTCTTTTATCCTGAGGGCTATGTAAATTGAGTGACAGCTTCCTGTCCAAAGGAACCATATCATCCTGCTCTCCTGCTACACCCAAAGACACAAATGTTGAGTGCTTCTCTGGATGCTTTGCAGTCAATAGGAATCCTCTGAGCAAGGAAATATGGCACTCTGGCTAAACTTTATGTCTTTACTCCTAGTCCTCACAGGTATTAGTTTCATTTCCAAAGAGATGGTTTACTCCGCCTTTTTATATATTACACTATTGGGTCTTATTAAACAACTTTTCCTTCTAGGTGTCCAATCTGAGATCCAGTTAATGGAGTCTGGAGGGGATGTGAGAAGACCTGAAGAGTCCCTTCGTCTCTCCTGCCAAGCCTCTGGATTCACCTTCAGCAGCTATAGCATGGGCTGGGTGAGACAGGCTCCAGGGAAAGGACTGGAATGGGTGGCATACATCTATCCTGATTCCAGTCAAAAGTTCTACTCAGACAAAGTGAAGGGCCGCTTCACCATCTCCAGAGACAATGCCAAAAGCCAGATGTATCTGCAGATGAACAGCCTCAAAGCTGAAGACACGGCAGTCTATTACTGTGCCAGAGACACAGTGAGAGGAAGTGAATCTGAAGCAAAGCAAAAACTGCCCATTTCACAAAGCAGTTTTGTAAATTTCTCTTACATTAGAAATACAGATTCATTATTAGTATTCTTCTCCCAGGTTTTAATTTGAAATTCAACCTTCATTTTTCTTTACAAAAAGATTCTTCTTTTTATTTTCTGACAATCAGCTCCTCACCTCCATTTCATATTGAGTGATACTTAGTCAATCTAGTCCCGTGGTGGTGAACCTATGGCACGCATGTCACAGGTGGCATGCAGAGCCCTCTCTGTGGGCACGCGCGCCATCACCCCAGTCCTAGGGCTTCAGCTGGGTTTTATAAAACCTTTTCGCTTTAGGCCTCTGCTGCCATGTGCAAAAAAAAAAGTTTAATCAATAAATCAATTTCAACTTCTCATGGGAAAAAAAAGATCTCGCAAAGTTGGAATTGATTGATTAAACTTTTTAGTCCCACCCAGTCTGCTGTTACCACTGCAGCCATGCCCACCCAATGGGCCACATCCACCCGGCACCCAATGATACATAAGTGGGTTTTGGGTTGCAGTTTGGGCACTTGGTCTCTTTTTTTTTTTAATTGAAATTTTTTATTTTTTCCATTTAAACATTATAAAAATACAATATAATTTTAAAATAAGATAAATTCATAACCATTGGTGCGACCCGCCCATTCCCCCCAGGCTGTGTCCACCCTTTCTTAAAACATTCCCTACTTCCCTCCTCTTTCTCTCCTCCCCTCCTACTCTTTTCCCCTCCCCCTCTCCTCTCAATACCCTACTTCCTCTCTACACCTTCTCTCCTCTCATCCCTATCAAACCCATGAACGCAGCATAAGGGGAGTTGGGCACTTGGTCTCTAAAAGGTTCACCATCAACTGATCTAGTCATTCCTCAAACCTCCTCCTTCATTTCACTGCTCACATTTCTTCATACCCTTGATCCATATTTATTTCTTTGAAATATTCGGATTTTGTTTCTTACTGTCATTTAAGTTACTGCTTTTTTTTGACCTGTCAATCACATTGACGTTTCCCTGGTAATTACCAGCTTAGTTTTCCATTTTCTTTTCTTACCTCTAATAGTTCATTCAATCTCCCTTCTCTAAATGTATATCCACCATCTTTGGATGTGTACCCAGTTGATGGAAAAGCTGTATATTTAATAACTGGGAATTCTGAAGGAAATATTTACAGCAGGAAGAGTGTACCAACAGGGAGGTTAGTACAAGAGAAACAAGTCCAACTTCTCCCATGAGACAAGGTTCAGGAAAAGGATTGCATAACCATCAAACTGTGTGGAATAGCACTGATAATGGCTACCAGAGATTCTTGAATAAGAACTGCTACTTCTCATCCCCTGTTCTAGAGTCTTGAGCCATGGTGGCGCAGTGGTTAGAATGCAGTACTGCAGACTACTTCTGCTGACTCCTGGCTGCCTACAGTTTGGCAGTTCAATTCTGACTGGCTCAAGGTTGACTCAGCCTTCCATCCTTCCAAGGTTGGTAAAATGAAGGCCCAGATTGTTGGGGGCAATAGGCAATAGGCTGACTCTGTAAACTGCTTAGAGAGGGGTGTAAAGCACTGTGAAGCAGTATATGCTATTGCTATCCCATGTCAGTCAGAGTTGGAAGGGACCTTGGAGGTCTTCGAGTCCAACCCTGTGCTTGAGCAGAAAACCCTATACCATTTCAGGCAAATGGCTGTCAATTTCTCTTGTCTCTTTTTCTGCACCCACAACTTCTGAAGGCAAGCCATTCCACTGGTTGATGGTTCTCACAGTTAGTTCTAGATTCCTTCTCTCCTCGATTAATTTCATGTTTTTCATCCTAATTTTCTATGAGCTGAGCTAGGACAAAGGAAAAACAAGGCAGCCTTGCCTAACTTTGTAAAAGGAATCCTGATCTCCTTTGGACCTTAGTGTCTGATGGCTTTATTAGAAAGATCAAAATGAGAACTTTGCCCTCTCCAAATTCTCCAGAGCAGTAACCTTCCCATGGATATTTCTGATGAGAAAATCAAAGAGCAGTTTTGATTTCTCATTGTAGCTGTTTTGATCTTCAGGAGTTCAGCTATGCCTTCCTACACTTACTTCCTCTCTTTCAAAGCAAGCATCTCCCTGGAGAACCAGACCTTTTACACCAGGGGTCACTATTGTCCCACATAATTGGATTGTTCATAGGGGGAGGGGAAGGCAAATCACATCACAAGTTTTGATGAGATTTCAATTTTGAGCCTAATTATTCCCTTGGTTGCTGGCTTGAAAATTCATAGAGATCATCTTGATGTGGGCAGTGGTTAGAATGCAGCACTGCAGGCTACTTCTACTGACTGCCAGCTGCCAGCAGTTCAGCAGTTTGAGTATCACTGGCTCAAGGTTGACTCAGCCTTCCATACTTCCAAGCTGGATAAAATAAGGACTCAGCTTGTTGGGGGCAATATGCTGACTCTTTAAACTGCTTAGAGAGGGCTGTAAAGCACTGTGAAGAGATATATAAGTCTAAGTGCTATTGCTATCACATGTCAGTCAAGTTTCTCAAGAAGCTACTATTCTTTTCATAAAACCAAAGCTGAGTTCAGTATAGTCCTTCTTTCTTGAACACAAGGCAAACTGATTTTTTTAAAAATATGTTTTATTATTTTTTTACATAATCACCTTAATATTTGGTAAAGATCACAATGTTGTTGTTATTAAAAAAAAAAACAATCAATAGCAATTAGTTTCTATACTTCTATAGGCCATTGACTTTTCTTGATGTTCTCTTCTTCCAAAAATGTTCTCTTTTGCCATCCTTGAATTAATACAATTCTTATTAGTTGGATAAATAACAATTAAATGTAGACATTTTTTTTTAATATTTCTGCAAATAATAACCACATGTCAACGCTGCAAATACTGTATATTCTTGCTTTGACAAAATATGCAGAACTGTCTGGTATTTTTAGAGTTAATGTAGAGCAGAGGGGAAAGGAGGGAATAGCCCGCAAAAGAGAGAGGAAGGGAACCTTTGCCCTTCACACTAATTGGAGAACATGATATATGACAGCAAATTTAGGGAGGAAACATGCTGATAATTAATTGCTCAGGGGAAGAGAATTTAGATCTTAGTATTCCTTCGTTATGTCATGCCGACATTTTGTAATGTAATAAAAGACTTTTAGGAAAATCAATGCCTGGAAGTTCTTTGAAGTGTTTCATTAGCCGGAACCATGACACCACATTGATATAAAACTTCTTTTCTAACTGATCATCTTGACTGCCTTATCATAGATCCTGTTTAAAATTCTTATTTAAATTTGCTTTCCCCACAATATTCAAAACATTCTTAGTGGTTAAGATTTTCATTACAAATAAGTATTTAAGTTTTTTTCCTCATACTGGCCATCCCAACACTTTTACATTTCTCATATCTTAAAAAAAGAAAAAAAAATCAAAGAAAAGAAAAAGGAAAAAAAGAAAAGAAATAAGAAGATAGTATACTACTTAATATACACAAAATACTAATGTACATTTATATCCAGAATTTTTCTCTTCTTTTTAACCATATTCAAGGGCAAACTGAATATTTTTGAAGACCACAAAGTAACTTATTCAACTTTTTCAAAGAAAATGTTTGGTGGTGAACTGATTTCCTGGAAACCACAAAATCTCCTTTCTGGGCTAGGTAGGATTCACTGATGGAGTTAATCCACTTGCAGATCTACAAGAGGGAAGCAAAGAGAAAAAAGATTATTTATTGCCATCTAGTCCATATTCAATAGTCCTGTATTAATCCAAATTAAATCATGACAAATAGTTGGGATTTTAGAAGTGAAACCATGGTTAAAGTTCTATTGTGGACTGAAACTCATTGATTGATTTAAGCCATTCTACTCATTCCCAAAGCACCATCTCTCATTTCGCCATCCATACTTCTTTACATATATGAAACCACAATCAATGTCCCACTTCAGGGCTAGGACTAACTGGTGGACTTAACCTACATTCTTATAAAGTGGTTTTAACTTCCACTTGAAACTCAGATGCAAATGAGATCACTGAGCTGTTTCTCCTTTAAATAATCACAGTCACACCAAGGAGCATCCCAGACCCAAAGTATCATTGCTGTAAAGAAAGATTGTATTTCTCACTGCCCAATGGATCTTGCCATTCTTCTTCTTCTTCTTTGTGTAGTATCTGCTCCTGTGTGTGAGTATCTTCAAGATAGACCTCAACAATGAGATAAAACAAAAGCAGAGTTGTGTACTAATTCCTGCTTTGTCATTCATTTAGATGTCCACTCCACTGTCCAACTTGTGGAATCTGGACCAGGAACAGTGAGTCCTGGAGAATCCTTTAGATTAACCTGCAAAGTGACGGGGAACTCTATCAAGAGTGTGTGGTGGGAATGGATCCGCCAGGCTCCAGGAAAAGGACTGGAATGGGTGGGCCAGATAGACTGGTATGCTGACGAGTGGAGAACATTCTATGCCTCATCCCTCCAAAGCCGAGCAGCCTTGTCTGCCGATGACTCCCGCAACGAGTATTATTTGACAATGAGTTCCCTGACAGCTGCAGACTCAGCCACATATTACTGTGCACGAAAGCCACAGTGAGATAAAGCAAAGGAGGAAGTGTGAAAAACCTAGTTGTTTCTTGGTCTTTGCTTGAAGAGATTTTTATCTTTTCACATTAATGAACAGAGGTAACTTGGTTCTTCTTTCAGACCATCATAGTCTGCAAAGGTGAACAAGTTATTCTTCCAGCTCAACAACAAGTAGTACTAGACTTCAGAGAGGCTGCTCCTATTCAGAACAGCACATGGCATGCTATTTGCTTCTTCTTTCTCTTGTTCTTTTGTTTCTTTTCTCCTATTTGTTTTCTGAAGAACTGGCTGAAACATCCTTGTCATGGAGAAGGATTAAGAGATACAGAGCCCTGGTAGTTGGGTTGATTAACAAGTTCTAAGACAGTGTTTCTCAACCTTGACAATTTTAAGGCATGTGGAGTTCAACTCCCAGAATTCCACAGCCAGCAATGCTGGCTGTGGATTTCTGGGAGTTGAAGTCCACATGTCTTAAAATTGTCAAGGTTGAGAAACACTGTTCTAAGAGTTATATAACCTTTGCTCTTCCCATTCTCTTCAGCATATCCAGATGTGTATTGGTTTTTCAAACCATTAGAGTATGCAGATGGGATTGTAGGGATGGAAAGAATCTAATCAGTCACTGTAGAGAATTCTACTTCATTGACAGCAATTTCATCAGGGCTGAACTACACATTATATCTAAGAAATATGAGTATTTGCTAGCTCTAAGGAAATAAGTGCATATATTTAGAAATGTGTGTCTGTACATGTATATATATATATATTTCTTCCTCCCATATTTGGGCCGACAGGGCGCATCAAAAAGAACTCAACACACGCACATACACACACACGCACGCACACACACACACACATATATGTGTGTGTTTTTGTGTGTGTGTGTGTGTGTTGTATATTGTTTGCTTTATCAATTAAATGGATAAATTAAATATTTTCAAAATGACACTTTGAAAACTAATTCCAAGTGAATAAATATATCATACTATTTTTTATTTATTTCTTAAGGTGGGGCTAATGAGCTCATTCTATTCAACCTGGAAACTCTGGAGAACTCCTGGAGATCAGAAACATTGTCCCATGCCGTGTTTTCTTTCCCACATAATGAAAGTGTCTTCAGACCTTTAGCCTGATGGCTCCCTTCTACTTGCTTTGCAAAAGAGGGCAGCAGTGTCTAACAAATTGACATTCTCTACCTTACTAAAAATGAAAGTGTGGTTTCAGCTGTTAGCCAGATGGTTTCCTCTGCTGCTTCCGAACTATCACTCAACAGGTCCCTGAAGACCATCCTCTCCCAAAAGACTTTCTATAACTCCCTTTCTTCCTTTTTCATTTTCAGACCAAGCTTGATTCATTTGAGAAAGTTCCTCTTCCTTAGTTCACTGCCTGCTCTTTTTGTTCATTCCTAACTATGACTTGGGGTGAAAGAAAGATGCAGAAAAAATATATGTGCATGTAAGAATATGGGCATATATTTAATATTGGTGAATATTTACACAGAGAGTGCCAGTGCTAGGGAAGGGAAGCGAAGGGAAGGGAAGGGAAGGGAAGGGAAGGGTGCCAATCCCATTTTCTATGGGGAGAAAGAGAAGGAAAATTGTTGTCTTGCCTACGAAAAGAACACAAAATGGTTATCAGTGATTTACATCACTATCATGCAAAGTAGTAGAGCACTAGATACTAGTTATTTGTCCATATTTATATTCCCTAAATGTTCAAATGATGCATCAGGTTGAACTTTCAAGATATGACTTTCCTTCTTACAAAAGCAATCTCTTGCTTCACATATTCCTTAAGGATTAAAAAAAAAATCTGCTTTGATTAATGTTAGGAGTTTTTAAGCATGTCTTCAATGAAGGATGAAGGCACTCTAGAAGTTCAAAGCAGCCTGGGTGTCTTTTATCCTGAGGAATATGTAAATTCATTGACAGCTTCCTGTTCAAAGGAACCATATCATCCTGCTCTCCTGCTACACTCAACATCTTAAAGGTTGGGTACTTGCCTGTTTTCTCATCAATAAGAATCGTGCAATTTTTGAGCAAGCAGAAATGGCATTCTGGCTAAACCTCATGTCCTTGTTAGTTGTCCTCAAAGGTATTGTTTTCTCTTCCAAAGAGAGAGGTTATTCTTCAGTTTCTTGGGTTACCTGCAGGAGGTCTTATTAAGCAACCTTTATTTCTAGGTGTCCAATCTGAGGTTCAGTTGGTGGAGTCTGGGGGAGATGTGAGAAGACCTGGAGAGTCCCTCCGTCTCTCCTGCCAAGCTTCTGGATTCAACTTTGGTGGCTACCACATGGGTTGGGTGAGACAGGCTGCTGGGAAAGGACTTGAATGGGTAGCATTCATATACACTGATTCCAGTGGAAAGTTCTACTCAGACAAAGTGAAGGGGCGCTTCACCATCTCCAGGGACAATGCCAAAAGCCAGATGTATCTTCAAATGAACAGCCTCAAACCAGAGGACACGGCTGTCTATTACTGTACGAGAGACACAGTGAGAGGAAGTGAATCTGAAGCAAAGCAGAAACCTTCCATATCTCAAAGACATTTTCCAAGTTCACCCAATAACCAGAGCTTGAACTGGTACATAATTATTGTGAGGAATCATGCAAAAGCACCATAAACATTGTCTTTCCTGAAAAGATTTCACAAATAGAGTGATAAAGACAGAGAAAGACAGAGAGCCAGAAATGAGAAGCCAATGCTAACTCACAAAGCATATTTTCTATAAGCAGAACTAGAGGATAGAAAATCAAATTGTAGCCAATCACAAAACTTCCAAATGTGCTTTCCATACAGGTAACGCTCAGCGTACAACCATTTGTTTAGTGACTGTTAGAAGTTACAACGGTACTGAAAAAAGTGACATATGATCATTTTTCACACTTTGTAGCATCCCCATGACTAAAATTTTGATGGGAATTGATTCATATTTATTTTATTTTTTAAAAACAAATTTTATTGATTTTTAACTTTTACAACAAAGTGCTCGAGACACACCGTGGTGCTGGGGCAGTCAAATATCCAACAACAAAACCATATAAAATAACCCAAGTAAATACATTTTATGGATTACTGCCTTGTCGTGGCGAAGGGGCTTGCGTAACTCAATGAAGCTATAAGCTATGCCGTGCAGGGCCACCCAAGACGGACAGGTTATAGCAGAGAGTTCTGACAAAATGTGATCCACTGGAGAAGGAAATGGCAAACCACTCCAGTATCTTTGCCATGAAAACCCCATGGACAGTACTAAAAGGCAAAAAAGATATGACGCTGGAAGATGAGCCCCTCAGGTCGGAAGGTGTCCAATATGCTACTGGGGAAGAGCAGAGGGCTAGTACTAGTAGCGCCAGAAAGAATGAAGCACTGGGCCAAAGCCGAAAGGACGCTCAGCTGTGGATATATCTGGTGGTGAAAGGAAAGTCCGATGCTGTAAAGATTTTTTCTCCATAGGAACCTGGAATGTAAGATCCATGAATCAAGGCAAGCTAGACGTAGTCAAAAAAGAGATGACAAGACTGAACATCGACATCTTAGGAATCAGCGAACTAAAATGGACAGGAATGGGTGAATTTAACTCAGATGACCATCAGGTATACTACTGTGGGCAAGAATCCCTCAGAAGAAATGGAGTAGCCTTCATAGTCAATAAAAGAATAGGAAAAGCAATACTGGGATACAATCCTCAAAATGACAGAATGATCTCTATTCGAATCCAAGGCAAACCATTCAATATCACAGTAGTCCAAATCTATGCTCCAACCACTGGTGCTGAAGAGGATGAAATTGACCGGTTCTATGAAGCCCTACAGCACCTTATAGAATTAACACCAAAAAATGATGTCCTTATCATCATGGGGGATTGGAATGCTAAGGTAGGAAGCCAAAAGATAACCGGAATAACAGGCAAGTTTGGACTTGGAGTACAAAATGAAGCAGGGCACAGGCTAATAGAATTTTGTCAAGAGAATGCGATGGTCATAACAAACACTCTTTTCCAACAACCCAAGAGACGGCTCTACACATGGACATCACCAGACGGTCAACATAGAAATCAGATTGACTATGTGCCTGCAGCCAAAGATGGAGAAGCTCTATACAGTCAGTAAAAACAAGACCAGGAGCTGACTGTGGCTCAGATCATGAGCTTCTCGTTGCAAAATTTAGGCTTAAATTGAAAAAAGTAGGGAAAAGCACTAGGCCACTCAGGTATGAACTAAATCATATTCCTGATGAATATACAGTAGAGGTGACAAATAGATTTAAGGAACTGGATCTGATAGACAGAGTGCCTGAAGAACTATGGATGGAAGTTCGCAACATTGTACAAGAGGTAGCAACTAAAACCATCCCAAAGAAAAAGAAATGCAAGAAAGCAAAATGGCTGTCTGAGGAAGCTTTGCAAATAGCTGAGGAAAGAAGGGAAGCGAAAGGCAAAGGAGAAAGAGAAAGATACACCCAATTGAATGCAGAATTCCAGAGAGTAGCTAGAAGAGATAAGAATGCCTTCTTAAATGAACAGTGCAAAGAAATAGAAGAAAACAACAGAATAGGGAGGACCAGAGATCTCTTCAAGAAAATTGGAGATATGAAGGGAACGTTTCATGCAAAGATGGGCATGATAAAGGACCAAAATGGCAGAGACCTAACAGAGGCAGAAGAGATTAAGAAGAGATGGCAAAACTACACAGAAGAACTATACAAGAATGAGCTTAACATCCCAGATAACCACAATGAGATAGTCATTGACCTCGAACCAGACATCCTAGAATGTGAAGTGAAATGGGCCTTAGAAAATCTGAGCAACAACAAAGCTAGTGGAGGTGACAGTATTCCAGCTGAGCTATTCAAAATCTTAAAAGACGATGCAGTAAAAGTGCTACACTCAATTTGCCAGCAAATTTGGAAAACTCAACAGTGGCCACAGGATTGGAAAAGGTCAGTTTACATTCCAATTCCAAAGAAAGGCAATGCCAAAGAATGTTCAAACTATCGCACCATTGCACTCATTTCACATGCTAGTAAAGTTATGCTTAAAATCCTACAAGCTAGACTCCAGCAGTATGTGGATCGAGAACTACCAGAAGTACAGGCAGGATTTCGAAGAGGCAGAGGAACTAGAGATCAAATTGCCAACATACGCTGGATCATGGAGAAAGCTAGGGAGTTCCAGAAAAAAATCTACTTCTGCTTCATTGACTATGCAAAAGCCTTTGATTGTGTGGATCACAACAAATTGTGGCAAGTCCTTAAAGAGATGGGAGTACCAGACCATCTCATTTGTCTCTTTAGAAACCTATATGTGGGTCAAGAAGCAACAGTGAGAACCGAACACGGAACCACAGATTGGTTCAAAATTGGAAAAGGAGTCCGGCAAGGCTGTATACTGTCGCCCTGCCTATTTAACTTATATGCAGAGCACATCATGAGAAAGGCAGGGCTAGATGAATCAAAAGTTGGAATTAAGATTGCCGGGAGAAATATCAACAACCTAAGATATGCAGATGATACCACTCTGATGGCAGAAAGTGAAGAGGAACTAAAGAGCCTCTTGATGCGGGTGAAGAAGGAGAGTGCAAAAGTTGGCTTGAAACTCAACATTAAGAAAACCAAAATCATGGCATCCGGCCCTCTCAATTCCTGGCAAATAGATGGGGAAGAAATGGAGGTAGTGACAGATTTTATTTTTCTGGGCTCCAAGATCACCTCAGATGGGGACTGCAGCCAAGAAATTAAAAGACGCTTGCTCCTGGGGAGGAAAGCTATGGCAAATCTAGACAGCATTCTAAAAAGCAGAGACATCACCCTGCCAACAAAAGTGCGTATAGTCCAGGCCATGGTTTTCCCAGTTGCAATGTATGGCTGTGAAAGTTGGACCATAAGAAAGGCTGAGCGCAAAAGAATTGAGGCCTTTGAACTATGGTGCTGGAGAAGACTCCTGCGAGTCCCTTGGACTGCAAGGCGTTCAAACCGGTCAGTCCTAGAAGAGATCAACCCCGACTGCTCTTTAGAAGGCCAGATCCTGAAGTTGAAACTCAAGTACTTTGGCCACCTAATGAGAAGGAAGGATTCACTGGAGAAGAGCCTAATGCTGGGAAAGATTGAGGGCAATAGAAGAAGGGGACGACAGAGAATGAGATGGCTGGATGGAGTCACTGAAGCAGTAGGTGCGAATTTAAATGGACTCCAGAAGATGGTGGAGGACAGGAAGACCTGGAAGAGCGTTGTCCATGGGGTCGCGATGGGTCGGACACGACTTCGCAATTAACAACAACAAAATACATTAAATATTCCCTCTTTATTTCCCTCAAATAATATATTTAAAATAATCAATTTCTACATAAATTCTATAAATCCTAATCCTGTTTTTATACTTTATCAATTTACAACTACCATAGTCCACTTTAACCTTAAATAAACATGTTATCACTTCAAATGTCCCTTCCAGATGTATTTTATTTCTTAATCTCCTAAATCTTTATTTTATCACAAATCTCTCATTTCTTCTTCCACTACTCAATATTTATCCTAGTTAAAATAAAATATATCTCTACCCTATACATATACAATCCATCAATCAGTTTATATAACAAAACAAAATAATGCCAGATCTTGAATCATTTCAATCCATTAGGCAAATTCAAATCTCATCCAAATAGTTATCATGTCTAAAAACACCCATATTATTACACAATGCATCATCTTACTAATTTAACATACTCAATTAATTATTAAATCAATCCAAATCACTGTAAAACCTCTTTCATTTTCATTCATTCCATTACAAAATAATTTTCCTACAGATAAACCTATTATTCCAAAAATACATTCTTAATCTATTTAACATATATGTTCTGGTAATCACAACTTTTTCTCTCGCTTCTAACTCTAAATCTTAAACCTTAAATCAATCCGTATTTCTACAGTGCCTTTTAATCCATTATAAATACTTTTAAATTTCTCTTTTCAGTCTTATTCTGGCTTTCCTTTTGTGCCAGACCATTTTCCATAACAAAGCTTTTATCTCAGCAAGTAGATCTCCCTTTGTCACTTGTAATGTCATTTGAGTCAATAGAAAACACCCAGTCCTCTGTGATGGGCATGTAGCTCTTTTGTCATTAAACCCTTGTTGCTTTTGAAAGTTCCAGTCTCAGTCTTTGGTTCTTCTGATCCTCAAGAATATAGATGAAATGCTTGTAAGGTAAAAAAAGATTCCCCTTCAATCTCAATTAATTCTTCTTCTAGTATATTTTATACATAGTTAGATGAGGTCTGGAGATCAGTTTAAAGGTTTGGAGTAAGGCTTCTGGTTCTTATTTCTGTAACAATCTTTGTCATTTTAGCGCAAACCTCTTCAGTAGCTTCATAATTTTTTTCCAGTATAGGTTTACAGTTTAGTTGTAGATGAGGTTTCTCCATTTTGATAATAATTGCAGAAAGTCCCTTTTATCTTTTAGTGGAGGCTATATATAAACAATATCCACCCCCACAATTTCCCACAGCTGGCTCAGCTTATCTTTACTCTTCAAGAATAGTTTGAAAGTCCAGCCCACCTCATCTCCGGAAAAAAACAAATAATTGCAATATTAACTTTTCACCACAAGATGTCCACAGTAAGTTACAAAATCTTCCCCAGACACCTTTTTTTTTTCCTTTTCTCTCTTTGTTCTATCCTTTTATTCAGACGCCTTCCTTCCCACGCATACCAACACCACTTTTTCAAGGCAGGAAATTAATTCCAACTAAACTTTTACAGGCAAAAAATAAAATAGGGTGAAGAGAGGAGAAGGAGAGGTCTCACCCAGATCATTCATGGTGGGTCTTTCGCACTTAGATATACCTGTGACTTTCGGCTGGTGCAGCTAAGAAATTGGCCATCTTGTGTAATAATATGGGTGTTTTTAGACATGATAACTATTTGGATGAGATTTGAATTTTGCCTAATGGATTGAAATGATTCAAGGTCTGGCATTATTTTGTTTTGTTATATAGACTGATTGATGGATTGTATATGTATAGGGCGGCAGCTTCTTCCGTGGTTCCAGCTGACTCCTTAGGGCCGATGGAGCAAAGATATTATTTTGATGGTTTTACAATTCATCATCTAAATATCATTTGTGTAATATAGGCTCCACTAAATCAACAAGGTCAAAGAAGAGACTAGCAGTTTGATTCCCAAAGCTATGTAAATTCAGTAGCAGTATGATGTGTCACCTTGAATGTTCAAGATGTGGTTTTACGTCTTCCAAAACCAATCTATTGCTTCACATTTTTCTTAGGGTTTTTTTTTTTACCCAGCATTTGAAAACCATGTGCAAAAAGAAAGTCCCAGGAACTCTGGAAAGGCTTTTTTTATCCTGAGGGTTATGTAAATTCAGTGACAACTTCCTGTTCAAGGAACTATATCTTCCTGTTCTCCTGTAACACCCAAAGACACAAAGGTTGAGTGCTTAGTTGGATGTTTTCCCATCAGTAACAATCATCTGATATTTTGACAAGCAAAATGCCACTCTGGCTAAACTTCATGTCCTTGTTAGTTGTCCTCAGAGGTATTATTATTTTCCTCTCCAAAGAGAGGGATTATTCCCCAGTTTCTTGTGTTTTCCTGCAGGAGGTCTTATTAACCAACCTTTCTTTCTAGGTGTCCAATCTGAGGTTCAGTTAGTGGAGTCTGGAGGGGATGTGAGAAGACCTGGAGAGACCCTCCGTCTCTCCTGCCAAGGATCTGGATTCACCTTCAGCAACTTCTGGATGAGCTGGGTGAGACAAGCTCCAGGAAAGGCACTGGAATGGATTGCAACAATAAAATACGATGCAGGAGAAATCTACTACTCTGACAAAGTGAAGGGACGCTTCACCATCTCCAGAGACAATGCCAAAAGCCAGCTGTATCTTCAAATGAGCAGCCTCAAAGCTGAAGACACGGCAATCTATTACTGTGCGAGAGACACAATAAGAGGAAGTAAATCTGTAGCAAAGCAAAAACTGCCCATTTCACCCAGCAGTTCTGCAAATTTGCAGAAAAATGCAGATTTATTCATTAGGATTCTTCCTTCACGTCTTCATCTTGCAGTCCAAATTTCTTCTTTTTATACCCATCTAATGAGTCCCTCAATTTCACTTTCAGTAGAGGTTGATATTTACTCCGTTCACTCATTCCTGAATCTTCCTCCCTCATGTCACTATGTACATTTTCTTTGGACTCAGTGTATTATTATTATTTTTTTAATCTTAGGATTCTACTTCCTCCTGTCACTTCAGGAACTTTTTTTTTTTTAACTTTTCCATCAAATTCTACTGAGGTACTTACTCAGTTTTTCCATTTACTTTTTTTACCCCTCATAATGCAGAGGTCCTCAACCCCAGTTCCTGGACCAGCACTGGGCCACGGCATGCCAGCAACCGGTCCTCACAAACAAGCACACAAAATCATGGCCTCTGTTATAGTGGATCCAATTTCCCTTCTGTAAATATATATGCACTACTACAGATTAGACTATATCATTCAATCTATTTGTTGCAATAATTCCTTGAAACATAATCCTATGAGGTCTCCAAATTCTCCAGAACAGTAACCTTCCCAAGCCAATTTCTGGTGTTGTCTGGTGACAACAGCTTTGCTTTCTCAGTCAACATGATTTCATCTTCAGGAGTTCAACTATGCCTTCCAAGACTTAATTCCTATCTTTCAATGCAAGCATCGCCCTGCTTTTGCTTATCATGCACACCAGAGGACAATATTGTTCCACAGAATTGGATTGATCATGGGGGGAGGGGAAGGGAAATAAAGCCAGAATTTCCTGGTGAGGTTTCAATTTTTTTGGCTTGAAAATTGGTAGAAATGGTCTCATGTCAAGACTAACTCCTCAAGAAGTGACTGTTCTCTCCTCAAAACCATGGATGAAGTCACTGTTATTTTGGGGAGAAGGCCAGAAGGTGACATATTCAAGTCTCCCAAATAAAGTGTTCCATTCTGAAATTATTTCCTGAAAGTGATTTTTTTTGGTTACGACATGAAACTTTGTTCTCTAGAAATCTTTCCTGCTGACCCTGCATCAAATTAATTCTGTTTGCTTTAACAAACCATGATAGCTTATCCTATGGCCTTCCACACTGTTATTATATGGCTCATACATGCTTCTGTATGAATGCATCTGCACATGTTAGCTTTGAGTGTTCATTCTAGAAACACTTTTATAATTTGGAGATGCTTCACCATCTCCAAAAAACAATTTTACTAGCAAGTGAACTCTTTGAAATCAGAGGACATAGCAAATAATTTCACAATGTACAGTATAAAGTGTGTGCAAAGTAATCTGTAACCAAATGATCTGCTAGGTTCTTTTATCCCAAGAGATATGTAAATTGAGGAACAATTTCCCTTAAAACCAATTTACAATGCCTTGGTAAGGCCACACTTGGAATACTGCATCCAGTTTTGGTCACCACGATGTAAAAAAGATGTTGAGACTCTAGAAAGAGTACAGAGAAGAGCAACAAAGATGATCAGGGGACAGGAGGCTAAAGCATATAAGGAAAGGCTGCTGGAATTGGGTATGTCTAGTTTAATGAAGAGAAGGATGAGGGGGGACATGATAGCAGTGTTCCAGTATCTCAGGGGCTGCCACAGAGAAGAGGGAGTCAAGCTATTTTCCAAAGCGCCTGAAGGCAGGACAAGAAGCAACGGGTGGAAACTAATCAAGGAGAGAAGCAACCTAGAACTAAGGAGAAACTTCCTGACAGTTAGAACAATTAACCAGTGGAACAACCTGCCTTCAGAAGTGATGAATGCTCCAACACTGGAAGTTTTTAAGAAGAGACTGGACAGCCATTTGTCTGAAATGGTATAGGGTTTCCTGCCTGAGCAGGGGGTTGGACTAGATGACCTCCAAGGTCCCTTCCAACTTTATTGTTGTTGTTGTTGTTGTTATTATTATTATTATTATTATTATTATTATTATTATTATTATTATTATTATTATTATTATGAAGCCTCATGATCCCTTATCAGGTTATACCCACCAACACAAAACTTGAGCACTTTCCTTTCCTATCAATGCCCTCCATTCATTAGGGGGGAGCAAAAATGATCCTGTGGGTAAATTTGGTGTCCTTTCTAGCAGTCCTCAGAGGTATTTCTTTTCTGCCTATTCCCATTTATTTTCCTTTTAATTCTTGTATACAAAAATGCTCACTGGAATTCCTTTTACTTTAGCTGTCCAATCGCAGGCACAGTTGGTGAAGTCTGGAGGGGATGTGAGAAGATCTGGAGGATCCCTCCATCTCTCCTGCCAAGCTTCGGGCATCAGCTTTAGTGGCTCTTCAATGAACTGGATGAGACAGGCTCCAGGGAAAGGACTGGAATGGGTGGCATACATAAGCTCCGGTTCCTCTGGTATTTACTACTCAGACAAAGTGAAGGGCTGCTTCACCATCTCCAGGGACAATGCCAAAAGTCAGCTGTATCTGCAGATGAACAGCCTCAAAGCTGAAGACATGACAATCTGTTATTGTACAGGATACGCAGTGATTCCGAAGCTTGGCAAAAAAAACCTACCATTCATCGGAACAGCTCTGAAAGTCATTTCTCTGCTTTACAAAATGTGATTTATGCTTTAGTTTGTATGGCTTTAATATCGGTTTCTTCAAAACAAAAATTGGAAATCTCCTCAGTGAAATTTCTGGCTTTCACCGTTGAAGCCATTCATGGCTGAAAGTTGGAGTACTGATGGGACCATCTCTCCCAAGTTGTTTCTATACCCATCCCATCTGATCTAGCAAGATGGGCTACCTTTGGCTAGGGAGTCTTAGCTGATAATGCTAGGTCCAAGCCTGGAGATAAGAACGTGAGTTCTACTCAAGTCCAATTCTTCATTTGCTCCCACCTAATAGACAGAATCTTGGCAAACTTAAGCTTTAGTTTATAAGGTTAAGATTTTACTACATGGATAAAGGGAAAGGATACATCACCATCTCCAAAAAATAATTCTGGTAGGAAATGAACATCTTGAAACCAGAGGACGCAGCTTATTATTTAACATTTTATGAAAATCACAAGTGTAAAGTCTGTGCAAAGAAATCTATAACGGAACACTCTGAAGGGTTCTTTTATCTCAACTGATATGTAAATTGAGGCACAATTTCCCCTTTAAAAGAGCCCCATGACATCCCTTTTCAGGTTACGCCCACTAACACAAAGTTTGAGCACTTTCCTAGATCCTTTGCCCCCTCCATTCATTAGAGGGGGCAAAAATGTTCCTGTGGCTAAATTTGGTGTCCTTTCTAGTGGTCCTCAGAGGTAATTCTTCCCTAACTATTCAGATTCTTTTCATTTTGATTCTTATATACAGGAGAGCTCACTGAAACTCCTTCCATTTTAGGTGTCAAATCTGAGGTCCTGTTGGTGGAGTCTGGAGGGGATGTGAAAAGACCTGGGGGGTCCCTCCATCTCTCCTGCCAAGCCTCTGGATTCACCTTCAGCAGCTTTGCTATGAGCTGGGTGAGACAGGCTCCAGGAAAAGGACTGGAATGGGTGGTATACATAAACTCCGGTTCGTCTAGTATTTATTACTCAGACAAAGTGAAGGGACGCTTCACCGTCTTCAGGGATAATGCCAAAAGCCAGCTGTATCTGCAAGTGAACAATCTCAAACCTGAAGACACGGCAGTCTATTACTGCACAAGAGACACAGTGAGAGGAAGTGAATCTGAAACAAAGCAAAAACCTAACATAAACTAAGGAGGGAGAGAGAGAGAGAGATCTAAGTGACAGCAATGGGGAAAAGTTCTACTCTCAAAAAATCTTTAGAGATAAAAAAAATGTATTCCTTAATTAGCATTCTTTATTATTTTATTCAGTCATGTAAAAGTGAGATGGGCAGCTGCATAAGTCAATCACATAAATGAAGATTAAAATCAATAGTATAAAGGCTATAGAAATTTAATATTTTGGTTGAGTTTTTATTTTCTTTCTTTCTTTTCTTCTTTTTTTTTTTTTTGCCCCACCCTTATACAAACGGAAGCGGCAAATTAAAATTTCCATGGAGGATCAAAATATATGGTAGTGAAATATATTTATCAACTTGAAAGCTAAAATTTAATTTGGGACAAGTTTAAAAATTGTTGAATGGTTAAGACTCTCATTTTAAAGACCATTGTTCATATTGAAAACTAAATAGATGCTCACACCTAGTGATGGATGAAGATTTTGACAGTTATGATTTCCATAGAGAACTTGCCAAAACCTGGGAAAAGCTTATTTGTGACCTTCAAAGCTTTAATAACAAAGAACAGCTGTGACAAAAAAAACACAAAAAAAAATCTGGGCTGCAGACAAAGAAAGAATTATAAACTTTAGAAAAAAAATCTTTTTTTTAAATAAAGTTTTTATTGAGTACAAAGAAAAAAAAGGATTAAAAACATTGAACATGGTAAATCATCTTTGACTGACATCTCAGTCCATATTGTACATTATTTACATATAATATATCTATATACAAACTATACATTTCTGGTCTCTATCTTAACTCATCTCTTTATTTGTGACCTCCATTTTTTTCCCTCCATCTATAAAATGTATTCCATATTCGATAAAATTATGTTTCTTCCTGATTTTTTAATCTTTTAGTTATCCTATCTAGTTCTGCGCAATATATAATTTTCTTTATTAGTACTTCCTCACTCGGTACTTCCATTGCTTTCCATTTTTGAGCAAATAGTATCCTTGCCGCCGTAACCACGTGAATAATTAAATATGTGTCCTCTTTATTTACATTTTTCTCTAGTATTCCTAATAGTAATGCCTCAGGTTTGTATAGAATGTTTTGCCTAGTCATTTCTATTGCCCATTCCCAGACCATACGCCAGTACACCTGTGCTTCTCTACATGTCCACCATACATGAAAAAAGGTGCCCTTTTCTTTAGAAAAAAATCTTTTTTGAACTCTTTGGATTACAAATATCTATTTAACCGGAGCTCTAAAGCTATTTGTAGAAAAGAAGGAAAACTTCAACTTTTGGCCATCATGGATCAGAGATATGTAGATAGAACACACAAAGAAAACATAAATACCTCTCAGGAGGAAATATATAGAATACTGCAATTAACTCAAATAACACTGAGTTCAAATCACAAAGAAATCCAAAATAACTTTGAAAATATATATCAATCTATTTCTAAGTTAACTCTACAACAACAAAAAACTTCCAGGAAATAACAACAGAGAAGGAGCAGACAAAACAAATAAATGGACATAAAATTGAAAATAGAGACTCAAAGACAGAACTTAACAAAACAAGAAAACATGATTTAATCCTAGTGGGGAGAAAATTACAAGAAATGGAAAAAACAACTACAAAATAAATCTGAGGACAAAAAACAGATTGAAAATGAATCTGAAGCAAAGCAAAAACTGCCCATTTCACAAAGAAGCTTTGCAATTTATTATTATTTTTTTTTTGAAACCTTAGAATATGCTGCATGCCTCCTTTGGCCATCTTGTACTACATTGAGCACTAATCTCACACCACTGCAAGGGTGGAGCAAGGCATGGAAATAAAACTATTGTGTACAAATAGTATCTCATTTCCAAAGTAGACTTTTTTTTGATCTGGGATGCTTAAAATATCACCAAATATACCTCAAGACAATATCACTTTTCAAGAGACTATCGCCTGCTCCATAAAGCTGTATCTGAGTTCAGAAGTGGTTGTTCAAATATTTTTTTCAAAGTTTTTCAAATCTTTTTTTTTTACTGTCCATACTTTTATTATAAGCCTTTGGTTTCTACTATGTTATCACAGGGAAAGAAAAATAAAGTATGCAAGACATCACCTGTGTTAGGACTGGAACTTTACTTGATAATCACATGTGTAAGGTCTGTGCAGAGAAATCTCTAAGCGAATGTATTGAGGGTTCTTTTATCCAAACATATATGTAAATCTAGTTACAATTAACTCTTTAAAGGAGCCCCATGGTTTCCCTTTTGGGGCTGCACCCACCAAGAAACAAATTGTGCACTTCTCCAGATCTTTCCTATCTGCTCCTATCCATTAGTCAGAGAGAGCAAAAATGATCCTGTGGCTAAACCTGTTCCTACTACCAATCCTCACAGGTAATTATATCCTCTTTATTCAACACCATTCCATTTTAATCCTTGTATACAGCTCAACTCGCTGAAACTCCTATCATTTTAGATGTCCAATCTGCAGTCAAGCTACTAGAGTCTGAAGGGGACAGGAGAAGATCTGGAGACTCCATCAGCCACTCCTGCCAAGCCTCTGGATTCAACTTTGGTGTCTTCAACATGTTCTGGGTGAGACAGACTCCTGGGAAAGGATTGGAATGGGTTTCCAGGAAAGATATATACAGCACTTACTACTCTGAAAAATGAAGGGATGCTTTACTACTTCCAGGGACAATTCCAAAAGCCAGCTGTATCTGCAAATGTACAGCCTCAAACCAGAGGACACGGCCATCTATTACTGTGTTAGATACACAGTTAGAAGGAAGTAAATTTGAAGCAAAGCAAAAACTTCCCATTCCACATAGCACCTCTGAGAATTTCTTTAAAATTCTTAGAATTCTTACAATGTAGTGCATGCCTCTCTTGGTCATGTTGAACACCAGGGGGCGCTATTCTCACACAGCTGCTGGGGCACGGGAGGGTACGGAAATTAAACCACTGCATACAAACAATATTTCCAAGGCGGAGCTTTTCCAACCGATATGCTTAGAAATTCACCAAACTGGTCTCAAGGGAATGTTATTTCTCAAGGGACCACAATTTCCTCTTTCCTTTCTTCAGAGCAGCTCTGCAACTTAAGTCAGCTCCAGACCCTGGATCAGCCGATGAGGATTCATCACCATCTAGGGAGACCTTTAAGACTCTTTTTCTAGGTAACCAATTAGAGAGTTTGTTTGCAGAAATTGTGAAAATGGCTTGAAAATTCCAATTTCACCTTCATTGTCGGCAAGGTAGTCTGATTTCTGGAAAAATAAAAATAAAAACCTGGAATGGAATATTGTCCTTTGGTATCGTGGAAGAAGTCAGGAAATGAAACTTCAGGATAATCTTTCTCAATATCCATACTCACATTAACACATTGAGGAAACATTTTGACCAAAAGAATCTCCTTGGAAAATTAAAATAGGCCCTGTACCCACTCTTTTGTGCAGGGCAATGTCACATGAAATCCCATGGCCTCTGCGCCTGATGGGTTTGGGGTTGGAAATAAAACTAGTGTCATTAAATATCTATCTATCTATCTATCTATCTATCTATCTATCTATCTATCTATCTATCTATCTATCTATCATTTATCTATCTATCATCTAGCTAGCTAGCTATCATCTGTCTGTTTGTCTAGCTATCTAGCTATCTAGCTAGTTAGCTAGCTAACTAGCTATCTAGCTATCATCTATCTAGCTATCTATCATCTATCTGTCTGTCTGTCTAACTTAATAGCTATATCTCTATCCGTCCATTATCTATCTATCTAGCTGTCTGGCTGTCTGGCTGGCTAGCTATCTAGCTAACTAGCTATCTAGCTAACTAGCTATCTAGCTAACTAGCTATCTAGCTATCATCTCTACCTATTCCTCACTATGAAGATCAATGGAGATTCTCAATCATCCAAGCCATGGTTGTCCTAAAGGTACTTTTTTCCAAAAACATCTTTGTGGCCTCACCCTAGAGTCATGTCTGAGGTGACAGCAGATGTATTTTGATAAATATAGAGTAAACTGAATTCTTTAGAGAATATGAAGTGGTTTATGAGGCCTACGCAAACACCAGGGACTATATTCAGTGACATTTTTAATTAACATTGGTATTAGCATCACAGTTATTATTATTTCAATTTGTATGGCTGCCCATCTTGGCAAATCAACACTGGACAAATACTGGATAAAAATGACCTGCAAAATAGCACCCAAGAAGAAAATGGTCTTGGCCTGCCTTCAACTCCTTTCAGTGTCTTCGAAAGGGTATATGAGAAGGAAAATAAAGTTACAAAGTCTGCTTCTGTCTCTAACATGTCCTTTCAAAACTCTTACCTTGAATCCCTTTTTGAGAAGTGGTGACATTCTGCAATGTCTTTCTTTTAATTGCTCTAATTTAAAGTCTGCTTCACTTTTGAAAGAATTGGAAAGTTATTTCAAAATTCCCCTGTGTAGGGAACGTGCAAGGAAAACGTGGTGACTGCACTAGGGAGGTCATTTATGTCAATCAATATGTAAATTGAGGGACAGTTTCCCCTTTAAAGAAGACAGTTGGATTTCCTTTTCAGGCTACACATACCTCACCACAAATTTTGTGCACTTTGCCAAGTCATCTCCTATCAATTCTCTTCCATTCATCCAAGGGAACAAACATGATTCTCTGGATAAAATTTATGTGTTTACTAGCTGCCCTTGGAGGTAACGTTTCTGTTGCAGCCCTCTCTGTAGTATTTGCTGTTCTTGTATGTAAGAGATATCACTGAAACATCTTTCTTTTTAGGTGTCAAATCTCAGGTCCAGTTGGTGGAGTCTGGAGGGGATGTGAGAAGCCCTGGAGGGTCCCTCCGTCTCTCCTGCCAAGCTTCTGGATTCACCTTCAGCAGCTATTACATGGGCTGGACAAGACAGTATCCAGGAAAAGGACTGGAATGGGTTGCAGATATTGGTAGATCCTCATCTCCAATTCGCTACTCAGACAAAGTCAAGGGATGCTTCACCATCTCCAGGGATGATTCCCGCAGCCAGCTTTATTTGCAGATGAGCAATCTGAAACCAGAGGACACAGCCGTCTATTACTGTGTGAGAGACACAGTGAGAGGAAGTGAATCTGAAGCCCATCAAGAACTTTCTCTGTCTCTTGGAAGAAGTGATAAGAAAAATCCTGGACTGTGCTGAGATGGACAAATTAACAAAAGAGATAAAAGAAAAGGAAGACACAGAGTACTATCTAATATGGAATAAGTGGTATGACTGGTTGGAGACTAGAAATAATAGAGGAGAATAAACGTGGAAAGGTCAAAAGTGGAAAATGTGTGTATAATAATGTATAGTAATAATAATATGCATTATTCTTAGTATGAAGTATAGTATGAAGGAAGAAAAATGCAAATAATGAAACAATGGGGCAACAAGGACAAATATTCTAAAGAAGAATAAGGGGGGAATGTAAATAATAGATTACCGTTATGAAATCGCTATTAAAAAAAGGGAGGAGTATACACTGTGTGTGTATGTGTGTTATGTTTTGTTTTGTTTTGTTGGTTTAAAAAAAAAACAAAAAAAGAACTTTCTCTGTCTCTGAGCAGTGTTGCAATTTGTTTCGGTCATAGAAGTTTGAATTTACACATGAGAACAAAGAAGGGCCTTATCAATCTGTATTGTAATAAGTGGGATCTTGGAATAAGTTCAATGAGCTAATCTTGAAATAAACTGCATGGAACCTTCTCTGTAGTTGCTGTGGAAGGAATTTTCCATGGCTGCAGAATAAAATGAGAAGTGTAAACAAAACTGTTTATTTTCCTAGAGAGGAAGAAATATGGATTCATTTCTTACATTTGTTGACATGATATCCTCCACAGTAATTTTGCTACATTGAAATCCCGCAACTTCTGGAAATTAAAAGAAAAAAAGAATAAAATAAATCCTATTGTCTCATCTTGTAGAGCTGTAGATTTTGCTCTGTGATTAACAGAATAATAGAGTTGAAAGGGACTTTGGAGATCTTCTAGTCCAACCCCCTGCTCAAGCAGGAAACCCTATACCATTTCAGACAAATGGCTGTCCAGTCTCTTCTTTAAAAAACTCCAGTAATGGAGTACTCACAACTTCTGGAGGGAAGCTGTTCCACTGATTAATTGTTCTAACTCTTCTTAGTTTCTCCTTAGTTCTAGTTTGGTTCTCTCCTTGATTAGGTTCCATCCGTTGCTTCTTTTCCTGCCTCTGGTGCTTAATCTATATCACATGAAAACTGGTTTTATCACCAGATGATAAAAAAGCATTCACACATGGACACAAATACTTTTTAATTATTTTTTTAAAGAAACAGTCTTTTAAACAAACAAATAAATAAATAAACAAGTCATCCTCTTCTTTCTCTAATGTAGATATTAAATAATTTTTGATGGATGATTGTCTATTCATGTTTCAAGATTAGAAAACGAACATGCACAATTCCTTCTGTTATTTTCTCTATTGTAAATCAGTTTATCATATATTTAGCTATTAAGAAATTATAGGTTTTGTGCATTCTCACAAACATGAGTGGAATATACATTTACAGAAATGTGCAAGTGTCTGAGACAGACATGTCAAACTCATGACATCACGTGACATCGTGCAACATATCAGGACGTTTTTGCCATTGCTGGCAATGGGGTGGGCGGAGCTTCTGGATGATGTGTCTGGCCCATGCACCGGCAGTTTGACACCCTGGTCTAAGAGATCCTTCATTTGTAATCAGCTTCTGTTCTCATCTCCCTCTCTTCCACATCACTCACACCAGGATTAGCATTGTGTAAACTCAATCATATTCACCATAAAGGAAGAATTCAGATCTTCAGAAAAATGGCCTCATTTCTAAGGCTGATTATATCTGATCAGAGGGCTGGAGGGTAAAACATATGAAGAATGGTTACAGGAATTGGGTATGTCTAGTATAATGAAAAGAAGGACTAGAGGCAGTGGTAGGATTCAGCCGGTTCGCACCACTTCAGCAGAACCAGTAGCTAATTTTTTGTTGCCCAGGCCAAGAATGGACTTCTGGAAGAGCATCCACACAAAGAACTGGTTGTTCACACATTTGAATCCCACCACTGACTAGAGGTGACATGATAGCATTGTTCCAAGGAAGAGCTGATCTGTATTATATGCTACTCCATCAGTAGAAATATAATGTAATAAAATAAGGATGGTCTAAAACACCTAATTTTTTGGTCTGGTATGAAACCAAGGAAGGAGATAGAATCTGGAAAATGAGGGTCTGCTCCTTTCTTTCCCTCCAATATTTGAGGGACTCCAACAGAGATGAGCAGGTCAAACTATTTTCCCAAGCACCAAAAGGCAAGAGAAGAAACAATGGATGAAAACTAACCAAGGAGAGAAGCAACCTATAATTAAGGAGACATTTTCTAACAAGGAGAGCAATCAGCCAATGGCATAGCTTACCTTCAGAAGTTGTGGGTGTTTCATCACTGGACACTTTAAAAAAGAGACTGGACAACATTTGTCTGAAATGGTATAGGGTCTCCTGTTTGAGCAGGGACATCCCTACCAATTCTATTATTCAATGTTCTATGTTCTGTCATTTGCTTAGAAGTTGCCTCAATGGATCTCAAAGGAATTTAACTTTTTGAAAGATGAAAAATCTCACTGGGAAGCCAGGTCTGATTTTAAAACAAATAACAAAAAAGCACATATTTTGGATAAGATAAAGAGAATTATTTATCGTTCTCTTTGAACTGAGAGAATGTTCATAATATGACTTGGGTTTGACTTTGTGCTTGGGTGGACCCAAATACTGTGGATGACAAATCATTCTTCGAGGATTAGTGACTGTTCAGCATATTAGCTACTATCCAGTAATGAAATCAAAAAACAAACAAACAAACCAAAAAGTTAAGGAAGAAATCAAGTAGCAAACTTCCTAACTCAGATTTGTTAATCTTTTTTATATTTTGTCAAGTAACATGTTTCCATTAACAAGATTTTAAAGCAAGTAGATTCTCTGTTACCTTGAATTGCTTCCCAGAAGTGCTGTTATTTTTTCAAACCTTTGTCTTACTTACTGCAAAGTAAACCTGTCCTATTAACTAAGAAGTAAAATAATCATGTTACCAATAATGGGAAGTATTTGTAGCTCAGGGTAAAAATGAGGGGTCCTTGGTGCTCTCAGAACTTGGTTTTCTTGCAAATATTTCATTGTAATGCAAACTCTGCAAAAAAAAAAATAGAGAGCACCAAGGACCCCTCAAAATCACATTTGTAAGGTGTAAGCAAATATGTCTTTAAATGAATGCAGTAAGAGGCTCTTTTATCCCAAGCAATATGCAAATCAGGACATATTTTCCCTTTTAAAAGAGCCCCATGATATGCCTTTTCAGATTACACCCACCAACATAAAGCTTGAGCACTTTCCCGGATCCCTTCCTATCAATTCCCTCCATTCAGTAGAGAGAACAAAACACAAAAATGATCCTGTGGTTAAATTTGGTGTCCTTCCTAGCAATCCTCAGAGGTAATTCTTTCTTACCTATTCAGTTTCTTTTCATTTTAATTCTTGTATAAAGGAGAGCTCACTGAAACTCCTTCAATTTTAGGTGTCAAATCTGAGGTCCAGTTGGTGGAGTCTGGAGGGGACGTGAGAAGACCTGGAGGGTCCCTCCATCTCACCTGCCAAGCCTCTGGATTCACCTTCAGCAGCTATGCTATGAGCTGGGTGAGACAGGCTCCAGAGAAAGGACTGGAATGGGTGGCATATATAAGCTCTGGTTCGTCTACTATTTACTACTCAGACAAAGTGAAGGGACGCTTCACCATCTCCAGGGACAATGCCAAAAGCCAGCTGTATCTGCAAATGAACAGCCTCACAGCTGAAGACACGGCCATCTATTACTGTGCAAGAGACACAGTGAGAGGAAGTGAATCTGAAGCTTGGCAAAAACCAGCCATTCTTCACAGCAGTTCCACAAATCTTTTCAACCTCAGAATAGGGCTGCTTTTCCAATTGAAGTGTGGTGGTGGGGGGAAATGAGAAAATCTGATAAAAGAAAATAAAGTGAGGAGAGAGAGAGAGAGAGAGAGAGAGAGAGAGAGAGAGAGAGAGAGAGAGAGAGACTTCTCTACAATTAGAAATGTAATAATAATAATAATTATTATCATTATTATTATTATTATTATTATTATTATTATTATTATTATTATTATTATTTCACAGCAAGAAACAAACCAACTAATGTACAGCACAGCTGCAGTTATAACAGAATACCTGGGATGCAAAATCAACAAAGAAGAAAAACAAACAAACAGTGCACCACAAAAATGGAAGGTTAGACTAGAAAATAAGACCAGCAAGTTAAGATCGCATGCAAGCAAACTAGAACAGATGAAAGAAAAGAAGGTGAAGAACAAGAAGACCAAAGAATACCTAATCAAGAAATACCACTTAGAAACAAGGAAGATTGTAACGACCCACCCCACTTTGCATCTTAAGAAGACAGAACTCTTGGAATAATTCTTCCAACAGGAATCCTTTATTAAGAGAAAATGGTTGCAGGCATGCTAGACAGGACTTGGGGTTCAAGCTCTCCCATTCAAGGTTTTAAGGGGTTCCCCAGTAGTCCCACCCAATCAACCCCCCTTCCAGTGATAGTTTCAAGTATCACAATTCCACCCCCTTTCTTCTTTCTTCCGTCTGGATGGAGACTTCAGATAACTACATGAAAGGCAATTACCTTCTTTGTTATGATAAGGTTCTTTGGTGCTAACGCTTTGAGGTTACAATAAACACACATTCAGCATTCAGCTCTTTGAAGTGTACTGAAGGAAGTGAGGGCCATAAAGCCCCTTTGTTCTCCCCCTTCTCTCCCTCTTATGGCAGAATCCAGAGAAGGCAGAATTGGGAGTTTCTATGTTTGATAATTAAAGATGAAATATAATTGGATTCTGACAAAGATCAAGGAAGCACTGGAAATAATAAAGCAACAAATAACAGCTATAGCCAGGAAAATCAGTAGATATGAAGCTCGAATTGCAAACTATAGGCAGAACCTCCAATTTCAATCCAATCAGAAACGTTTCTACCAATCCATCAATGGAGAAACTGCAAGGAATCAGTCAGTACCTGACAAGGAAGAAACAGTGCAGTTCTGGAAGCAGATATGGGATAACCCAAAGAAATACAACAAGGATGCGGCTTGGTTAAAAGAGGTGGATGCAAATAAAACAGAAGTTGAAATGAAAGAACTAGTAATAACAACAAAAATGGTAGAAAAAAGAGCAAAGAAAATCAAAAATTGGTCAGCACCAGGTGAAGATGAACTGCATGGGTTTTGGTTGAAACATCTAACTGTTATACACCCACTCATTGCCAAGCAGTTCAACAATATACTACAAGGAGGAGAAATTGAAAAGTGGCTAACAACTGGGAAAACCTACCTAATAATGAAAAATCCAGCAAAAGGGGCAACACCAGGTAACTACAGGCCAATTACCTGCTTACCAACAACTTTCAAATTACTAACTGGTGTGGTAGCTGATGCAGTACAACAGCATCTAGTTGAAAACAATCTCTTTCCACCTGAGCAGAAAGGAAACCGCCCCAATAGCAGAGGAACAAAAGATCAACTCCTAATAGACAAAATGATCTTGGAAAACTGCAAGAGAAGGAAGACCAACCTGAATGTGGCATGGATTGACTACAAAAAGGCATTTGACTCTCTGCCACATGACTGGATAATCAAGTGCCTAGAAATAACAGGAGTCAGTAGAAACATCAGAAAATTTGTGCAAAGATCGATGGCACAATGGAAGACACAGTTGCAGATCAATGGTGAGAGACTGGGAGAGGTTAATATCAAGAGAGGAATATTTCAAGGAGATTCATTATCACCATTACTATTTGTTATTGCACTGTTTCCTCTGTCAACAATACTGAATAACTCAGGACATGGCTATCAAACATCAAAAACATCTGCCAGACTATCCCACCTCCTTTACATGGATGATCTGAAGCTGTATGGAAAAACATCATCTGAAATAGAATCGCTGCTCAACACTGTCCGTATATATAGCCAAGATATTGTAATGGAGTTTGGCTTGGACAAATGTGCCACACTTACTATCAAACAAGGAAAAATAGTGAAAACTGAAGGAATCAAGATGCCCCACGAAAATAACATTAAGAGTCTGGATGAGGAAGATACTACAAATACTTGGGTATCCTTCAAGCTGACAACATCAAGCACACTGAAGTCAAGAAAAAGATTAGAGGTGAATACATCAAGAGAGTGAAGAAGATCTTAAAGTCCAAACTCAATGGAGGAAATACCATAAAGGCAATCAACACCTGGGCAATCCCAGTCATTAGGTACACAGCTGGAATAGTGGACTGGACTCAAGCAGAACTAAAAGCAATGGATAGGCAGACCAGAAAAATAATGACAATGAATCATGCCCTTCATCCACGCAGTGACATTGATAGACTTTATCTACCAAGGCAAATAGGTGGGCGTGGAATGCTACAAGTACATCAGATGGTGAAGAAGAAAAAATGGCTTTGGAAGAATATCTGAAGAACAATGATGAAGATGCACTGAAATTAGTATATCAGGAAGGCTTACTGACTACTGGAGAGACCAAACTGGCCTACAAGAAAGACCAAATGAAGAACAGAATAGAGGCATGGGAAGACAAAGCACTACATGGCCAATACATGAAAAAAATAGCTGGGAAAGCAGATAATAACAAGACCTGGCAATGGCTAAGAGCAGGAAAATTGAAGAAAGAGACCGAGGGACTAATTCTGGCTGCACAAGACCAAGCCTTAAGGACAAATGCATATAAAGTCAAAATTGAGAAGACAGCAACAGACAGTAAGTGCCGCCTATGCAAAGAAGCTGAAGAAACAGTGGACCACCTGGTAAGCTGTTGCAAGAAGATTGCACAGACTAACTACAAGCAGCGGCATGACAAAGTAGCAACAATGGTGCATTGGAAGATCTGCAAAAAATATCATTTGCCTGTAAGCAAAAACTGGTGGGATCATAAAATAGAGAAAGTCATAGAAAATGATAAAATTAAACTGCTCTGGGACTTCAGAATTCAAACAGACAAGCACCTGCAACATAACACCCCAGACTTAACAATTGTCGATAAGAAAGACAAAAAAGTCTGGATAGTGGACGTGGCAGTGCCTGGAGACAGCAGAATAGACGAGAAAGAACTGGAGAAGATAACAAAATACAAAGACCTACAAATAGAAATAGAAAGACTGTGGCAAAAGCAAGCAAGGGTAATACCAATAGTAATAGGCTCCTTGGGTGCAATCCCAAAACAACTGGAGCACCACTTGAACGCCATTGGCATTGACAAATTTGCTATCAGTCAATTGCAAAAGGTGGCCTTACTAGGAACTGCTTCCATCCTGTAACGATATCTGTAATACCATCAAACATCCACATCTGCCTATCCCAGGTCCTGGGTAAGGACTCGATAGGTAGACAAAATGCCAAATCCAGTCTGAACATCTGGCTGACTGTGCGATGATCCATAATAATAATAATAATAATAATAATAATAATAATAATAATAATAATAACAACCCCCAGTGAGCACTACCTTGATGTGGTTGTGGGGCTTGTGTACTCTGAGGAAGATAACAGCTATACCAGAGGTTCAACCATACTGGAAAGGTCTCATCAGAGGAGTCAGACAAAGAGTGTCTCTCACATAAAAATATGGTGAGACGTAAATTTCACAATGCCATACCGGCTCAGATGTCACCCGGGTTAACAAGGTCCGCGCTAGATATTGGAGTTCCTGGATATCTGGTGAAAAATGGGTTACAGGACTCAGGACTGTTGGCTGAGCAACCAGGGCCAGCAGCTGCAGAACTACTGCAAGAAAAGGTGTCTACCCGTCGCAGATACACAATGATTAAAAACAAAGAAATAATGATCTGTTACTACAGATCAAGTCCCACAAGAAGAAGATATCTAAAACAAATGCACCAGTTCTGGAAAGAACAACATCCAGAATCAGAAATAACAGAACAGAGACTAGCAGATCAACGCCGATTTATAATACGAAATAAAGTATTCACAGAAACAGAATTGGACAAACTGCAAAGGTTTACCCAGGCAAAGAAATCAAAGCCTTAGCAGAAGTAATTCAGAATGTAGAGGCAAACCAGGGGGAGTTGGCAGTGAAGGAATCCAGCAGAGATATACAACTGTTCTCATTTGGAAACCAGGCACCACTTCCTCAGGAAGAACAAAACCCTCTAACTAAAGAAATAAAAGAATTGAAACAAAGAATAACTGAGCATCTAGAACAGCACAAAAACAACAGAATAAGGCTGCCTGCATTGAAGCTTGTTCCAAAGAAACAGCTAGCACAAGCATTAAAAGATGCAAATACTGCAATAGCAAGTATAAGCACCAATTCACTGCAAGAAACAAACCAACTAATGTACAGCACAGCTGCAGTTATAACTGAATACCTGGGATGCAAAATCAACAAAGAAGAAAAACAAACAAACAGTGCACCACAAAAATGGAAGGTTAGACTAGAAAATAAGATCAGCAAGTTAAGATCACATGCAAGCAAGCTAGAACAGATGAAAGAAAAGAAGCTGAAGAACAAGAAGACCAAAGAATACCTAATCAAGAAATACCACTTAGAAACAAGGAAGATCAAGGAAGCACTGGAAATAATAAAGCAACAAATAACAGCTATAGCCAGGAAAATCAGTAGATATGAAGCTCGAATTGCAAACTATAGGCAGAACCTCCAATTTCAATCCAATCAGAAACGTTTCTACCAATCCATCAATGGAGAAACTGCAAGGAATCAGTCAGTACCTGACAAGGAAGAAACAGTGCAGTTCTGGAAGCAGATATGGGAATAGATATGGGGAAATAGCAGGTTTAAAAATAAATAAAGAAAAAACTAAAATGCTTGTCAAAAATATGACTAAAATACAGAAAAATGAATTGGTTGACAGAATTGGTGTTCAAATTACAAATAAAATTAGATATTTAGGGATACAACTGACTGCCAAATGCGCTACACTTAAAAGGGATAACTATGATAAGTTAATAGAACAGATTCAAAAAGACTTTGATATTTGGACTAACCTACAGCTCTCTTTTATGGGCAGAATTGCGGTGATTAAAATGAATGTGTTGCCAAAAATCTTATTTTTGTTCCAATGTATACCTATAAAATTAGACAATATTTTTTTTCAAAATTTGAACAAAATGATGTGTAAATTCATCTGGCAAGGAAAAAGAGCAAGGATTAAATTAAAATTACTACAGGACTTAAAGGAAAGGGGGGGATTTGGTCTTCCAGACTTGGAGAAATATTACCAGGCCGCAGCATTAGTATGGGTAAGAGATTGGATATTACTAAAAAATAGGAGACTATTGTGTCTGGAGGGCCATGACCTACAAATAGGATGGCATGCCATATTATGAGATCATAAATATAAAGTACATAAATATTTTCGAAGTCACTATATTAGGCAAGCTCTTATTGATGTATGGACAAAAATTTGGCAACCAAATTATACCCAAGTACCTAGTTGGATCTCACCGTTAGAAATATATGTACACCCAAAATTTACTCAATTAGACAAGATCATAACATATAAAAATATCTTAGATGAAAGAGGGGAATTGAAATCCAGGAAAACCATCCACGATGAAGGGATAGAATTAGAATGGTGGGCATACCTGCAACTGCAGGCAAGATATCGGAAAGACAAAAAAGAGTTAGGCATTAAATTAGAACCAATAGAATTGGATAAAATAATTTTGGGGTCGGAGGATAAAATGATTAAAAAATTATACTACTATTTGCTAGATCAGGCAACGTACGAGGAACAAGTAAAAGTGACTATGTTGAATTGGAGTAAGGATTTTGGTCTTAATTTTGATCTGCATATATGGCAAGAACTATGGGCAAGAAACAAGAAGCTTACTTTGGCCACCTCTTACAAAGAGAACCTTTACAAAATGTTTTATAGATGGCATCTCCCACCCACAAGATTGTCTAAAATGTATACCAATGTCTCCCCTAAATGTTGGAAATGTAATTTGAAAAGTGGAACTTACTATCATATGTGGTGGGAATGCACGCGAGCTTGTGATTTTTGGAACAGGATTAAAACATGGTTGGAGGAAATATTAGAGCAAGCGGTAGAACCAAAACCAGAACTCTTTCTATTAGGTTTAACTACGCAAAAACATGACAAAGGCATATTTTATTTAATGCTACACATTTTAACGGCCTCCAGGCTGGTTTTTGCTCAAAATTGGAGGAACAAGGAAATCCCAACGGAAGAAGAGATCCTGCATAAAATTCTAATATGTGCTGAGATGGACAGGCTTACAATGATCATGAAAGACAAAACGGAACACAAATACTTCGAAATCTGGGGCAAATTTTACCGCTGGTATGAATTAAGAACTGCTCGGACTTCAAACTAATGGTAGAATTAAAAGATATACATAACTGTACATATAATTGTATATATAATTGTATTGTATAAAAGATGAGGTTTATATAGAGGTTAAGAACAATGTATAAAATTTTTGTACTATGATAGGAACTGATAGAAAAATTCACTCTGGAATGTCATGTTTGTCCATTGTTGTTTTAATTGTATTATGAATAAAAATTTAATAATAAAAAAAAAGAAATACCACTTAGAAACAAGGAAGATCAAGGAAGCACTGGAAATAATAAAGCAACAAATAACAGCTATAGCCAGGAAAATCAGTAGATATGAAGCTCGAATTGCAAACTATAGGCAGAACCTCCAATTTCAATCCAATCAGAAACGTTTCTACCAATCCATCAATGGAGAAACTGCAAGGAATCAGTCAGTACCTGACAAGGAAGAAACAGTGCAGTTCTGGAAGCAGATATGGGATAACCCAAAGAAATACAACAAGGATGCGGCTTGGTTAAAAGAGGTGGATGCAAATAAAACAGAAGTTGAAATGAAAGAACTAGTAATAACAACAAAAATGGTAGAAAAAAGAACAAGGAAAATCAAAAATTGGTCAGCACCAGGTGAAGATGAACTGCATGGGTTTTGGTTGAAACATCTAACTGTTATACACCCACTCATTGCCAAGCAGTTCAACAATATACTACAAGGAGGAGAAATTGAAAAGTGGCTAACAACTGGGAAAACCTACCTAATAATGAAAAATCCAGCAAAAGGGGCAACACCAGGCAACTACAGGCCAATTACCTGCTTACCAACAACTTTCAAATTACTAACTGGTGTGGTAGCTGATGCAGTACAACAGCATCTAGTTGAAAACAATCTCTTTCCACCTGAGCAGAAAGGAAACCGCCCCAATAGCAGAGGAACAAAAGATCAACTCCTAATAGACAAAATGATCTTGGAAAACTGCAAGAAAGGAAGACCAACCTGAATGTGGCATGGATTGACTACAAAAAGGCATTTGACTCTCTGCCACATGATTGGATAATAAAGTGCCTAGAAATAACAGGAGTCAGTAGAAACATCAGAAAATTTGTGCAAAGATCAATGGCACAATGGAAGACACAGTTGCAGATCAATGGTGAGAGGCTGGGAGAGGTTAATATCAAGAGAGGAATATTTCAAGGAGATTCATTATCACCATTACTATTTGTTATTGCACTGTTTCCTCTGTCAACAATATGAATAACTCAGGACATGGCTATTACTACAAATACTTGGGTATCCTTCAAGCTGACAGCATCAAGCACACTGAAGTCAAGAAAAAGATTAGAGGTGAATACATCAAGAGAGTGAAGAAGATCTTAAAATCCAAACTCAATGGAGGAAATACCATAAAGGCAATCAACACCTGGGCAATCCCAGTCATTAGGTACACAGCTGGAATAGTGGACTGGACTCAAGCAACAGACAGTAAGTGCCACCTATGCAAAGAAGCTGAAGAAACAGTGGACCACCTGGTAAGCTGTTGCAAGAAGATTGCACAGATTGACTATAAGCAGCGGCATGACAAAGTAGCAACAATGGTGCATTGGAAGATCTGCAAAAAATATCATTTGCCTGTAAGCAAAAACTGGTGGGATCATAAAATAGAGAAAGTCATAGAAAATGATAAAATTAAACTGCTCTGGGACTTCAGAATTCAAACAGACAAGCACCTGCAACATAACACCCCAGACTTAACAATTGTCGATAAGAAAGACAAAAAAGTCTGGATAGTGGCCGTGGCAGTGCCTGGAGACAGCAGAATAGAAGAGAAAGAACTGGAGAAGAGAACAAAATACAAAGACCTACAAATAGAAATAGAAAGACTGTGGCAAAAGCAAGCAAGGGTAGTACCAATAGTCATAGGCGCCTTGGGTGCAATCCCAAAACAACTGGAGCACCACTTGAACACCACTGGCATTGAAAAATTTGCCATTAGTCAATTGCAAAAGGCGGCCTTACTAGGAACTGCTTCCATCCTGCGACGATACCTGTAATACCATCAAACATCCACATCTGCCTATCCCAGGTCCTGGGTAAGACTCGATAGGTAGACAAAATGCCAAATCCAGTCTGAACATCTGGCTGACTGTGCGATGATCCATAATAATAATAATAATATCCTGATAATTTAGAGTGATATGAAACCAAGAAATGGGGCAGTTGAAAAATAAATCATCCCTCCTGTCTCCCTCCCCTCTGCCTCTCCTCTCCTCCCTCCCCTCTCTTCCTCTCCCCTCCCCTTCCCTTCCCTTTCCTCTCCTCTCCTCTCTTCCCCTCCCCTCCCCTCTCCTCTCCTCTCCTCTCCTCTCCTCTGCCCTGCCCTGTCCTGCCTTCCCCCCCTCCTCTCTCCTTCCCTTCCCTTCTGTCCCATATCCTGATGACTCAATGATGATCGATAACTGTCTAGTGAGAACTTTAAGATTCTTTTATTCTAGGTTCTATTTAGAAGGTTTTCTGGAAGAAAATGTAAAACGTCTTGAAGATGGTTTGAATATTCTGGTTTCATCTTCCCTGTTTACAAAGTGTTCTGGCTTCAGAAAAAAAAAAAAAAACAATAACAACCTTGAATTAAAAGTAGCCCTTTAGTATCATTGCAGAAGGCAGGAAACAAAACTTTATGATCATCTTTCTAAATATCCAAACTGCCATACAACTATTGAGGAAACAGCTGGACTTAAAGAATCTCCTTGGAGAATTAGGAAGATGTTTCCCCTCCTCACTTTTGACACTGGGGGGGCAATCTTGTCACATGAAACCCCACGGCCTCTGCACCCAGTGGGGGGCTGGGTAGAGAACAAGTCTCATTAGATATTTTCTGATTGTACAGGCACAATATTTTTTTATGTTATTTCCGTAATAGTTCATTGAAAACAAATGTCATGAAAATTTCACCTCTTAGCCTGAACCTGGGACTTTGTTTTCCCAATAAAATGTTGTATCATTTGTGTTTCTCATCAGAGAAATGACCTAGAATGTGTAAATGTACTTCAATATTTTCCTGGAAATGTGAACAACATGAAGCAACATTTTCTAATGTGGGGAAGACGTACACAATAGCTAAAAAAGGTATGGAAACAAATTATCTCAGTGATTCACAAGTAAGACCAGGGCTTTTTTTTCTCACAGAACACCCAGAACGGAGTTCGGCACCTTTTTGGGATGGAACCTTGTAGGGTAGGCAAGGCGGGTTGTATGACATGTGTGAGTTCCGGCACCTTTTTTTTTTTTGTTTTTTTAGAAAAAAAGCACTGAGTAAGACTAATGGACAGGCACTTAGAAGAAAATCTAGGGAACCATTCATTCATTCATTCATTTATTCATTCTGTTCCATCTCTCAATGATAAGGGTGAATGGGGGCAGCTTTCAAGCAGTAAAAAGATAAATAACAATAGCATTTAGACCTATACACCAGTTCATATCGCTTTACAGACCTCTCTAAGCAGTTTATAGAGTCAGCATATTGTCTCCAACCATCTGGGCCTCCATTTTACCAACTATGACAGGATGGAAGGCTGAGTCAACCTTGAGCCGATGAGAATCGAACTGCTGGCAGCAGGCAGAGCTAGCCTGCAATATTGCATTCTATCCATTGTGTCACCATGGCTAGATAGATAAAAAGTTAAATGTAACTCTAATTGCAATTATAATTATAAGGCTATATAAAATCTAGAACCAAGGAGACAGACAGACTCAGGTGAATGAGAGCTTCTTGTTACCCTGACAACCACTTCCAGGAGCGAGCAGTCCTCTCATGGCCTGCAGCCATCTGGCAAAACCATTCTTTAATTTATACCTTTCTTCAAGGCCAAAAGGGTGAGGGCAGTTCTCACTTCTGGCGGGGCCACAGCGGAAAAGGCTCTTCTGCATGACCCCATTATCTGACATTCCTTGGCTGAGAGGGTGTGCAGCAGGCCGCTTGGCTGGAGCAAATGCGGCAGGTTAGCCCCATTGGGAGAAGGTGGGTCCTCAGGACTTTTTTTATATATGACAACTGCAGAGAGTCTATCATAGGCTCAAAAATGGGAAGGTTCAGCACCATCCACAATGGAGGAATGGTTGGTAAAGACAAAAGAATTTGTGGAGATGGCTACATTTATTTATTTTATATCAGAAAGAAAATGTATATTCAGGGTGACTGGAAATAGTATATACACTTTTTGTATGAAAGAAAAAATAATAATACTCTCATGATTTGGGGGTTTGATTATTAGGAAAAAAGGGAAAATCTTTCTTTCTTTCTTTCCTTTCCTTTTCTTTTATTTTATTTCTTCTGCCTTCATTTCACCTGTCTTCCTTTCCTTTCCTCTCCTCTCCTCTCCTCTCTCCTCCTTTCCTTTCCTTTCCTTTCCTTTCCTTTCCTTTCCTTTCCTTCCCTCTCCTCTCCTTTCCTCTCCTCTTCTCTCCTCTCCTCTCCTCTCATCTCCCTATCCTTCTCCCTCACCCTTTCCCTTCCCTATTTCTTCTCTTTCTTTATTAGTGTGTGTTAGTTTTCTGTCTCTGTGTATGTGTTTTATGTATAATTCCTGACTAAGAATCCACATCTGAGTTGATTGAACTTGTGCTGTGTTAAATATAAAACAAACTGAATGCATTGGAGAATACAAAGTGATTTATTCATATAACTCAGTCTTCAGAGTGCATTTGTTGGCAATTTTTATTAGCCATGATATTAGTATTACTGTTGCCATTGTTATCTCAATTTGTATAGCTGCCCATCAGGGCAAATCAAGTCACAGAAACTAAGAACTGATAAAAAGACCAAGCAATATATAAAATAAATTCAACTGCCGAGTTAAAACCAAATCTAATAAGCAAAGAACACCCCACAGGCTGAACCTATTTCTTTTCTTAGTGTGATTTTTTTTTTCCATTCCATTATAACTTAGAAATTGTTGAATGAAAAGCATTTAAGCATTGGTCTACATTTAAGTCTTTTGGTTTCTTCAAAACACCATATTAAAGGGGAGGAGGACTATGTATATATATATATATATATATATATATATATATATATATATATATATATATATATATATACACACACACACACACACACATACATATTCACTAAACTCAAATGTGCTATTCTCTTCCTATTCTTTGTCTAAAGTGTCTTTCTCAAAAAGAATTAGTGCATGTTCACCATTTGTAATGCTGAGTCAATTCTGAGAAGTGGTGAAGTTTTTCAAGACTTTGTTTTAATTGTTCTAATGTAAAGGCTGAGTTCTGATTTTGCAAGGCTATAAAGTTATCTAAAGATCACCTCTGTAGGGAGCATGCAGGGAAAACTATGAGATAAATGCAACTAAATAGCTCTTTTATCTCAACCAATATGTAAATCAAGGCACAATTTCCCCTTTAAGAGTGTCAGTTGGTTTTACTTTTAAGGCTACACCACCGACACAAATTTTGTGCACTTTCCCAAATCCTCTCCTATCAATTCCCCTCCATTCATCAGAGGAAGCCAAAATGACCCTTGGGCTAAACTTGGTGTTCTTACTTGCATGCCTTGGAGGTAATGTTTCCCTCTACATATACTTTTCTTTCATCTGTTGTTATTGTATTTATGAGTTCTCATTGAAACATCTTTCTTTTTAGGTGTCAAATCTCAAGGCCAGTTGGTGGAGTCTGGAGGGAACTTGAGAAGACCTGGAGAGTCCATGCGTATCTCCTGCCAAGCTTCTGGATTCACCTTTACTAGCTCCTGGATGTACTGGATGAGACAGGCTCCAGGGAAAGGCCTGGAATGGGTTTCTCATATAAATCCAAGTTCATCTAACATTTACTACTCTGACAAAGTGAAGGGACGCTTCACCATCTCCAGAGACAATGCCAAAAGTCAGCTGTATCTGCAAATGAACAGCCTGAAATCAGAGGACACAGCAGTCTATCATTGCATGGCAGACACCATGAGAGGAAGCAAATCTGACACCAGGCAAAAACTTTCTCTTCCTCTGAGCAACTTTCCAACTTGATTTAGTCACAGAAGGTTGAATTTATGATCCATCTCTGAAAAGCAACAGATAAACTTCCATCATAGCTTATTCTAGAATTGATCTTGGAATGAGCAGTAGGGAACCTGTTTAGCTGTAGGTTAGGGAATGTGTTGAAAATTTCATGGCAATATAGATGATATATCCTTGGTACATAATGTCCAACAAACTGTCAATCAGAAAAAGAAGGTTTCTCAAATGTTTGTTGGAAATGCAATGATAAGTAAGGTACTTTTTATCATCTCTGGTGGACTTGTGATAATGCAAAGAAATATTGAGGTCAGATCAAATGCTTCCTTCACATATTATTTTCCAGTTCAATCCCCTTTCTTTCTCTCAATGTTTATTTATTTTGTTATTTTATCTTATTTTTATTTATATACTTCCCATCTTTTATTTATATACTTGACTCTCAGGAGCTTATACAGCAATAATATATTATTGACAATATGCCACTGTTTATTTCTTTTCTACAGGATATTATTTTTTCATTCATTCATTGCCAAGTTAAAAACTAAAAATTAAATTAGCCAAGGCTCTGGATTCACCTTCAGAAAACACTGGATGAATTGGGTGACATAGGCTCCTGGGAAAGGACTGATATGGGTTGCAAGCATGCCTACATCTAGCATTTACTACTCAGACAAAGTGTAGGGATGCTTCACCATCTCCAGGGACAATGTCAAAAGCCAGCTTTATCTGCAAATGGACAACCTAAAACCAGAAGACACAGCCGTCTATTGCTGCACTAGATACACAATGAGAGGAAGCCAAAGCAAACCTAGCATTTTATGCCTTACTTTGTACAAAGTTAATATGGGTTTCTTCAAAACATAACTTGATTAAGAATACCAATGTTCCTGACGTACCATTTGAACCAAATGTACCACTTTTAAGTTCCATCTTTTACGATGTCTATTTAAAAAAAAAATATTAGTAATGATTTCTCTGTGTTACTTAGAACCACTTTCCTTAGCCGTAACCCAAAAGACTGTCTCTTACTTAATGAATTTTAAATGAAAAAAATAAAAATAGAACTTAAAAAAACCTTAGTCTTGACTATTTTTAACTGTTTGGATTTCGTTTTCAAAATCACCTTTATAAGATACTTATCAAAACCGATTTGAGACTTTGAGACAACTTTGATACTTGGATGTAGGTTTCAAATTGTGCTTTATGGTTTATTCTACATTGTTCTTTTGGATCAAGGAACATGACCAAAGGAACAATCATTTTTTTTTTTAACTCGGATGTACCTAGGACTGAACCTCATTTGAAATCAATGTGTGAAATCTATATGCAAAGAAATGTATATCTAAGCAAATGCAATGAGATGGCTTTTTGATGCCAGATATTTAAATCAAGACACAATTTCTTATTTGAAGGAGCCCCATTTCATTTTCACTTTACACATGACAACACAAAGTTAGGCCACATTCCACAATCCTTTCCTATTAATTCCCCTTGATTCATTAGAGAAAGAAAAAGAGTCTACACTTTTTTGGATCTCCTTACTAGCAGTCCTTAATGATAATTTGTCTCTGTCTGTAGAGTTTCCTTCCATTTATTCTTCTTGTATACAAGAGATTTCTCTCAAGCACCTTTCTTTCTGACTGACTTCTTTCTTTCTAGGGGGTTCAGCCAGAGCTCCTCTTGGTGGGGTCCAAAGACTCTGGAAAGAGTGCGGAGAGGAGCAACAAAGATGATTGGGGGACTGGAGGCTAAAACATGTAAGGAACGGTTGCTGGAATTGGGTATGTCTAGTTTGATGAAGAGAAGGACGAGGGGAACATGATAGCAGTGTCATAATATCTCAGGGGCTGCCACAAAGAAGAGGGAGTCAAGCTATTCTCCAAAGCGCCTGAAGGCAGAATAAGAAGTAATGGATGGAAACTAACCAAAGAGAGAAGCAACCTAGAACTAAGGAGAAACTTCCTGACAGTTAGAGCAATTAGCCAGTGGAACAACCTGCCTCGAGAAGTGGTGAATGCTCCAACACTGGAAGTTTTTAAGAAGAAACTGGACAGCCATTTGTCCGAAATGGTATAGGGTTTCCTGCCTGAGCAGGGGGTTGGATTTGATGACCTCCAAGAAACCTTCCAACTTTATTTTTATTATTATTATTATTATTATTATTATTATTATTATTATTATTAATAATAATAATAATAATAATAATAATAATAATAATAATATAGGGCCCTTCAGAAGGCTTGGAGAGTCCCTCCATCTCTCCTGCCTGCCCTCTAGATTAGCTTTCTCATCCATTGCATGAAATGAATGAGAGAGGCACCTGGAAAATTGCTGCAATAGATGCCATAAATCAAAGTTCTTACATGATTTACTACATGAATAAATAGAAGAGATGTTTCACCAAAATGCAATTCAATTAGCCAAGGAATAACTTGAAACCAGAGGAAACAGCTTATTTTTTTTTTATGAACATCACAAGTTTAAGAAATGTATTCAGTCAATGCCCAGAGGTGTTCTTTTATGCCAAGCGATATGTAAATCGAGGCACAATTTCCTCTTTAAAGCTCATGGTTTCCCTTTTCAGGAAACACCCACCAACACAAAGTTTGTGTATTTTCTAGCATCCTTTCCTAACAGTTACGCTCCGTTCATTAGAGGGAGCAAAAATGTTCCTGTGGCTAAACTTAGTGTCCTTTCTAGCAGTCCTCAGAGGTAATTCTTTAGTAATTATTCAGACTAATTTCATTTAATTCTTGTATACCGGAGAGTTTATTGATACGCCTTTCTTTTTAGGAGTCCAATCTCAGGTCCAGTTGGTGGAGTCTGGAGGGGATGTGAGAAGACCTGGAGGGTCCCTCCGTCTCTCCTGCCAAGCCTCAGGATTCACCTTCAGCAGCTACCACATGAACTGGGTGAGACAGGCTCCAGGAAAAGGCCTGGAATGGGTGGCATTCATAAGCACCAATTCTGGTACTATTCGCTACTCAGACAAAGTGAAGGGCCGCTTCACTATCTCCAGGGACAATGCCAAAAGCCAGCTGTATCTGCAGATGAACAGCCTCAAAGCTGAAGACACGGCAGTCTATTACTGTACGAGAGACACAGTGAGAGGAAGTGAATCTGAAGCCAGGCAAAAACCTACCATTCCTCAGAGGACTCTGCAAGTCCTTTCACACTCAGAAGGCTGCATTTTTCAATGAGGGGAGCCTGAGGTAGCTGCTTCATTGCCAGGAAGAAGAAAGAGATGACCTTGGTATCTGCAGTGTGTTTTCCAATTGGAGGCGGGGAAAACCAAAAAAAATCTCAATCAAGAAAATAAACTGAGTAATTATACAGGGAAAAAATAAAACTCTTATAAGACAGCAATGGCAAAGTGCTTACAAGTTCTGCTCTCAAAATATCTTTAGAAATGGAAAATGGACTTCCTTCATTAGAACTCTTCATTCCATTATTGGATTTGCAATTTGATCCTCATTTTATCTTTCTCAAGACTCAGATCTTCTTCCTTCTGTCTTTATGTATGTGTGTGTTTGTGTGTGTGTGTGTGTGCGCACGCACATTTGTGTGTGCATCTTATTGTTTGTGTCTATATATTTTTTTGGTATAGCTGTCTCTTGCTTTCCTTCCCTCCTTCCCTATTCTGGAACGTATAGCCCTATGTAACGTCATACTTTTACTATTCTGACTCTGATATTAAACACCTTCTTTAAATCAAGTCAGATAGATAACTCAAAAGAAACGATCTCATAACAAAAAATATATATTTTAATCAGAAAGATTACTTGCATTCACGCTGTGGTTGTTACTCCTGGAAAATACATCTTTTGTCCATTTCTTTAGACTATTTCTTTAGGTAAAAGTATGATGCTCTCTTCCATACCATCTTTATAACGACTCAAGCTCATTGTGTGACCTTTGATGGCCCATGCTTCTTTCAGACAAAGAGATTCCACCCTGGCTTGTGTCCAGGAAGTCTCCCAATGACCTTTTGAGACTCCTCCCACTGACCCATCAACATGCCTAGCATTTAATCCAATAACTGCCAGATATTCTAACATACTGATACCTGCTCTCTAGTTAGGGCAGTGGTTCTCAACCTGTGGGTCGGGACCCCATTTGGGGTCGAACGACCATTTCACGGGGGTCGCCAAACAACGCAGTCCGCCATTTTTCCCCCCTTTTCCTTAGCTGTGCTACTCCCTTTTATTCTATTGGCTTTTGAAAGCCAATAGAATAGACTCTCTTGAATAGAGTCTAATTCTATTGGCTTTCAAAAGCCAATAGGAATTGTCCAGGCTGTCTCTGCCCTGCTGAGCCTGCCAAAAGTCCCATTCTGCAAACGGTGCTGCACCAGTTGAGTAGTCCTCGACTTACGACTGGTTAAATAGTCCTCGACTTACGACCGGTTGGGAGTCGTGGCATTAAAAAGGTTGAGAACCACTGAGTTAGGGTTACATAGGACTATACGTTCCAGAATATTCCCCCCTCCCTCCCTACACACACACACACACACACACACACACTCACACTTGAAAGTTTAAATATGTTGAAAATCATATCACTCTCTAGCAGTAAATATATAAGCATATAATCTGGAAACACTGGGTGAGACAGGCTCCAAAGAAAGGCCTGGAATGGATTTCCCATATACATCCAAGTTCAATCAGCATTTTCAGACAAAGACAAATTTGTCCAGAATCATGTAGGGTTTACTGCCTTATCAGGGGGCTGGACTAGATGACCTGCAAGGTCCCTTCCAACTCTGTTGTTGCTGCTGTTGTTGTTGTTGTCATCTGCTGTATCTGCTAATGAAAAGCACAAAATCAAGACACAGTTTCCTCTTTGAAGGAGCCCCATGGTTTCCATTTTCACTCTACACATGACAACACAAAGTTAGGGCACATTCCACAATCCTATCAATTCCCCTTGATTCATTAGAGGAAGAAAAAGAATCTAATCTTTTTAGGAACTCCTTACTAGCAGTCCTCAGTGATAATTCTTCTCTGTCTGTAGAGTTTCCTTCCATTTATGCTTCTTGCATACAAGAGATTTCTATTGAGGGAAGTCAGCTCCCCAGAGAAGGAAATATTAAAAAGGCAGAAAAAATATATTTCCTCAAAAAGGATTTTAAAAGCAGAAACCAACCCTGCCCCCAAATCTCTCTGTCCCAAGCAGGAGCCAGCTCTGTACAAATCCAAATGTAAAACATCAGGAAAGTTGGAGCCAGGAAATCAAGAAGATAAAAGACCTAAAATCTGCATAACCCACCCAAACTCTAGGAGCCATTAGCCCCATCACCAGGGAAGCAGGATATGATAATAGGACTAACCCATCACCATAAAGGATACCAGAGAGGCACACCTAAACTCGGGTCAGAAAACTTGACACAGGAAATAGCCTCAAAGTTCATGCCACAGGAACAGGAAACTATTCCAAACAAAAGGCTAGAGAGGGTATAAAAACCTACTACCCATGTGCTCAGGCCCTTCTTTTCTCTGCTCTTTCCTGCAAGAACCATCTTTCTGCCTCTTCAATAAACTGCAACCTTCTTCCCAAAACAGTCGCCATGTTGTTTATTTATCCCTGGCTTGGATGAACCAGGATGAAGACTGGTCTTCCCACACCCTCAAGCACCTTTCTTTCTGACTAACTTCTTTCTTTCTAGGGGGTTCAGCCAGAGGTCCACTTGGTGGGGTCCAAAGGGCCTGGAGAGTCCCTCCATTTCTCCTGCTTGGCCTCTAGATTAGTTTTCTCATCCACTGCATGAGACAAATGAGAGAGGCACCTAGAAAATTGCTGCAATAGATGGCATAAATCAAGGTTCTTACATTATTTACTACATGAATAAATGGAAGAGATGCTTCACCAAAACCCAATTCAATTAGCCAACGGACACAGCTTATTTTTAACTTTTTTATGAACACCACAAGCTTAAGTCTGTGCCAAGAAATGTATTCAATGAATGCCCTGAGGAGTTCTTTTATGCCAAGTGATATGTAAATCGAGGCACAATTTCCTCTTTAAAGCTCATGGTTTCCCTTTTCAGGAAACACCCACCAACACAACGTTTGTGTATTTTCTAGCATCCTTTCCTAACAATTACGCTCCGTTCATTAGAGGAAGCAAAAATGTTCCTGTGGCTAAACTTGGTGTCCTTTCTAGCAGTCCTCAGAGGTAATTCTTTAGTAATTATCCAGACTAATTTCATTTAATTCTTGCATACAGGGGAGCTCACTGAAACTGCTTTCATTTTAGGTGTCCGATCTGAGGCCCAGTTGGTGGAGTCTGGAGGGGATGTGAGAAGCCCTGGAGGGTCCCTCCGTCTCTCCTGCCAAGCCTCAGGATTCACCTTCAGCAGCTATTGGATGCACTGGGTGAGACAGGCCCCAGGAAAAGGCCTGGAATGGGTTGCATTCATAAACACCAATTCTGGTACTATTTACTACTCAGACAAAGTGAAGGGACGCTTCACCATCTCCAGGGACAATGCCAAAAGCCAGCTATATCTGCAGATGAACAGCCTCAAAGCTGAAGACACGGCAGTTTATTACTGTGCGAGAGACACAGTGAGAGGAAGTGAATCTGGAGCTAGGCAAAAACCTACCATTCCTCAGAGGACTCTGCAAGTCCTTTCACACTCAGAATAGGGCTGCATTTTTCAATGAAAGAAGCCTGAGGTAGCTGCTTCACTGCCAGGAGGAAGAAAGAGCTGACCTAGGTACTGTTGTAATGTGGAAGCTGTTTTCCAACTGGAGGTGGGGGAAACCAAAAAATCTCAATAAAGAAAATAAACTGAATATTATATGGGGAGGGGGGAAACCTCCTGTAAGACAGCAATGGCAAAATGCTGACAAGTTCTGCTCTCAAAATAGCTTTAGAAATAGAAAATTGATTTCCTTAATTAGAACTCTTAATTCCTTTTCTGGATTTGCACTTTGATCCTCATTTTTTTCTTTCTTGAGACTCAGATCTTCCTCTTTCTGCCTTTGTATGTTTGTGTACCTCGTTGTCTCTGTCTATATATTTTTTCTGTATATCTCTTGCTTACTTGTTTTCTCTCCCTCCCTCCACACACAGCCACAAAAACCCCACCCTCACACTTGAAAGTTTAAATATGTTGAAAATCTTATCACTTCTCTAACAGTAAAAATATAACCATATAATCTGGATATATGGGTGAGACAGGCTCCAAGGAAAGGTCTGGAATGGGTTTCCCATATACATCCAAGTTCATCTAGAATTTCCTACTTAGTCAAAGTGAAGGGGCCCTTTACACCTCCAGGGACAATGCTATAAGCCAGCTGTATCTGCTAATGAACACAGTGAGGGGAAATAAAGCTACAACTGCCCATTTCACAAACAACTTCTGGGAACTTTTTTGAAACTTTAGGATTCTTACAATTTGGCATATGCCTCCCTTGGTCAGCTTGCACACTAGGGGTTGCTATTCTCACACTGATGCTGGGGTGGGGGATGGCATGAAAATCAAAACCGCTGTGTACAAGTACTGTAATATCTCATTTCCCAGGCATAGTTTTTCCATCTGATATGCTTAGAAATTTATCCAGTTGATTTCAAGGGAATGTCATTTCTCAAGAGACCACAATTTCCTCCGTAAAGACACATCTGAGTTCAGAACAGAATGTGCCTTGCTAACTGTAGATGTTTGAAATCTTTGCAATGTAGAAAATGTCATGTTCATTCTTGGATGAGAGAGTGTGTACCATATGAACTTGTGAGGTGATTGCTTTGATTTTGACCTTGCAACTTGCTGCAAATTATGTAACTTAAAACTGTGTTTTGTATGTCATTATTATGAGTTTCTTCAAAATGTAACCTGGTTAAGAAAACAAAGGTTCTTGAATGCAGACATACAGTTTGAATTAAATGACCTCTTTTTAGTTCTATATTTAACATGTCTGTTTCAAAAAGTTGTTAGTCCATGCTTTCTCTGTGCTACTTAGATCCGCTTTCCTTATCTTTAATCCAAAAGTTTTGTCTCTTACCTAATGTAAGGTAAAGCTCTTTGCACGTACAATAAATTTAAAAGGAAAAAAAGTTTAGTCTTGGCTGTTCTTAACTTTCTGCACCATTTTCATTGCATGATTTATTTCTGTCACCACGGAACCTTTTCTTGAAATGATGAAACTATCAGATCTTGCTTTACATGTCTGACACTAGGGAGTGGTGCTCATCTCCATATTTTAACTGAGGGAGCCAGCATTGTCCAAAAACATTTTCCCCATTTCCATGGACTTGTGGCCAGCATGACTATATGCAAGGTGCACTTCCCACTGAAGTGGTGCCTATTTATCTACTCACATTTGCACGCTTTTGAAATCCTAGGTGGGCAGGAGCTGGGGCAAGTAATGGGAGCTCACCATTGGGCAGCGATGGCTTTTGAACCCTGGCTATCAGCTTCCCAGCTGTGTAAACCTGTATTTTCTGCTATGTACTCACAATAAAAAGCATGATGGACAGTTCCTAGGATGGACCTTGTTTGAAATGCACGTGTGAAATCTGTGTCCAAAGATAGATAGATAGATAGATAGATAGATAGATAGATAGATAGATAGATAGATAGATAGATAGACAGACAGACAGACAGACAGACAGACAGACAGACAGATAGATAGATAGATAGATATACATATAAGGAAATGCAATGAGGTGGCTATTGAAAGCCATAAATTTACATCAAGGTACAATTTCTTCTTTGAAGGAGCCCAAACCCAAAGTTTGGATACTTTTCCACTTTCTTTCTTTTCTTTCTTTCTTTCTTTCTTTCTTTCTTTCTTTCTTTCTTTCTTTCTTTCTTTCTTTCTTTATTTCTTTCTTTCCAATTTCTCTATTAAAAAAAAAAAAACATTTCTCCCATCAGGAATCCTTTCCTGTTAATTCCCATAAATTCATTAGAAGGAGAAAAAATGCTCTTCAGGGGTGAAATTTAGTCTCCTTACTAGCAGTCCTTAGAGATACTTTTTTCCTCTCAGAAGAGTTTCCTTCCATTTATTGTTCTTGTATATAGGACAGGGGTGTCAAACTCAATTTCATTGAGGGCCGCATCAGTATTGCGGTTGCCCTCAGGGGGCTGGGTGGGTGTGGGCAGGGTGGACATGGCCTACTGGGTGGGCATGGCCAGCTCTACATCATTTGCGTCAAGGGTGCCTGTGTGGGCCTAGGCAGGAGTGGGACAGATCTGAGGGTCTCTGGCAGAAGGGGGTGGGACCAGGGCAAGCGCCAAGGCATGGTCGATTTCTTCATTCCTCACAAAGGGTGACACCTCCCCAGTGTGCACCCAGGGGGCAGGGCTGATACAGGAGGGGATGGTTCCTCGCTGTTTCCAGACGGCCTTGTGGAGCTAAGACTGAATGCATTTCAGCATAGACGGCCACCACAAAATTGTACATTGGCTTCTGGCCGGCCTGGGCCAGGGCCAAGACAGCGGGGGCCGTTCCCTCACTGTTTCCAGGATGGCTTCGCGGACCACATGAAACCACTTCGTGGGCCGCATCTGGTCCCTGGCCCTTGTGTTTGACATGTCTGATATAGGAGATTTTATTCAAGAACCTTTCCATCTAAGAATCCAGTCAGAGGTCCACTTGATGGGGTCTGAAGTGCCTGTGAGTAGGCCAGGGTTGTCCCTCCATCTCTCCTATCCTGCCTCTCAATTAGCTTCCACATATTTACATGAAATGGCTTGGAGGCACCTGAAAAATGGCTACAATAAATGGCATAAACCAAGGTTCCTACATTGTTTAATGCATGGATAAAGGGAAGGGATGTTTCATTATCTCCCCCTCCCCCCAAAAAATATATATTAGCAAAGGAACAATTAGAAATCAGAGGATACAGGTTATTATTTAACATTATTTGAAAATCACATCTGTAAAGTCTACACAAACAAATCTATAAGTGAGTGCCCTGAGGGGCCTTTTATGCCAAGCGATATGTAAATTGAGGCACAATTTCCTCTTTAAAGTTCATGGTTTCCCTTTTCAGGCAACACCCACCAACACAAACTCTGTGCATTTCATCTCCTGTCAATTACCTTCCGTTCATTACAGGGAACAACAATGTTCCTGTGGCTAAATTTGGTGTCCTTTCTGGCAGTGATCAGGGGTAATTCTTTCCAAAATATTCAGATTGTTTTCATTTTAATTCTTGTATACAGGAGAGCTCACTGAAACTCCTTTCATTTTAGGTGTCCAATCTGAGGTCCTCTTGGTGGAGTCTGGAGGGGATGTGAGAAGACCTGGAGGGTCCCTCAGTCTCTCCTGCCAAGCCTCTGGATTCAACTTTGCTGGCACTAACATGAACTGGGTGAGACAGGCTCCAGGGAAAGGCCTGGAGTGGGTGGCATACATAAATCACCCTTCCAGTGGTATTCACTACTCAGACAAAGTGAAGGGTCGCTTCACCATCTCCAGGGACAATGCCAAAAGCCAGCTCTATCTGCAGATGAACAGCCTCAAAGCTGAAGACACAGCAATTTATTATTGTGCAAGAGACACAGTGAGACGAAGTAAATCTGAAGCTAGGCAAAAACCTACCATTCCTCAGAGGACTCTTCAAGTCCTTTCACACTCAGAATAGGGCTGCATTTTTCAATGAAAGGAGCCTGAGGAAGCTGCTTGATTGCCAGGAGGAAGGAACAGTTGACCTTGGTATCTGTAGTGTGGAAGCTGTTTTCCAACTGGAGGTGGGGAAAACCAAAAAATCTCAATAAAGAAAATTAACTGAATAATTATACGGGGGGGGGGGACTCCTGTAAGACAGCAATGGCAAAATGCTGACAAGTTCTGCTCTCAAAATAGCTTTAGAAATAGAAAATTGATTTCCTTAATTAGAACTCTTAATTCCTTTACTGGATTTGCACTTCGATCCTCATTTTTTTTTTTCTTGAGATTCAGATCTTCATCTTTCTGTCTTTGTGTGTTTGTGTACCTCGTTGTCACTGTCTATATATATTTTTTTTCTGTTTATCTCTTGCTTATTTGTTTTTTCTCCCTCCCTCCGCACACAGACACAGACACACAAAAACCCCACTCTCACACTTGAAAGTTTAAATATGTTGAAAATCATATCACTTCTCTAACGGTAAAAATATAGCCATATAATCTGGATATATGGGTGAGACAGGCTCCAAGGAAAGGTCTGGAATGGGTTTCCCATATACATCCAAGTTCATCTAGAATTTCCTACTTAGTCATAGTGAAGGGGCCCTTTACACCTCCAGGGACAATGCTAAAAGCCAGCTGTGTCTGCTAATGAACACAGTGAGGGGAAATAAAGCTACAACTGCCCATTTCACAAACAACTTCTGGGAACTCTTTGAAACCTTAGGACAGTGATGGCGAACCTTTTAGAGAACAAGTGCCCAAAAACTGGCCGCGATGGGTCGGACATGACTTCGCAACTAACAACAACAAGAGCAGGCATGTCAAACTGCCGGCCCACAGGCCGGATGCATCATACTGAAACTGTGCCCACTCCATTGCCAGCAATGGGTGAAAAGTCGCAATGTGTCGTGTGACGTCACATGATGTCGTGAGTTTGACATGCCTGGATTAGAGTCATTCATCCTCATCCCTTAACTGTCAAACGAAAAAAGAAAAAAAAATAGTGAAATAGATCCTATGGTCTCATCCTGTAGACTTGTCACTTTCATTATGTGGCCAATTCCACATGGCAAAGCAACATTTTTCTTTATTCAAGTCTGGAATCAGAATTTAAAACATCTTAATTTTCACTGCATGTCTTGTGAAGTCCCAACTATTGTGTTTTACAAGACACAGTGAGAATAAGTCTTTGTGAGATCAAGGGAAAAAAAATGTCCTTCATTCAGAAGAAAATTCTGGATTGCTTTTGAAATCCTTGGTAAGGGATGTAACAAATTTTCCGTTTGGATTATCTTGGTGCCAGTGGTGAGATCCGCCCCCGTCCTTCTGGATGTTTGAAAGGTCCTCAAAACTTGATTCTGCTGATTGGTGTGGGGTCCTGATTCTTCTTCTTCTTGTGCCATATCCGTTATCGGACGTTGGTGATCATGTTGGCGATCCTGTTTTTATCAGCAGCTGCACGAAAAAGTGCTGCTGAGTTTTGTCCAAACCAGTCCCTTAGATTTTGAAGCCACGATGTTCTTCTTCTGCCTGGACCTTGTTTGCCTTCAATTTTTCCCTGGAGGATTAAATGGAGTATGCCGTATTTTTCTGGGTGTCGCATCACATGTCTGAAATATTCTAATTTTTGTTTTTTAATTGTTTTGATGATTTCCCTTGGTTTTCCCAGGCGGCTTATCACCTCTTCATTTCTGATCTTGTCAACCCAGCTTATACATAACAGCCACCTGTAAATCCACATTTCAAATGCTTCTAGTCTCTTCAGGTGGCCTTCTGTCAGAGACCAGCTCTCTACTCCATAGAGCAGGATAGAAAAAATATAGCATCTGACAAGCCTGATTTTCAGTCTTAGGCTTACGTCGTGACTGCAGAATAGTTACAGAGAACCCCAATATCTCAGGGGCTGCCACAAAGAAGAGGGAGTCAAGCTATTTTCCAAGGCGCCTGAAGGCAGGACAAGAAGCAACGAGTGGAAACTAAGCAAGGAGAGAAGCAACCTAGAACTAAGGAGAAACTTCCTGACAGTTAGAACAATTAACCAGTGGAACAACCTGCCTCCAGAAGCGGTGAATGCTCCAACACTGGAGGTTTTTAAGAAGAGACTGGACAGCCATTTGTCTGAAATGGTATAGGGTTTCCTGCCTGAGCAGCGGGTTGGACTAGATGACCTCCAAGGTATCTTCCAACTTTACTACTATTATTATTATTATATTCAAAGGCATTCAGTTACTGAATATCAGTTTGCTGCAGGGAACCACATAAATCCACATTTCAAATGCTTCTAGTCTCTTCAGGTGGCCCTTTAGGCTGGAGGTTTATGGTTCAGTGACAGGGAAGCCACCACCATTATTCCTATCCAGCATTATTTTTGAATTGTTATTTAATTCTTTGGAATTTTGATTGTTCTTATACTTACAACTGTTTTTGTATTTCCATTTTTATTACTTTGTAAGCTGCCCAGAGTCAACTCTTGAGTGACACATAAATTCAATAAATAAGTTTAATAACATGAATTTATTAATTATTCATTATGAAATAAATTTCTTCATGAACTCAAGGAAATATGATCTTGAATTCTTTTTTCTAAGTAAATTTCTCCTATGAACTCACAGAAACAAAAGACCTTCTCCCCACTTTTCTTAGGACTGGAATGGTATTTGTGAATCCTACACATCACCACAATGAGTAACTCCTTTATCTCAACCAATATGTAAATTGAGGCAAATTTCCCCTTTTAAATAAGACTTTTCAGGCTACACACTTTAACTCATAGTTTGTCCACTTTCCCAAACCATCCATCAATTATCTTCCTTTCATTAGAAGGAGTAAAAATGATTCTGCAGCTAATCCTGTTCTTTACAATAATCCTTGGAGGTAATTCTTTCTTTCTTTCCATTTTAATTCTTTAACACAGGAGAGCTCACTGAAACCTTTCATTTTAGGAGTCCAATCTGAAGACCAGTTCATGGAGTCTGGAGGGGATGTGAGAAGACCCGGAGGGTCCCTCCGTCTCTCCTGCCAAGGTTCTGGATTCACCTTCAGCAGCTACGGGATGCACTGGGTGAGAAAGTTCCCAGGAAAAGGACTGGAATGGTTTGCATGGATATTTACCGATTCCAGCAGTATTTTCTACTCAGACAAAGTGAAGGGACGCTTCACCATCTCCAGGAACAACGCCAAAAGCCAGCTGTATCTGCAAATGGACAGCCTCAAACCAGAGGACACAGCTGTCTATTACTGTACAAGAAACCCAAGGGCACAATTGTCACAGTGAGAAGAAGCTAAACAAAAAAACATTCTTTTTTTCACAGAGCAGCTCTGCCACTTGATTCAGTCCCTGTTTGTGAATTAGTCAGTGAGAAATGAAATAATAACAATAACTATAACAATAGTAGTAATAACATTATTAATAACAGTTCCACCAATTATACTTTCCCTCTGGGTTGAGAAACCCTAATTAGTCACTTTGCATTCTCCAAAGAATTCCGTTTGCTCTATGATTAGAATATGAAAAGAAATATTCCCAACAACTATATGCAGTGCTTTTTATGTTCTATCTCCAATCCGCGTCTTTCAAAATGTTTTTGTGCAACTTGATTATCTGTTACATTTGAATCACTTTGGAAAAAGGGTGAAATTTGACAACTCTTTGTTTTAATTACTTTATTGTAAACCAGTCTTTTCTCTCATAAATTCAAAAATAAAAGATAACAACAACAACAACAACAACAACAACAACAAGAACAACAACAACAACCCAGGTCCTGGGTAAGGACTTGATAGGTAGACAAAATGCCAAATCCAGTCTGAACATCTGGCTGACTGTGCGATGAATAATAATAATAATAACAACAAATATAATAATATATTATTATATATAATATAATATAATAATAACAAATGCATATAAAGTCAAAATTGAGAAGATAGCAACAGACAGTAAATGTCGCCTATGCAAAGAAGCTGAAGAAACAGTGGACCACTTGGTAAGCTGTTGCAAGAAGATTGCACAGACTGACTACAAGCACCGGCATGACAAAGTAGCAACAATGGTGCATTGGAAGATCTGCAAAAAATATCATTTGCCTGTAAGCAAAAACTGGTGGGATCATAAAATAGAGAAAGTCATAGAAAATGATAAAATTAAATTGCTCTGGAACTTCAGAATTCAAACAGACAAGCACCTGCAACATAACACCCCAGACTTAACAATTGTCGATAAGAAAGACAAAAAAGTCTGGATAGTGGACGTGGCAGTGCCTGGAGATAGCAGAATAGATGAAAAACAACTGGAGAAGATCACAAAATACAAAGACCTACAAATAGAAATAGAAAGACTGTGGCAAAAGCAAGCAAGGGTAGTACCAATAGTAATAGGCCCCTTGGGTGCAATCCCAAAACAATCAATGCACTGAGAGGATCTTTTATAAAAAGCAATGTATAAATCAAGTAACGTTTTCCCTTTTAATTGAACCAGTTGGTTTCCCTTTTCAGTCTACACAAGTCTTTCTTTTACTTACTGTAAAGTAAATATGTCCTACTAGTTTGGAGAGAAAAAAAATATGTGTAAGATGTGTTCAAATAAATATATACGTGAATGCTGTAAGAGACTCTTTTATCCCCCAAGCAATATGTAAATCAAGGTACAATTTCCCCTTTAAAAGAGCCCCACAATATCCCTTTTTTAAGTCACACCCAACAACAAAAAGATCCTTTCCTATCCATTCATTAGAGGGAGCAGAAAATGACTGTGTGTCTAAAATTGGTTTCTTTACTAACAGTTCTCAGAAGTAATTGATTTTTCCCTATTAAACCTCTTCCCATTTTAATTCTTGTATACAGGAGAGTTCATTGAAACTCCTTTCATTTTAGGTGTCCGATCTCAGGTCCAGTTGGTTGAGTCTGGAGGAGATGTGAGAAGACCTGGAGGGTCCCTCCGTCTCTCCAAGCTTCTGGATTCACCTTTGGAAGCTCTGCCATGTACTGCGCGATACAGGCTCCTGGGACAGGACTGGAATATAATACAGGTTCCAGCACTATTTACTACTTAGACAAAGTCAAGGGATGCTTCACCATCTCCAGGGACAATGCCAAAAGCCAGCTGTATCTGCAGATGAACAGCCTCAAACCAGAGGACACGGGAGTCTATTACTGTACGAGTAATAGAAGTGAGAAGAAGCCACACAGAAATCTTTCTTTCTTGTACAGAAGCTCTGCAAGTTGTTTCAGCCCCAGATCCTTCATAAGTCAAGGAGAATTAATTACCATCTAGTGAAACTTTAGGACTCTTTTCTGTTAGTCCAGTTAGAGAGTTTGCTGGAAGAGAATGTGAAAATTGTGAAAATGGCTTGAAAATTCCAAGTTCACCTTCCCGGTTTAAAAGGCAATTTGGCTTCAGCAAAAAGAACTGGAATGGAATGTAGTCCTTTTGTATCATGGCTACAGATGGAAGGAGATGAAACTTTGGGATCCTCTTTCTAAATAAACAAATGTATACAAATACATGGATATTGAGGAAATATCTGCTCTGAAAGAGTCTGCTTGGAGAATTAGGAAGATGCCTCCCCTGCTCATATTTGACACTGTCACATAAAACCTGTAGCCAAGCAAAAACTGTCACTTTCATAATACAGCTCTGCAAATTTATTTTGCTTTAGCTTCATTAATTAACATTCTTCCTTCAGGTCTTCAGTTTGAAATTCTATCTTAATTCATTGTCTATGAACAAAACTCTTCTTTTTACTTTTTACCTCCATTCCATATTGAGTTTGATATTTACTCAGTCCATTGATTCCTGAAGCCCTCTGTCTCATTTCACACATGTTTACTTCATACTCTTGCGCCATGCAGAGATTGGTCACAATGTATGAAACTATAATTTCTTAAGATGTCACCTCACTCTTCACCTGCATTCCATCAATGAAAGTTGCCATGGTAGTTAAGAAATGACTATTCTTTACCTTCATTCCAACAACTGAAACTGTCACAGTAGTGAAGAAATGACTGCTACAAGGCAGCACATTAGGTGACAGAACTGAACACTAAAGCATACAAGGAACGGTTGCGGGAATTGGGTATGTTTAATGAAGAGAAGAACCAGGGGTGACATGATAGCAGTGTTCCAATATCTCAGGGGCTGCCACAAAGAAGAGGGAGTCAAGCTATTCTCTAAAGCACCTGAAGGCAAGACAAGAAGCAACGAATGGAAACTAACCAAAGAGAGAAGCAACTTAGAACTAAGAAGAAATTTCCAGAGAGTCAGAACAATTAATCAATGGAACAACTTGTCTCCAGAAGCTTTGAATGCTCCAACACTGGAAGTTTTAAAAAAGAGACTGGACAGCCATTTGTCTGAAATGATATAGGGTTTCCTGCCTGAGCTGGGTGTTGGACTAGATGACCTCCAAGGTCCCTTCCAACATCATCATCACCACCATCACCACCACTACTATTATTATTATTATTATTATTATTATTATTATTATTATTATTATTGATCATCGAACAATCAGCCAGATGTTCACACTGGATTTGGCATTTTGTCTACCTATCGAGTCCTTACCCAGGATCTGGGATAGGAAGATGTGGATATTTGATGGTATTACAGGTATCGTCGCAGGATGGAAGCAGTTCCTAGTAAGGCCGCCTTTTGCAATTGACTAATAGCGAATTTGTCAATGCCAATGGTGTTCAAGTGGTGCTCCAGTTGTTTTGGGATTGCACCCAAGGAGCCTATGACTATTGGTACTACCCTTGCTTGCTTTTGCCACAGTCTTTCTATTTCTATTTGTAGGTCTTTGTATTTTGTTATCTTCTCCAGTTCTTTCTCGTCTATACTGCTGTCTCCAGGCACTGCCACGTCCACTATCCAGACTTTTTTTATCTTTCTTATTGAGAATTTTTAAGTCTGGGGTGTTATGTTGCAGGTGTTGTCTGTTTGAATTCTGAAGTCCCAGAGCAGTTTATTTTTATCATTTTCTATATTATGATGATGATGATGATGAACCTCAGCCCAGACCACATACATTCCCAGCTGGACCTCAGCCTGTCCACTACCTATTTTAAATAAAAGGAAGTTTTCTACAGAAAAAAAAACATGGCTGCACCATGAGTTCACCAGTGTCTCCCATTGTGGCCAATCTCTAAATGGAAGAGGTAGAAACCAAAGTCCTAATCTCCTTCACAGGAATTTCACCCACTCACTGCCCATTTCACTTAGCAGCTCTTAGAATTTCTCTGAAACCTTAGGATTCTTACAATTTGGTGTGTGCCTCTCTTGGTTGTCTTGCACACCAGAGGGTACTATTCTCACACAGCTGCCTGGGCAGTGAGGCCATGCAAGTCAAACCAGTGACAAATAATATCTTATTTCCAAGGCAGAGCTTTTCCATACTGAAACATTTATCAAATTGATCTCAAAAGAATGTGTCTACTCAAGAGGCCACAATTTCCTCCATAAAGCCATGTTTGAATTCAGAACAAATATGCATTGTGAAACTGTAGATGTCTGAAATTTTTGCAAAGTAGAAAATGTCAAATTTAGTTTTGGATGGCTGAAAAAATGTCCAATATGAAGCTACGATGTGATTGTTTTGATTTTGACCTTGGTACTTTGTGCAAATTCTGTCTCTTACAAATTGTGATTTATGCCTTAATTTGTATGCAGTTAACATGAATTTCTTTCAAAGAAAACCTAGTTAAGAAGACAAGGTTCCTGAATTCAGACATATCATTTGAACTAATTCACCACTTTTAAGTTATGTCTCTAACATTTCTGTTATATATATATATATATATATATATATATATATATATATATATATATATATATATATATATATATATTAGTCTATGTTGTTGTTGTTGTTAATATTATTATTATTATTATTATTATTATTAAGATGGGCTGGTTTCGGACTTCTGGTGGTTAAAGCGGCGATGATGGCGGCTACTTTGTAGCCGTCCTTCTGAGACGGTGTCAGATCCGCGGAGCACAGCGTTCATCAGCTGGCTCGCAGCTCGAAATCCCCTTCCCGGGCGAAGGGAAGGGGTAGAGACTGCATGAATAGAGGTAGAACCTCTTAACCTTCCCTGGATTTTTTTTTTAGGGGGGTAGAAAGAGTGCTCCCTCGGAGTTCATTGCCTTCTCCGCCTCTCAGCTGTCTTTGCTTTTTCGGAAGCAAAGCAAAACGCCGTTACCATCTCCGCACTCAAAGCTGCTTGGTGAGTGACTTTTAAAGCGGACAGAACTGTTTAAAGGATTTTATTTAGAGTTAGAGATTTATTTTCTTTAATTTTTTCTTTTTAGTATAAGCTGATTTTTTTTTCACTTTCTTTTCTTTGGGCGGAAAGTGAGAGTGAAAGTAAAATGGCATTTTGAAAGTTTTTTTCCTATCTCGGGAAAGAAAAGACGGACTGATTGAACTGTATGCTTAACATTGTTTTTTTTTAAGTCTTTTTTCTTCTTTTAAATTGCCTTGGGAGTTTTTATTTTTATTGTATTTTTCCTGGTCTTTTTATTTGTAAGGATTTAAGTACTTTTTTTCCTTTTTTTAAGAAGAAAGAAAGATACTTTAAAATGGCTTCAAAGAGACAACCAGCTTCTATAGTTTCTAAGGTGATTTCTTCTCCTGTTACTGCAACTGTTCAACAACAACTTAAAGTAACACCACCGGTGCAACAACCTAAGGCTATATCTCCACCTTCTCCTCCCCCATCAGGCACATCTGCACAAGATTTAAAGGATATAATGGGAAAGGCTGTGTCTCAATTTAGGGAGGAAGTGAAGCAACTTCTGGAACAGAGCAAATCTGAAACTAAGGAAGAATTGAAGAAGGAAATGAAGGAGCTTTTTGTACAGAATAATACTATTTTGAGGGAAGACATAGTCTCAGCTTTATCTGGATTGGCTTCTGTGGTTGTGAAGCTGGACTCCAGAGTGGAAGAAGTTGAAGAAAAAGTAGAATTTTTGGATTATAAATTTCAAGATATGGAAAAAAAAGTGGAAACCTCACAAGATGATATCCTTATGTTTCAGTACAGACAGATGGAACATGCTTTGAGAATCAGAGGCCTTAAAGAAGATAAGAATCAAGATCTGATGGAAATGGTGATTAATGATTTGGCTGTTGTTCTGAATATAGACAAAGATGAATTACGTGGAGAAGTGGAAAAAATCTACAGAGTTAATTCTTGGATTGCGAAACAGAAGAATTTGCCTAGAGATGTGGTGATCTACTTTGCTAAGAAGTCTCTGCGTAATCAGATTTTACAAGCTTTTTATAACAAAAGATTCCAGATTGCTGCTCAAGATATTATTATTTTAAAGGAAATCCCATCCAAAATCTTAAGAAGCAGAAAAGATTTTGCTTTTTTAGCAAATGAACTTAAAGCAAGATTGATTTCATTTAGATGGGAGATTCCGATGGGTATTGTTTTGAGCCATGCGGGGACACGTTATAGACTTAACACAGTTGCTAAAGCTAAAGAATTTTATAACACGGTCCTGGGTGCAGGCTCATTTTCATTTATTCAGAAAGCTTTGAGTGATAAAGAGGAGGAACAGCAGTCTGAGGGATCAGGCTTGATGGCTGCTGGGCAGGTGGAATGGATGCGTCAAGCAGAGGTTAAAGAACAGAGAATGACCTGTGCAGCATATAAACGTAAGGAAAAGGAGCAACAGAAGAAAGAAGCTAAAGAATCTGTTCATCAGATTGTTTCAATGCCGGTGGGAGGAGCAAGACCCAAAAGTTCTGCAACACATTCTTCAGTAGCAGATCTTGAGGGAATCTTCTCCAGGCTCCTGGTTGAGGGAGATGGCAAAGTTCCTGACCTGGAATGTTAACGGTTTAAACATTCCCCAGAAGAGGAAGAAAATTTTTCATTATTTAAAGCAACATAACAATGACATTATTTGTTTGCAGGAAACTCATATTTTACTTAAAGATCAAAAATACTTAGCTAACCCTCGTTTGGGATCTCATTTTATATCTCCTGCCCCTGGGAAAAAAGGGGGTGTGGTAATTTATGTTAAGCAAAATTTACCAGCTTGTTTGGTAGAATCAGATCCACAAGGAAGATATGTTATGGTTAAACTTGGTTTATATGGTAAGAAAATACTTATTGTGGGATTGTATGCACCAAACCAGCAACAGGAACAATTTTATAAGTTGTTACATCAGAAAATAACTCTGTTGGACTATAGGTCCGTGATATTAATGGGAGACTGGAATGGTGTTTTAGATACACAAAAGGACAAAAAAGGTTCTTCTATTTTTTTCAAACAGGCTAAACTACCTAAAGCCTTTTTTGAATTGAAAGAAGATTGGGAATTGAGAGACTATTGGCGTGAATGTAACCAAGAGGAAAGAGATTTTACCTTTTTTTCAGACAGACACAAATCCTTTTCAAGGATTGACTTTTTTTTTATTACAACAGATTTATATAACAGGGTGAAGAATATTAAAATCTTTCCTAGGACATTGACAGATCATAGTCCAGTCTGGATGGAATTGGTTGCTGAGAAAGAAGAGAGGAGATCCTGGAGGTTGAATGAGAATTTATTTAAACAAGAAAAAAATGTTCAAAAACTAAAGGAATGTTTAAAGGAATATTTTGCTTTAAATATGAATAAGGGAACATCAATGTCAATGGTATGGGATGCAAGTAAAGCCTTTATGCATGGGATTTTGATAAATATGAACAATTTTCATAGACAGAAGCAGATTCAGAAACGTAAAGAATTAGAAGATGAGATTAAATTAAAAGAGAAACTTTTAATTTCAAATCCTTTAGATGAAAAGGTTAAAGGAGTTATAGAATTGTTAAAAACACAATTTAATATGTTGATGGCTGATCAAGCTGCAACCAACTTATTGTTTATGAAACAAAATACATTTTGTAATGCTAATAAACCAGGGAGGTGGTTGGCTTATCAGTTAAGAAAGAAACAGAGACAGAGAATTATAGATAAAATAAATTATAATGGTAAATTGGTTTACCAGAAAGAATTGATAAAGAAATCTTTTTTAGATTATTATCAAAAATTATATAAGAGTACTAATGTACAAACTACAGATATAAACAATTATTTAAGTAAAGCTAATTTTCCTAAATTAACAGAAGATCAGAAAAAAGAGATTAATGATGTAATTACCAATGAGGAAGTTGTGACAGCTATTAAGCAATTGAAATTAGGCAAGGCGCCCGGTACGGATGGTTTGACATCTATTTATTATAAAATTTTAGTAGAAGAGATGACCCAACCATTATGTGAGCTTTTTAATAATATATTACAGGGTTTAGAGATCCCTCCGTCATGGCGTAATGCTTTTATATCTTTGATTCCAAAAGAGGACCAAGATCTCACCTTGCCTAAGAACTATAAGCCCATATCTCTTTTAAATGTGGATTACAAAATTTTTGCAAAAATCATAGCCAATAGGTTTATGGGGGTTTGGCAGCAGCTTATACATAAGGACCAATTGGGTTTTATAACTGAAGGTATATGAAAAATAATGTTAGACAAATTATTAATTTATTAGAATATCTAGATAAAAACAAACAAGTCCCTGCAGGGCTGATATTTTTGGATGCTGAAAAAGCCTTTGACCAGTTGAATTGGCAGTTTATGTTATGTTTAATTAAGGAGATGAGTTTTGGACAAAATATATTACAAGTTTTATCTAATATATATCAAAAACAGACTGCTCAACTTATTGTAAATGGGGGTTTGTCAGAGGTTTTCACAATAGAAAAAGGTACAAGACAGGGATGCCCATTATCTCCGTATAATTTGTTTGTCTTAACATTGGAAATTTTGTTGATTAAAATTCGGGAGTCTCAAGAAATAAAAGGAATAGAAATTAATAAAAAAGAATATAAGTTAAGAGCTTTTGCAGATGACTTGGTTGTTACTTTGTATCAACCTACTTATTCGGTAGTTAAATTATTACAACTGATTCAGCAATATGGGTGTGTCTCGGGTTTTAAAATTAATAATAATAAGACCAAAATATTACCAAAAAATATGACCAATTGTGATAAACAGACTTTGGTCAATTTAACAGATTTCGAAGTTGTTGACAAGGTAAAATATTTGGGGGTTACACTATCTGCTTCTAATGCAAAACTGTACAAAAATAATTATGAAAAGTTGTGGATTGGGGTACAGAAGGATTTAAAGAATTGGAATAATTTATAGTTATCTCTTATGGGTAGAATTGCAGTTATTAAAATGAATGTTCTGCCAAAGTTTCTTTTTTTGTTTGAAATGTTACCTATTTTAAAGAATGAACTTAACTTAAATGAATGGCAGAAAGGTATTAACAAATTTATTTGGGCAGGGAAGAAACCAAGGGTCAAACTTAAAATTATGCAAGATTTCCATGAGAGAGGTGGACTCAAGGTACCAAATTTGAAATTGTATTATGATGCGGTGGTACTAACATTGATTAGTGATTGGGTGAATTTAACAAATGTAGAAATACTCCATTTGGAAGGCTGGGATTTACTTTTTGGATGGCATGCCTATTTAATTTTTAATAAAAAAATGGACCGGGTTTTTAAATCTCATATTATAAGAATTTCTTTGCTTAGGGTGTGGAGGAAATACTATAGAAATGATTTTAAAATACCATTATGGGCCATACCTTGGCATGTGATAGAGGGAATAAAGAAAGGAGTCAAGATGGGTACGGTTTCTTATATACAATTTGTATAGTTTCTTATATACAAGTTTCTTATATACAATTACTTAGATGGGATGGTCAAAATGGTCAAAATCTTTGGAAGATTTAACACATGAAAATTTTACTTATTCATGGTCTCAATATAGACAAATAGTGGATAGATGGAAGACGGATTGTAATATGGGATGGCTTAGAGAAGATGAAAATCTCATCAAACAGGTAAGGGATCAAAGACCAACCCATATTAAGAGGGTTTATGGGGTTTTAGTGGAAATGGACTCAGAATCTGAATTAATTAAAGATTGTATGATTAAATGGGCGCAAAATATCGGTGAATCAATTTCACTGGATACTTGGGAACTCATTTGGGTGAGGAATGTTAAATTCACACAAGCACAGAACTTAAGAGAGAATTTTTATAAAATGTTTTACAGATGGCACCTTGATCCAAAGAAAATGTCCATTATGTACCCTGATCTACAGCCTAAATGTTGGAGATGTGGTTGTTTGGATACTACTTATTTTCATATTTGGTGGTCGTGTAAAAATATAAAAGCCTTTTGGATTAAGATATGGTGGAATATTCAAAGAATTTTTAGAAGGAGGGTAAAATTTACCCTGCAATTATTTTTATTAGGTATTATTACTGACTGTGATGCTAAGGAAGTTATACTGATGTTAAATTTGATTACAACCGCTAGGCTGTTAGTTGGACAATATTGGAAGAAGGATTCTTTGCCTACTTTGCAAGAGTGGTTTTATAAAGTTTCTTATTTGGTGGAAATGGCAAAGATTTTGGCTTTCTTAAAGGAGCAATCTCAAGAGAAATTTTTTGTTGTATGGGAAAAATGGATAAATTTTATACAATATAATTTGGATATGGAAAAATATCATTTAGCTTTCTTATAATTTGTATAGATTGTTTTTTCTTTTCTTTTTCCGTTTCTTGTTTTTTTATTTTTTTTTTCTTTTCTTTCTCTTTCTCTCTCTCTTTCCTTTCTTTCTTTTTTCTTTTTTAAGTATTTTTTTTAATTAATGTTTATATATATTTTATTATTATAAGATGTAAAATTTGTTTAGATATTTTAAAATTTTAGATAAGCCTATATTCAGTTCTGGGAAGTTCGGGGAGGGGGGAGGGAGGGGTGGGCTTGGGAGGGATGGGGTGAGGGTTGATATTTGTAAAACTTTTAAAAATTTTCAATTAAAAAAAAAAGATGGGCTGGTTTCCTTACATTTACCCTTTTCTTGATTATTTTGTGCATTTCAAAATCAACTTTATAAGATGTTCAGCAAAATTGATTTGGGACTTTGATACAACTTTGATACTAGATTGTGTATGTACAATTCAACTGTGGGTTTCAAATTGTGCCTTATGACAATTTAAATTATTTAAATTGCCATGTTGGAGGCCAAGTATGAAAAATGTGATACATTTGAATTCAGGATATTTAATCCACAACTGTTCCCTTGACCACATGGTCAAGGGAACAGTTGTGGATTAAATATCCTGAATTCAAATGTATCACATTTTTCGTACTTGGCCTCCAACATGGCAATTTAAATAATTTTCAGCATATTAAAAAAAAAAAAAAATCTGTCACCGTAGAACCCTTTCTTGAAATGACAAGGCTATCAGATCTTGCTCTACATAAAGGTAAACCTTTCCCCTGTTCAGTTGTGTCTGACTCTAGGGGTGGTGCACATCTCCATATTTTAATTGAGGGAGCCAGCATTGTGCAAAGACATTACCGTGGTCATGTGGCCAGCATGACGATATGCAAGGTGCACAGAATGCTGTTCCCTTCCCAACAAAGTGGTACCTATTTATCTACTTGAATGTTCATGTTTTCGAACTGCTAGGTTGACAGGAACTGGGGCAAGTAATAGGAGAGTTCACCCCATCCCATGGCACTCAATCTTGAACCCAGGCTGTCATCTTCCAAGCTGTGTAAACTGGGTTTTTCCTAGGTACTCCCAATAAACACCATGGTGGACTGTTCCTAAAACCGAGCCTCATTTGAAATCCATGTGTGAAATCTACATCCAAAGATATATACATAAACAAATGCAATGAGATGGCTCTTTTATGCCAGATATTTGAATCGAGGCACAATTTCCTCTTTAAAGGAGCCATATGGTTTTCCTTTTCAGTCTACACACATCAACAGAAAGTTTGGTCAGTTCCCATAATCATTTCCTCTCAATTCCACTCAATTCATTAGAGGAGAAAGAATGAATCTCAAAGATGAAATTTGACGTCCTTACTAGCAAACCTCAGAGATAATTCTTCCCTCTCTCAAGAGTTTCCTTCCATTTACTCTTCTTGTGTACAGGAGATTTCTTTCAAGCACCTTTCTTTCCAGGAGTCCAGTCAAAGGTCCACTTCATGGGATTTGAAGGGCCAATGAGAAGGCCTGGAGAGTCCCTCTATCTCTCCTGACTTGCCTCTAGATTAGCTCTTGCATCCGTTACATGAAACGCATGAGAGAGGCACCTACAAAAGGGCTGTAATAGATGGCATAAATCAAGATCCCTATATTATTTGATACAGGGATAAATGGAAGGGATGCTTCACCATCTCCAAAACCCAATTCTATCAGCAAAGGAACAACTTTAAAACAGAGGACATGGCTTATTATTTAACATGATTTGAAAATGACACATGTCTCCCTCCAGCCAGATTAGCCAAAATGTATAATGGATACTCACCTATGTGCTGGAAGTGTAAAAAAGAAAAGGGCACTTTTTTCATGTATGTAGAGAAGCACAGGTGTATTGGCGTATGGTCTGGGAATGGGCAATAGAAATGACTAGGCAAAACTTTCAATACAAACCTGAGCCATTACTATTAGGAATACTAGAGAAAAATGTAAATAAAGGTGACACATATCTAATTATTCATGTGGTTATGGCGGCAAGGATCCTATTTGCTCAAAAATAGAAAGCAATGGAAGTACTAAGTGAGGAAGTACTAATAAAGAAAATTATGTATTGCGCAGAACTAGACAGGATAACTAAAATATTAAAAAATCAGGAAGAAACAGAATGTTATCGAATATGGAATAAATTTTATAGATGGAGGAAAAAAAATAGAGGTCACAGCAAAGATATGTTAAGACAGAGACCAGAAATGTACAGTTGTATATAGATATATTATATATAATTAATGTACAATATGGACTGACAAGATGGAGATGTCAGTCAAAGACGATTTACCATGTTCAATGCTTTTCATCTTTTTTTCCTTTGTATGCAATAAAAACTTAAAAAAAAATAAATAAAGTCTATACAAAGAAACCTAAGAGCAAGTGCCCTGAAGGACCCTTTTATAACAGGCAATATGTAAATTGAGTCACAATTTCCCCTTTAAAGCTCATGGTTCCCCTTTTCAGACAACACCCACCAACACAAAGTTTGTGCATTTCATTTTCCAGAATCCATTCCTATCAACTACGCTCCATTCATTAGAGGGAGCAACAATGTTCCTGTGGCTAAATTTGCTGTCCTTTCTAGCAGCCCTCAGAGGTATTTCTTTCCTAACTATTCAGATACTTTTCCTGATAATTCTTGTATACAGGAGAGCTCACTGAAATTCCTTTCCTTTTAGGTGTCCTTTCCGAGGTCCAGTTGGTGGAGTCTGGAGGGGATGTGAGAAGCCCTGGAGGATCCCTCCGTCTCACCTGCCAAGGTTCTGGATTCACCTTCAGTAGTGCTTACCTGCACTGGCTGAGACAGGCTCCAGGAAAAGGCCTGGAATGGGTGGCCTATATAAGTACAAGCTCAACTCCCATTTACTACTCAGACAAAGTGAAGGGCCGCTTCACCATCTCCAGGGACGATGCCAAAAGCCAGCTGTATCTGCAAATGAACAGCCTCAAAGCTGAAGACACAGCAGTCTATTACTGTGCGAGAGACACAGTGAGAGGAAGTGAATCTGGAGCTTGGCAAAAACCTGCCATTCACCACAGTAGCCCTGCAAGTCCATTCAGCCCCAGAATAGGGCTGCATTTTTCAATGAGGGGAGTCTGAGGAAGCTGCCTGATTGCCAGGAGGACGATAGAACTGATCTTTGTATCAGCTCTGTGGGGGCTGTTTTCCAAGGGGAAGGGGAAGAAAATAAAGTGAATAGTTAAAATGAGAGTGAGAGAAAAACGCTTAGAAGACAGAAATGGCAAAGTGCCCTCAAGAAATCTTTAGAGATACAACACTGTATTCCTTATTTAGAACTCTTTTTTTTTTTATTGGGTTTGTAGTTCAGTTCTCAGATCTGCTGCCTTCCACCTTTTGTGCATGTATGAGTATCTATGCCTCTCTATCTCTCTCTCTCTTTCTTTACACACACACACACACAGAGAGAGAGAGAGAGAGAGAGAGAGAGAGAGAGAGAGAGAGAGGGAAGTTTAAATATGTTTAAAATCATACCCTCTTCTATCAGTAGAAATTTAGGCAGGTAATAAAATAAGGATAACCTAAATGCTAATAATTTAATGTAGTGTGAAACCAAGGAAGGGGGCAGAAGTTGAATTATAAGTCTCCTCTCGTCTCCTCTCCTCCCCTACTCCTCTCCCCTCCCCTCCCCTCCTCTCCTCCTCTCCTCCCCTACTCCTCTCTCCTCTCCTCTCCTCCCCTACTCCTCTCCCCTCCCCTCTTCTCTTCTCTCCTCCCTTACTCCTCTGACCTCTCCTCTCCTCCCCTCCTCCTCTCCCCTCCCCTCTCCTCCCCTCCCTTATTCCTTTCTCCTCTCCTCTCCTCCCCTCCCCTCCCCCCCTCTCCTCTCCTCTCCTCTCCTCTCCTCCCCTCTCCTCCCCTCCCCTCCCCTTCTCTTTTCTTCCCTTGCCTTCCAACCCATATCCTAATTACTCATTGAGGATTGTTCTCCTTCTACTGAGAACTTTAGGACTCTTTTGTTCTACAGAGCTTGCTGGAAGAAAATATAAAATAATGAAGATGGTTTGAATATTCCAGTTTCATCTTCCCTGTTTACAAAGTGCTCTGGCTTCAGGGGAAAAAAAACCAACAATAACAACCTTGATTGAAACGTAGCCCTTTGGTATCATGGCAGAAGGCAGGAAATGAAACTTTATGATCATCTTTCTAAATAGCCAAACTGCCATACAACTATTGAGGAAACATCTGGGCCTAAAGAATGTCCTTGGAGAATTAGGAAGATGCCTCCCCTCCTCACTTTTGACACTTGGGGGCAATGTTGTTACATGAAACTCCACGGCCTCTGCACCCAGTGGGGGGCTGGGTAGAGAACAAGTCTCATTAGATATTTTCTGATTCTACAGACACAATAATTTTTATGTTATTTCTGTAATAGTTCACTGAAAACAGTCTCATGAAAATTTCACATCTTCAGAGGGCATAATCCTCACTATGAAGTTGATATTTTTTTCCAATAAAATGTTGTGTCACTGGTGTTTCTCACCAGAGAAATGACCTAGAATCTGTAAATGTCCTTCAATATTTTTCCTAGAAATTCAAAACAACATGAAGAGACATTTTATTATGTATGGTAGACATGAAAAAATAGCTAAAAATCACTCAGTGATTCAGAAGTAAGATTAATGGACAGGCATTTAGAAGAAAATTTGTGAAACTCTTATTTATTTATTTATTTATTTATTTATTTATTTATTTATGTAATTTATCTCCTGCATCTCTCAATGATAAGGTCAATGTGGGCAGCTCTGAAACAATAAAAAGATAGATAGATAGATAGATAGATAGATAGATAGATAGATAGATAGATAGATATAGCTTCAATTGCAATTATAATTATAAAGTTATTTAAAATCTAGAACCAAGGAGACAGACAGGCTCATATGAATGAGATCTTCTTGTTACCCCGACAACCACTTCCAGGAGTTCTTTCATGGCTGGATTCATAACAGGCCCCTTCCACTGGGGCAAGTGGGACAGGCTAGCCCCATTGGAACAAGATGGCTCCTTGGGACCATTTTATATATGAAAACTGCAGGGTGTTCTGTCCCAGCCTATGTACATCCTTATTACTTCAGAAAGACAACCCCTCTTTTAATAGTAGACTGGAAAATAAATTCTTTTTATTTGAGTTACAGACCTGATAATTGTCCCAGAAAACAAAAGCAACAGAACACTTTTCCAATGGAGACCTTGTCCAAAAGCAAAATGGAGCACAAGTCAAACAGGAAATAACTCACAGGCAAAATAAACAGACCATGATCTCTTGACTCTGAAGTTCTTTGCAAATGGCTGGCTTCAGCAACCAGCCCTGCCCATACATTCCCTTTTTGTTATGCAGCCCCCAAGGCATGGCTTCTCACTGCTTTCTCCTCCTCCCCTAGAGTCACACCATTGCCTCCCTCTGTCCTACTCATGTAACCTGTCTACATTTATGAGTGTCTCTGAGGTCTTCCAGCTGTGCTTCCTCTGAGTCCGACTCAGCTTCCCAGTATGCTCAGATTGGAAAGGCTCAACACCATACACAATGGAGGAATGTTTGGTGAGGATAAGGGAATTTGTGGAGATGGCTAAACTAACTTTTTTTGATCAGAAAGAAAATTGATATTCAGGGTTGACTGGAAATTGTTTATACAATTTTTGCATGAAATAGGAAAAAAAACATTATCATGATTTGTGGGTTTGATGATTTAAAAAAATAGAAAAAAAGTGGGCTCTTTTTGGTAATCATAAAGTAAAAGTTAATTCTGTAATGTACTCCTTTTTGCTGTGGAAGAAATCAGAAGCTACTTTTTGCTATTTATTTTCATTTTCTCTTTCTGAATTTTTCCTTCCTTCCTTCCTTCCTTCCTTCCTTCCTTCCTTCCTTCCTTCCTTCCTTCCTTCCTTCTTTCTTTCTTTCTTTCTTTCTTTCTTTCTTTCTTTCGTTTTGAATTAAAGATAACCAGTGTAAGGCTCATGCAAGGAAAACTAAAACATGATAAATGCACTGAGAAGCTCATTTCAGCCAATATGTAAATTGAGACACAATTTCCCCTTTAAAAGAGTCAGTTGGTTTTATTTTTAAGGCTACACCCACCGACACAAATTTTGAGCACTTCCCCAAATCCTTTCCTATCTGTATCAATTCCCCTCCATTCATTAGATGGAGCCAAAATGATCCTGTGGCTGAATTTGATGTTATTGCTTGTAGCCCTTGGAGATAATGTTTCCCTCTACGTATGCTTTCCTTCCAACCATTGTTATTGTATTTATGAGATCTCATGGAAACATCTTTCATTTTAGGTGTCAAAACTCAAGTTCAGTTGGTGGAGTCTGGAGGGGACTTGAGAAGACCTGGAGAGTCCATTCATATCTCCTGTCATGGCTCAGGCTTCACCATGAGGAACACCTGGATGAATTGGGAGAGACAGGCTCCAGGGAAAGGATAGGAATGGCTTGGAAGAATGGGCACATCTACAATTCAGTACTCAGACAAAGTCAAGGGGCGCTTCACCATCTCCAGGGATGATTCTCGCAGTCAGCTGTATCTGCAAATGAACAATCTGAAACCAGACGACACAGCTGTCTATTACTGTGCAAGACACAGTGAAAGGAAGTGAATCTGAAGCCAGTTAAGAACTTTCATAACCTCTGAGCAATTCTCCAAATTGATACAAGGAGAAGGAGAAGGAGAAGAAGAAGAAGAATGAAATAAATAATGTGGTATCATCTTCAAGACCTGTAGATTTTGGGATGTGATTACAAAAAAGGAAAATCAGTTCCATAATGTCCACATTGCAAAGCAAGGATTTTTGTGAATCAAATGTAGCCCAGCTCATTGTATTATTAATTAAAAATCTTTGGACATCCCCATAATCTATTTCTCTGTGTCCATTGCTGTCTGTCTGTATGCATGCCTGTCTACATATAAGGTATCCTTAAAAGAAAATTTATAATGTGAATGGAGAGACTACTCTTTTATCCAAATATATCTGTAAATGAAAGGATAATACACAATTGTTCCTCACTTCTTATATGTCTGTTGCATTCTAGATTGGTGAATGCAAAATCACTTATTCATCTTTCCCTGTCCACTGTGAGATAAACAGTGGTTTGTTTGTTTTTTGCTTTTGAATTGTGGATATCCCACCAGTTGTACTTGCTAAATCATTCTTAATTGCCCAGGCGGTATCACGTGAACACTGGTTGCCTCAACAGACTACAGTTTGTTTGTTTCTCTTTAAAAAAAAAAAAAAAACACTTATACACATGCAGACCATACTTTTTTTAAATCATTTTTTTTGAAGAAGCCATTCCCTTCTATCAGTAATGAAGACTTTTGGTGGGTGATTATCCATTTTTGTTTTGAGATTGGAAATAAAATGTGTATATTTTCTTTATTTCCTCTGTTGTAAAGCCACTTATTTATTTAATTATTAAGAAAATTAATTTGATGGGTTATGGGACTTGTTCATCATCAGAAGGCAGGAGTGGAAAATAATGATAATAATAATAATAGTAATAAAAAATACAAATAGAAATAGAAAGACTGTGGCAAAAGCAAGCAAGGGTAGTACCAATAGTCATAGGCTCCTTGGGTGCAATCCCAAAACAACTGGAGCACCACTTGAACACCATTGGCATTGACAAATTCGCTATTAGTCAATTGCAAAAGGCGGCCTTACTAGGAACTGCTTCCATCCTGCGACGATATCTGTAATACTATCAAACATCCACATCTGCCTATCCCAGGTCCTGGGTAAGGACTCAATAGGTAGACAAAATGCCAAATCCAGTCTGAATATCTGGCTGACTGTGTGATGATCCGTAATAATAATAATAATGGCAATGGCTAAGAGCAGGAAAATTGAAGAAAGAGACCGAGAGACTAATTCTGGCTGCACAAGACCAAGCCTTAAGGACAAATGCATATAAAGTCAAAATTGAGAAGATAGCAACAGACAGTAAGTGCTGCCTATGCAAAGAAGCCAAAGAAACAGTGGACCACTGCGCAATCTTCTTGCTGCTGCAAGAAGATTGCACAGACTGACTACAAGCAGTGGCACGACAAAGTAGCAACAATAGTGCATTGGAAGATCTGCCAGAAATATCATTTCCCTGTAAGCAAGAACTGGTGGGATCATAAAATAGAGAAAGTCATAGAAAATTATAAAATTAAACTGCTCTGGGACTTCAGAATTCAAACAGACAAGCACCTGCAACATAACACCCTGGACTTAACAATTGTCGATAAGAAAGACAAAAAAGTCTGGATAGTGGACATGGCAGTGCCTGGAGACAGCAGAATAGATGAGAAAGAACTGGAGAAGATAACAAAATACAAAAACATACAAATAGAAATAGAAAGACTGTGGCAAAAGCAAGCAAGGGTAGTAGCAATAGTAATAGGCACCTTGGGTGCAATCCCAAAACAACTGGAGCACCACTTGAATACCATTGGCATTGATAAATTTGCCGTTAGTCAATTGCAAAAGGTGGCCTTACTAGGAACTGCTTCCATCCTGCGACGATATCTGTAATACCATCAAACATCCACATCTGCCTGTCCCAGCGCCTTGGTAAGGACACGATAGGGAGACAAAATGCCAAATCCAGTCTGAAGATCTATCTGACTGTGTGATGATCATAATCATAATAATCATAATAATCATAATCATCATTATCATCATCATCATCAATCTTTGCTAAGAAGAAAATGTCATATTAATTCTTGGACTGAATGTACAATATGATTACTTCAAATTTTGTCGTTTCAACTTGGTGGGAAGCTGAATTCTGCGCCTTACAAATTGTGCTTTACACCTTAGTGCAGGTGTGATAAACTGCTGGCCCGCTGCATCATAGTGAAACCGGGCCCACCCCATTGCTGGCAAAGGCAAAGAAGTCAAGATACCTCATGACATGTAACATGACGTTGCGAGTTTGACACAGCTGCTTTAGTGTGTATGCAGTTAATATTAGTTTCTTCAAAACAAAACCTTGTTAAAGAAACAATTGTTCCTGAACTGAACTATATTGTATTTTTAAGCTCTGTCTCTAACATCTCTGTTTAAAAAAATCTTAGTCCATGCTTTGTCTGCTGCTTAAGACTACTTTCCTGAGACTCAACCCCAAACATTTTCCTTTACCTAAAGAAGGCTTGTTGTATTTCTACATGCAAATTTAAAAAGAAAAGCTTTAGATTTGACTGTTCTTAAGGAAAGGAAAGGGAAGGGAAGGGAAGGCTCTTTTCAGTGTTCATAAGACTGGAACGTTAGGTGAAAATCATGCTTATAATGTGTATGCAAGGAAAGCTACAAGACCAATGAAGTGAGACACCCTTTGATAGAAAGCAATAGAGTTTCCTTCCATTTACTCTTCTTGTATACAGGTGATTTTACTCCAGCCCCTTTCTTTCCAGGGGTCTAGTCTGAGGTCCCCTTGGTGGGGTCTGAAGGGCCTATGAGGAGGCCTAGACTGCCTCTCAATTAGCTTCCCCATCATTTATATGAAATGGCTGAGAGAGGCACCTGACAAAGTGCTGCAATAAATGGCATATAGCAAGGTTCCTATATTATTTAATACATGGGTAAATGGAAGGGATGTTTCACCATCTGTGAAATCAAATTATATTAGTGAATGAACAACCTGAAATCAGAGCATAAATTTATAACTTAGTATCATTTGAAAATCATAGGGGTAAAGTCTATCCAAACAAATCTATAAGCGAGCGCCCTGAGGGGCTCTTTTATTCCAAGCAATATGTAAATAGAGGCACAATTTCCTTTTTAAAGTCATGGTTTCCCTTTTCAGGCAACACCCACCAACACAAAGTTTGTGCATCAATCAGAATCCTTTCCTATCTATTACACTCCATTCAATTGAGGGAGCAAAAATGATCCTGTGGTTAAACCTGGTGTCCTTTCTAGCAGTCCTCAGAGGTATTTCTGTCCTCTGTATTCAACTTTTTTTCCATTTTAGTTCTTGTGTACAGGAGAGCTCACTGAAACTTCTTTCCTTTTAGGTGTCCGATCTGAGGTCCTGTTGGTGGAGTCTGGAGGGGACGTGAGAAGCCCTGGAGGGTCCCTCCGTCTCACCTGCCAAGGATCTGGATTCACCTTCAGCAGCTATGCTATGAACTGGGTGAGACAGGCTCCAGGGAAAGGCCTGGAATGGGTGGCCTATATAGATACAGCCTCAACTCCCATTTACTACTCAGACAAAGTGAAGGGCCGCTTCACCATCTCCAGGGACGATGCCAAAAGCCAGATGTATCTGCAAATGAACAGCCTCAAAGCTGAAGACACGGCACTCTATTACTGTACAGGATACACAGTGAGAGAAAGTGAATCTGAAGCAAAGCAAAAACTGTCCCTTTCACATAGCAGCTCTGAAAATTTCTTTGAAACTTAGAATTCTAACAATGTGTGCGTGCCTCCCTTGGTCTTCTTACCCACAAGGGGGCACTATCCTCACACTGATGTTGGCATGGGGGAGGCTATGGAAATTAAACCACTCTGTACAAACAATATATCATTTCCAAGGCACAATTTTTCCATCTGATATGCTTAGAAAATTCACCAAGCTGGTCTCAAGGGAATGTCACTTCTCAAGAGACCACAATTTCTTCCGTAAAGCCATGTCTGAGTTCAGAACAGAATGGGCCTTGCTAACTCTAGAAGTCAGAAATCTTTGCCAAGCAGAAAATGTCATATTCATTCTTGGACTGAGCGTACAATATGACATTATGATTTGATTACTTTGATTATTTCCTTCCAACTTGGTGGGAAGCTGAATTCTATGCCTTACAAATTTTGCTTTACAACCTAGTGTATACGCAGTTAATATCAGCTTCTTCAAAACAAAACCTTGTTAAAGAAACAAAGGTTCCTGAACTGAAATATACTATATTTTTAAGCTCTGTCTCTAACATCTCTGTTAAAAAATATCTAGTCCATGCTTTGTCTGCTGCTTAAGACTACTTTCCTGAGACTCAACCACAAACATTTCCCCTTTACCTAAATGAAGCTTGTTGTATTTGTACGTGCAAATTTAAAAAGAAAAGCTTTAGACTTGACTGTTCTTAACCTTTCACATCATTAAAAAAATCATTTTTATATGACACCTCAAAGAAAGTTATTTCAGATTTTGAGACAACTTTGACATTGGGACAAGTGTGTTCAGCAATAGCAATAGCACTTATATACCACTTCATAATGCTTTACTCTCTAAGCGGTTTACAGAGTCAGCATATTGCCCTCAACAATCTGGGTCCTCATTTTACTGACCTCAGAAGGATGGAAGGCTGATTCAGCCTTGAGCCAGTCAGGATCGAACTGCTAACAGGCAGCAGAGTCAGCCTGTAATACTGCATTCTGACCAGGGCTCAGTATAATTCAAGTGTGGGTTTCAAATTGTTCCTCTTGGCCTGCTCTGAAAACAAGGCAAGAAACAACAGATGGAAAATACTCAGGGAGAGAAGCAACCTAGAACTAAGGCGAAATTTCCTAACAGTGAGAACAATTAACCAGTGGAACATTTTGCCTTCAGAAGTTGTAGAGGCTTCATCACTAGAGATTTTTAAAAAGAGATTAGACAGCTACATGCCTGAAATGGTATAGGATCTCCTGCTTGAATGGGAGTTGGACTAGAAGACCTGTAAGGTCCCTTCCAGCTCTATTCTGACTGAAAGTGATCTAGCTTCAGGGAAACTGTGTAGAAGGTGTGGAAGTATTTCAAACTTTCCTGGAAATATGAACAACAAGAATTGACATTTTATCATCTGTGGTAGACATGCAAAACAGCTATGTGCTGAAAAGATTATCTGGATTGTTCCTAGGAATGAACCTCATTTGAAAACCATCAGTGAAATTTATGTGCAAAGAAATATATAACGAAATAGCAATAGCACTTATACTGTTATACCACTTCATAGTGCTGTACAGTCCTCTCTAAGCTGTTTACAGAGTCAGCATATTGACCCCCAACAATCTGGATATTCATTTTACCAACCTCGGAAGGATGAAAGACTGAATTAAACCTGAACAGGTTGGAAGCTTTTAAGAAGAGATTGGACAATCGTTTGACTTAAATAATATAGTGTTCCTGTCTGAGCAGGGGGTTGGACTAGAAGATCTCCAAGGCCCCTTCCAACTCTGTTATTCTATTCTATTCTATTCTATTCTATTCTATTCTATTCTATTCTGTTCTGTTCTGTTCTGTTCTGTTCTGTTCTACCCCAATGCAAATATTGGCAATTATCCTTTCATGACTGAAGCTAGAATTGGATGTTGGACAAATCGAACTGCCAGCAATTGGCAGAATTAGCTTGCAATACCGTATTCTAACCACTGTACCAGCACAGCTCTTAATACAATGAAGAGGCTTTTTTTTATCACCAGTGATATGCAAATTGAGGCACAGTTTGCCCTTTAAGGTAGGTATTGGTTTTCCTTCTACAGTGTACAAAGTCACCAATCCAAAGTCTGTGCACATCTCCAAGTCTTTTGCCCTCAATTTCCCTCCCATCTTTTGAGAGAGCAAAAATGATCCTATGGCTAAATATGTTATCCTTAGTAGCCATCCTCAGAGGTACAGCAATTTTTTCCTCTATTTTCAGTTTCTTTCCATTTTAATTCTTGCACACAGGACAGCTAATTGAAACACCTTTCATTTTAGGTGTCTAGTCTCAGGACAGGTTGGTGGCATACAAAGGGAGAATAAAAAAAGCTGGGCAGTACCACAGTATCTACTGCCAAATTCCTGAACTCATTATGGAGTTCACCTAGTCTGAGATGAAGTGGATGAGACTGGTGCCTGGGAAAGGTCTGGAATGGGTTGCACGGATCTTTAGTGACTCCAGTGGAAAGTCCTTCATCATCACCAGGCACAATACCCAAAGACAGCTGGGTCTGCAACTGAGCAACCTCAAACCAGAGGACTCAAGCGTCTATGATTGCACATTTCACACAGTGAGAGGAAGCCAGGCAAAAACTGTTCATTTCACAAAGCAATTCTGCAAAATCTTTTGAAAAAGTTCTTAGAATTTGGCCATGTCTCCCTTGGTCATCTTGCCCTTCAGCAGGCAGTAATTTCACACTGCTGTCAGGGTGGAGGAGGGAATGGAATTTAAGCCACTGTGTCCAAATAATTATACCTTATTTCCAAGGCAGTGCTTTTCCACTTGGTATGCTTAAGAATTCACCGAGACAGTATCACTTCTCCAGAGATCACTATAAAGCTCCATAAAGCTATATCTGAGTTCAAACAAAATATTTCTGTTTTATATGTTTTATCTCAGTTATTTAGAACCGGTTTCTTTAGCCTTTACCCCAATTAAATTCTTATTAGTTAATTTAATGTAAAGTCCAATATATCTTAAAAAGAAAAAAGTGTCATCCTGCTGTCCTTCAGTGTTATCATCATTTCAAAATTATCATTATAAGGTTTTTGAAGGACTTGATGAAAAAAGGAGCAAATGGGAAAAGAAAGGAAAGGAAAGGAAAGGAAAGGAAGGGAAATCTCTTTTCAGTTTTTATAAGACGGTAAAGTTAGCTGAAAATCATGGTATAATGTGTATTCCTTCCATTTACTCTTCTTGTACTATATATAGAAGATTTCACTCCAGCCCCCTTCTTTCCAGGGGTCTAGTCTGAGGTCCCCTTGGTGGGGTCTGAAGGGCCTATGAGGAGGCCTAGACTGCCTCTCAATTAGCTTCCCCATCATTTATATGAAATGGCTGAGAGAGACACCTGACAAAGCGCTGCAATACATGGCATAAATCAAGGTTCCTATATTATTTAATACATGGGTAAATGGAAGGGATGTTTCACTATCTTTGAAAACAAATTATATTAGCAAATGAAAAACTGGAAACCAGAACATAAATTTATAACTTAGTATCATTTGAAAATCACAGAGCTAAAGACTACCCAAAGAAATCTATAAGCAAATGCCCTGAGGGGCTCTTTTATCCCAAGCAATATGTAAATTGAGGCACAATTTCCTCTTTAAAGTCATGGTTTCCCTTTTCAGGCAACACCCACCAACACAAAGTCTGTGCATCAACCAGAATCCTTTCCTATCTATTACACTGTGTTCATTTGAGGGAGCAAAAATGATCCTGTGGCTAAACCTGGTGTCCTTACTAGCAGTCCTCAGAGGTATTTCTGTCCTCTGTATTCAGCTTTTTCCATTTTAGTTCTTGTGTACAGGAGAGCTCACTGAAACTCCTTTCCTTTTAGGTGTCCGATCTGAAGTCCTGTTGGTGGAGTCTGGAGGGGATGTGAGAAGCCCTGGAGGGTCCCTCCGTCTCACCTGCCAAGCCTCTGGATTCACTTTCAGCAGCTATCCTATGAACTGGGTGAGACAGGCTCCAGGGAAAGGCCTGGAATGGGTGGCCTTTGTACATACAGGGTCATCTCACATTTACTACTCAGACAAAGTGAAGAGCCGCTTCATCATCTCCAGGGACGATGGCAAAAGCCAGCTGTATCTGCAAATGAACAGTCTCAAAGCTGAAGACACAGCAATCTATTACTGTGCGGGAGACACAGTGAGAGGAAGTGAATCTGAAGGAAAGCAAAAACTGCCCCTTTCAAAAAGCAGCTCTGAGAATTTCTTTGAAACTTAGAATTCTAACAATGTGTGCGTGCCTCCCTTGGTCTTCTTACCCACCAGGGGGCGCTATCTTCACACTTATGTTGGCATGGGGGAGGCTATGGAAATTAAACCACTGCATACAAACAATATATCATTTCCAAGGCACAATTTTTCCATCTGATATGCTTAGAAAATTCACCAAGCTGGTCTCAAGGGAATGCCACTTCTCAACAGACGACAGTTTCTTCCGTAAAGCCATGTCTGAGTTCAGAACAGAATGTGCCTTGCTAACTCTAGAAGTCAGAAATCTTTGCCAAGCAGAAAATGTCATATTCATTCTTGGACTGAGCGCACAATATGACGTTATGATTTGATTACTTTGATTATTTCCTTCCAACTTGGTGGGAAGCTGAATTCTGTGCCTTACAAATTGTGTTTTACACCCTAGTGTCTATGCAGTTAATATCAGCTTCTTCAAAACAAAACCTTGTTAAAGAAACAAAGATTCCTGAACTGAAATTTACTATATTTTAAGCTCTCTCTAACATCACTGTACATGCAAATGTAAAAAGAAAAGGTTTAGACTTGTTCTTAACCTTTCGCATCATTAAAAAAAAAATCATCTTTATATGACACCTCAAAGAAAATTATTTGAGATTTTCAGACAACTTTGACATTGCGACATGTATGTTCAGCAAGAGCAATAGCACTTATATACCACTTCATAGTGGTTTGCAGCTCTCTCTAAGAGGTTTACAGAGTCAGCATATTGCCCTCAACAATCTGGGTCCTCATTTTATTGATCCCAGAAGGATGAAAGGCTGAGTCAACCCTGAGTTGAAAATCTCCTGAAAGACAGCAATTGCAAAGTGCTCAAAAGTTCTGCTCTCAGAAAATCTTTTAAAAAATAAAAATGTCTTCCTTATTTAAAATTCTTTATTCTTTTATTGGATTTGTTTTGGTATCTGTTTGTCTGTTTACAAAGTGATCTGGGTTCAGGAAAAAAAAACTTGAATGAAATGTAGCCCTTTACTGTCAAACCGTAAGGCAGAAATGAAACTTTATGATCCTCTTTCTAAACACCCAAACTGCCAAACAAAAAATAAGAAAACAAATGGAGGTGAAGAATCTCCTTGGACAATTAGGAAGATGCCTCCCCTCCTCACTTTTGATACTGGGGGGCAATGTTGTCACATGAAACTCCAAGGCCTCTGCACCTTGTGGGTATGGGATAGGGCAGTGGTGGCGAACCTACGGCACGCGTACCAGAAGCGGCACTCAGAGCCCTGTTTGTGGGCACATGTACCATTGTCCCAGCCCTGCCTCTTCTCATGGCCTCCTCCTCACCAACAGCCCCCCAGAGGAGAGTTGGCCCGGGCGTGGCAGTGCGCAGTAGCGCAGCCAAGGACATGGCAGCCGAGTAGCAGGGACAAGACTCCACCCTCCCGCACTGTCACTTGCAGATGATGCTGAGGAGTGGGGGCGGAGGGCGTGGCCAACATGGTGCTGCAGGGCTGCCTCGGTGATCTGCTAAGGTGGGCCATGGAGACAGTAGGTGGCCCTGCAGCTGGGCAGGGGGTGGGGTGGGATGGGGCATTGGTGGGCCGGTTTGGGGCACTCAGTGTCTAAAAGGTTCACCATCACTGGAATAAAGAATACAGTAAAACAAGTGTCATCAGATTTTCTCTCATTGTGGAACATGACCATTTTATTTATTTATTATTTCCATAATAAGTTGTGAACATCATATGAAAAATTTACATTACGGGAGGGGATAATTTTCATCATGAAGTTTAATGTATTTTTTATAAAATGTTTTTTTATATAAAATGATGTACTTATGTTTGAAGTTACTTCATTTTTTTCCATGATATGCAAACAACATGTACATCATGCATGTACATGTACATACACATACATATATGACCTAAAACAAGATGGATCGATGACATAAGCAAGTATTGCGGTCCCAATTAGCAAAAGAAAGCTCAGGAATGTATTGGTTGGAACTGTGTAGAAGAAGCCTTCATCCTGCACTGGATAGACAGTAGCTAAACTGATGATGATGATGATGATGATGATGATGATGATACACACACACACACACAAATATATTATATCATCATCATTTTATGTATCATATTTGCCATATGTATAAATGATACTCTATAGTGTCTCCTGCTTGAGCAAAAGATTGGACTAGAATACTCCAAGGTGCCTTCCAGCTCTGTTATTCTGTTATTCCTGTTATAAAATATCTACTAAACTCAGAAATGCTGTCCTGTTCATGTTCTATATCTAAAGTGTCTTTCTCAAAAATTCTTAGTGAATGTTTATCACCTGTAACCTTGAATCAATCCTGAGAAGTGGTGAACTTTTTCAAAGCTTTGATTTAATTGCTCTAATTAAAGGATGTCTTCAGTTTTGTCAATACCGGAGAGTTATAGATAGATCACCCATGCGGGGAAGCAACAATGAAAGCTATGAGAGAATTGCACTGAGGAGTTATTTTATCCCAACCAATATGTAAATCGAGCCACTATTTCTCCTTTAAAGGAGTCAGTTGGTTTTACTTTTAAGGCTACACCCATCAACAGAAAGTTTGTGCATCCTCCAGAATCCTTTGCTATCCATTACCCTCCATTCATTTCAGGAAGCAAAAATGATCCTGTGGCTAAACTTGGTGTCCTTACTAGCACTCCTCAGAGGTATTTCTTTCCTCTGTGTTCAGCTTTTTCTGTTTTAGTTCTTGTATATTGTAGAACTCATTCAAACTCCTTTCATTTAGGTGTTCGATCTGATGTTCTCTTGGTGGAGTCTGGAGGGGACGTGACAAGACCTGGAGGGTCCCTCCGTCTCTCCTGCCAAGCCTCTGGATTCACCATCAGCAGCTATTACATGAGCTGGGTGAGACAGGCTCCAGGGAAAGGCCTGGAATGGGTGGCAAGTATATATTCTTCATATATTTACTACTCTGACAAAGTGAAGGGGCGCTTCACCATCTCCAGAGACGATGCCAAAAGCCAACTGTATCTGCAGATGAACAGCCTCAAAGCTGAAGACACAGCAGTCTATTACTGTGCGAGAGACACAGTGAGAGGAAGTGAATCTGGAGCTTGGCAAAAACCTGCCATTCATCAGAGCAGCCCTGCAAGTCCATTCAGCCCCAGAAGGCTGCCTTTTTCTTTGAGGGGAGGCTGAGGAAGCTGCCTAAGTGTCAGGAGAAAGATAGAGCTGATCTTGGTATCTGCAGTGTGAGAGCATTTTCCAATTGAAAGGGAAAAAAAAAAAAAAAAAACAGGAAACCTCACCAAAGAAAATCAACTGAGTAATTAAACAGGAAAAAAAAGCCTCCTGAATGATAGCAATGACAAAGTGCTCACAAGTTCTGCTTTCAAAAAATCTTTAGAAATACAAAATTGTCTTTCTTAATTACAGCTCTTTATTCTTTTATTGGATTTGTAATTCAATCTTTATTTTTGTTCTTTTTTGACATTCAGATCTTCCTCCTTCTATCTTTGTGTGCGTGCATCTCATTGTCTGTGTCTATATATTCTCTCTCTCTCTTTTTTTTTGCTTTCCCTCCCTCTCTCTCTCCTTCCCTCCTTCCCTACACTCTCACACAAACAAAACTGAAATGTGAAGTATGTTGAATATCATATTCATCCTCTAGCAGTAGATAAATAGCCATGTAATAAAATAAGGGTGTTCTAAGAAGCACATTCTTTTGTTGTGGTATAGCTTCAAGGAAGCAAGCCAAAGTCAAAAAGCAAGGCTTAAAATCTTCAGGCAAATGGCAGCATAAAAGAGGTGATTTTATAATTGGTGTAAGAGTAAAGAAATGTAGATTGGACATCTCAAGTCAATCCTATAGAAAGTCATATTCTCCACCCCCAAAAGAATGACCCAAATAGCTTTAATTCTTCCGAACTATCTCAAGAGCAGCATTGGGGCCATCTCTGCCTTTCTCACATGACCCATTTCAGTTTTCTGGAGTTCAGTAACCTTTTCCAACTTCCCTTCCCCTTTAAGAGCATCTACATCTCCTTGGAGAATTAAGCTCTCTATCTCACCTTCACTGGTCTTACATTAGGGGTCACTGGTGATCTGCATAATCCCACTGAATAGGGATCCAGTAGAAAGTGTTTTCAGATGGGATGACCATTCTGAGACTGATGGTTTCCATTGTTGTCAGTTGAAAAGGAAGTGAAATTAAAGCTCCCTTTACAAAACACCACACAGTTCACACCAGTCTTTCCTACTTCATGCTACTTGAAGGTACAATATGATTCCTTCACCTTTCTCAGCTCCACAAAAGGATAAGTTAAGGGTAACATGGTTTCTTTCACTCAGAAACTATAGGTGGAAAATTGTTTCTTCAACTAACATCATGCTGTTATCTAATCAATTCTACTTTCTTGAAGAAACAATGGATAAGAAAACATGTCTACACTGCAATACACATCCAATATATTGTTGAATTGTTGGAAGAAAAGTCTTCATCCTGGTTCAGTCCAAGCCGGGGATAAACAACATGGCAACTGCTTTAGAAAGAAGGCTGCAATTTATTAAACAGCCAGACAGAAAGATGGTTCTGGAGAAAAGAGGAGAGAAAAGGGCTGAGCACATGTGGGGAGTGGGTTTTTATACCCTCTGGAGCATTTTGTTTGGAGCTGCTTCCTGTTCCTGTGGCATAAACTTTGACCAGAGTCTGAGTATACTTTCCTGGTATTCTGATGGTGATAGGTTAATCCTATTATGTCGAAAAGGTCATATCCTACTTCCCTGGGGCTGGGGCTGATGATTCTTAAAGTTTGGATGGGGTAGGAAGATTTTAGGTCTTTGTCTTCTTAATCTCCTACCTCCCTGGATTTACATCTGTATTTCTATAGAGCTGGTTTCTGCTTGGGACTATTAAGAAAACTGGGCATGCTTTCCTGCCTCTTTAAGATTCTTGGAGGGAATATATTTTTCTGCCCTTTTAATATATCCTTCTCTGGGGGCTGACTTCCCACAGTATTTCATTTATTACCCTGACTCTTATGAGAATTTTATATAACATCAGAAAATTTCAAAAAAGCTGGATTAAAGAGTGGACACATAGTCTTTTTTATAAAAAACAACAACAAAACAAAACAAAAACCAAACAAAACCAAAATGTAAAATAAGAGACAATTTTACCCTTCCTCTCCTCTCTTCTCCCCTCCTCACTTTTGACACTGGGGGGCAATGTTGTCACATGAAACCCCACGGCCTCTGCACCTAGTGGGGGGTGGGGTAGGGAATAAAACAAGGATCATTCAATATTCTTTCATTCTGGAGTCATGACTTTTTTTTCTATGTTATTTCATTTCATTTCATGAGATAAAAACACCTCGTGAAAATTTCACATCTCCGGAGTGTATATTTCTTTGAACTTATATACCACTTCATAGTGCTTTACTCTCTATGTGGTTTACAGAGTCAGCATGTTGCCCTCAACAATCTGGGTCCTCATTTTACTGACCTCAGAAGGATGGAAGGCTGAGTCAGTCATGAGCCAGTCAGGATCGAACTGCTGACAGGTAGCAGAGTCAGCTTGTAATCCCGCATTCTGACCCGGGCTCAGTATAATGCAACTATAGGTTTCAACTTGTTCCTCTTGGCCTGCTCTGCATTATTTGGGTTTTGGGTTTCTTCAAAAGAATGTGAAACAAATACTTTGAACTCAGCTACTGTATATCATCTTTTTTTCAGGGTTGGTCTCTAATATGGCTGTTTTAGGAAACTTCAGCACATGATTTCATTCTTTCCTCACTGAACTGTTTCTTGAAGTGAGGGAGTTGTGTTAGTTCTTGCTTTACTTACGTCAGTGTAAATATCTCCTTTCCCTGTGTACTGACAAGGAAAGACATGAAGGTCTGGACTGTTCCTAGGACAGAACCTAATTTGATATCCACGTTAGAAATCTATGTGCAAAGAATTATATAAATAAAAGCAGTTTTGTGGCACTTTTAGCCTTATGTAAATCGAGGCATAATTTCCGCTTTAAAGGAAGCAGTTGCTTTTCCTTTTCAGAATACACCATCAACTTAAAGTGTGTGGACTGGGGTGACATGATAACAGTATCCTAGTATTTGAGGGGCTGCCATAAAGAAAAGGGGTCAACCTATTTTGCAAAGCACCTAAAGGTACGCCAAGAAACAATGGATGGAAAATATGCAGGGAGAGAAATTGGACAACCATTTGACTGAAATGCTATAGGATTTCCTGCCTGATTAAGGGGCTGGGCTAGAAGACCTCCATTGTCCCTTCCAACTCTGTTATTCTATTCTATTCTATTCTATTCTATTCTATTCTATTCTATTCTATTCTGTTCTGTTCTGTTCTGTTCTGTTCTGTTCTGTTCTGTTCTATTCTATTCTATTCTATTCTATTCTACCCAATGCCAAATATTGGCAAGTTTTCTTTCATGACTGAGGCTAGAATTGGATGTTGGACAAATCAAACTGCTGGCAGTCGGCAGAATTATATTGCAATACTCTATCCTATTCACTGCACCACCACAGCTCTTAATACAATAAAGAGGCTTGTTTTATCTCCAGTGATATGCAAATAGAGGCACAGTTTGACCTTCAAAGGAAGAGGAGGAGAGAGTGAGAGGGAAAGGGAAAGGAAAGGGAAAGGGAAAGGAAAGGAAACTAAAGGAAAGCTCTTTTCAGTTTTCATAAGATATTAAAGTTAGGAGAAAATCATGCTTATAATGTCTATGCAAGGAAAGCTATGAGACCAATGCACTGAGAGGCCCTTTTATAGAAAGCGATAGAGTTTCCTTCCATTTACTCTTCTTGAACTGTATATAGGAGATTTTACTCTAGCCCCTTTCTTTCCAGGGGTCTAGTCTGAGGTCCCCTTGGTGGGGTCTGAAGGGCCTATGAGGAGGCCTAGACTGCCTCTCAATTAGCTTCCCCATCTTTGTATGAAATGGCTGAGAGAGGCACCTGACAAAGCACTGCAATAAATGGCATAAATCAAGGTTCCTATATTATTTAATACATGGGTAAATGGAAGGGATGTTTCACCTGCTCTGAAAACAAATTATATTAGTGAATGAAAAACCGGAAACCAGAACATAAATTTATAACTTAATATTATTTGAAAATCACAGGGGTAAACTCTATCCAAAGAAATCTATAAGCAGGTGCCCTGACGGGCTCTTTTATCCCAAGCAATATGTAAATTGAGGCCCAATTTCCTCTTTAAAGTCATGGTTTCCCTTTTCAGGCAACACCCACCAACACAAAATTTGTTCATCAACTAGAATCCTTTCCTATCCATTATGCTCCACTCATTTGAGGGAGCAAAAATGATCCTGTGGTTAAACCTAGTGTCCTTTCTAGCAGTCCTCAGAGGTATTTCTGTCCTCTGTATTCAGCTTTTTTTTCTATTTTAGTTCTTGTGTATAGGAGAGCTCACTGAAACTTCTTTCATTTTAGGTGTCCGATCAGAAGTTCTGTTGGTGGAGTCTGGAGGGGATGTGAGAAGCCCTGGAGGGTCCCTCCGTCTCACCTGCCAAGCCTCTGGATTTGATTTCAGCAGCTATGAAATGAGCTGGGTGAGACAGGCTCCAAGGAAAGGCCTGGAATGGGTGGCCTATATAGATACAGACTCATCTCCCATTTACTACTCAGACAAAGTGAAGGGACGCTTCACCATCTCCAGGGACGATGCCAAAAGCCAGATGTATCTGCAAATGAACAGGCTCAAAGCTGACGACACAGCAATCTATTACTGTGTGAGAGACACAGTGAGAGGAAGTGAATCTGAAGCAAAGCAAAAACTGCCCCTTTCACATAGCAGCTCTGAGAATTTCTTTGAAACCTTAGAATTCTAACACTGTATGTGTGCCTCCCTTGGTCATCTTACCCACCAGGGGGCGCTATCCTCACACAGATGTTGGCATGGGGGAGGATATGGAAATTAAACCACTGTGTACAAGCAATATATAACTTCCAAGGCAGAACTTTTCCATCTGATATGCTTAGAAAATTCACCAAATTGGTCTCAAGGGAATGTTACTTCTCAAGAGACCACAATTTCTTCCGTAAAGCCATGTCTGAGTTCAGAACAGAATGTGCCTTGCTAACTCTAGAAGTCAGAAATTTTTCCCAAGCAGAAAATATCATATTCATTCTTGGACTGAGTGCACAATATGACGTTATGATTTGATTACTTTGATTATTTCCCTCCAACATGGTGGGGAACTGAGTTCTATGCCTTACAAATTGTGTTTTACACCCTAGTGTGTATGCAGTTAATATCAGCTTCTTCAAAACAAAACCTTGTTAAAGAAACAAAGGTTTCTGAACTGAAATATACTATATTTTTAAGCTCTGTCTCTAACATCTCTGTACAAACATTTTCCCTTTACCTAAAGAAAGCTTGTTGTATTTGTACATATCAAATTTAAAAGGAAAAAGTTTAGACTTGATTGTTCTTAAACTTTCACATTATTGAAAAAAATCATCTTTATATGACACCTCAAAGAATGTTATTTGAGATTTTGAGACAAGTTTGACATTGGGACAAATGTGTATAGCAATAGCAATAGCTCTTAGACTTACATACCACTTCATAGTGCTTTACTCTCTAAGTGGTTTACAAAGTCAGCATATTGCCCTCAACAATCTGAGTCCTCATTTTACTGACCTCAGAAGGATGGAAGGCTGAGTCAGCGTTGAGCTGGTCAGGATCAAACTGTTGACAGTCAGCAGAGTCAGCCTGTAATACTGCATTCTGACCAATGCATCCCCAGGGCTCAGTATAATTCAAGTGTGGCTTTCAAATTGTTCCTCTTGGCCTGCTCTGCATTATTGTTATGGGTTTCTTCAAAAGAATGTGAAAGAAACATGAAGCAAATACTCTGAACTCAGGTGTATCATCTTTTTCAGGTTGGTCTCCAATATGGCTATTTAAGGAAACTTCAGTACACGATTTCATTTTTTCCTCACTGAACTGTTTCTTGAAGTGAGGGAGTTGTGTTAGTTCTTGATTTACTTACTTCAGTGTAAATATCTCCTTTGCTTTTGTACTGATAATGAAAGACATGATGGTCCGGACTGTTCCTAGGATAGAACCTAATTTGAAATCCATGGGAGAAATCTATGTGCAAAGAATTATATAAATAAAAGCAGTGATGTGGCACTTTTAGTCTTATGTAAATCGAGGCACAATTTCCACTTTAAAGGAAGCAGTTGGTTTTCCTTTTCAGGATACACCATCAACATAAAGGCTTTTCAAGGCTTTGGTTTAATTGCTCTAATTAAAGGATGTCTTCAGTTTTGTTTAGACTGGAGAGTTATTGATAGATCACCCATGTGAGGAGCATGCAATGAAAACTAGGAGGGAAATGCACTGAGGAGTTCTTTTATCTCACCCAATATGTAAATCGAGCCACTATTTCTCCTTTAAAGGAGTCAGTTGGTTTTATTTTTAAGGCTACACCCACTAACAGAAAGTTTGTGCATTCTCCAGAATCCTTTCCTATCCATTACTCTCCATTCATTTGGGGGAACAAAAATGATCCTGTGGCTAAACCTGGTGTCCTTACTAGCAGTCCTCAGAGGTAATTCTTTCCTCTGTGTTCAGCTTTTTCCATTTTAATTCTTGTTTACTGTAGAACTCATTCAAACTCCTTTCATTCAGGTGTTCGATCTGAGGTTCAGTTGGTGGAGTCTGGAGGGGATGTGACAAGACCTGGAGGGTCCCTCCGTCTCTCCTGCCAAGCCTCTGGATTCACCATCAGCAGCTATTACATGAGCTGGGTGAGACAGGCTCCAGGGAAAGGCCTGGAATGGGTGGCAAGTATATATTCTTCATATATTTACTACTCTGACAAAGTGAAGGGTCGCTTCACCATCTCCAGAGACGATGCCAAAAGCCAGCTGTATCTGCAGATGAACAGCCTCAAAGCTGAAGACACAGCAGTCTATTACTGTGCGAGAGACACAGTGAAAGGAAGTGAATCTGGAGCTTGGCAAAAACCTGCCATTCATCAGAGCAGCCCTGCCAGTCCATTCAGCCCCAGAAGTCTGCCTTTTTCAATGAGGGGAGGCTGAGGAAGCTGCCTAATTGTCAGGAAGAAGATATTTATCTACTTGAATTTGCTGCAAGATGCTAGGTTGGCAGGAGCTGGGACAAGTAACGGGAGATCACCCATCGCACGATACTCGTTTCAAATCAGGCTGCCAGTTTTCAACCTGTATAAACCTGCACTTTCTCCTATGTACTCACAATAAAAAGTATGATGGACTGTTCCTAGGACTGAACCTCCTTTGAAATCCATGTGTGAAATCAGCACGTGATTTCATTCTTTCCTCACTGAACTGTTTCTTGGAGTGAGGGAGTTATGTTATTTCTTGCTTTACTTACTTCAGTGTAAATATCTCCTTTCCTTGTGTACGGATAATGAAAGACATGACGGTCCGGACTGTTCCTAGGACAGAACCTAATTTGAAATCCACGTGAGAAATCTATGTGCAAAGAATTATATAAATAAAAGCAGTGATGTGGCACTTTTAGCCTTATGTAAATCGAGGCACAATTTCCACTTTAAAGGAAGCAGTTGGTTTTCCTTTTCAGAATACACCATCAACATAAAGTGTGTGGATTGGGGTGACATGATAACAGTGTCATAGTATTTGAAGGGCTGCCATAAAGAAGAGGGGGTCAACCTATTTTGCAAAGCACCTAAAGGTACGCCAAGAAACAATGGATGGAAAATATGAAGGGAGAGAAGCAACCTAGAACTAAGGAGAAATTTCTTAACAGTGAGAACAATTAACCAGTGGAACAGCTTGCCTTCAGAAGTGATAAAACTATCAGTGAAATTTATGTGCAAAGAAATATATAACTAACCCACCTCAGAAGGATGGAAGACTAAGTTAACTTTGAACCAGTTGAACGTTTTTAAGAAACATTTGACTGAAATGTGATAGGGTTTCCTGCCTGAGTAAGGGGCTGGAATAAAAAACCTCCATGGTCCCTTCTAATTCTATTCTATTCTATTCTATTCTATTCTATTCTATTCTATTCTATTCTATTCTATTCTATTCTATTCTACCCCTGATGCCAAATATTGGCAATTTTTCTTTCATGATTGAAGCTAGAATTGGATGTTGGACAAATCGAACTGCTGGCAGTCGGGAGAATTAGATTGCAACACTCTATTCTATCCACTGCACCACCACAGCTCTTAATACAATGAAGAGGCTTTTTTATCCCCAGTGAAATGCTAATTGAGGCACAATTTGCCCTTTAAGGGAAGGGGAGGGGAGAGGAGGGGAGAGGGAAAGGGAGAGGGAAAGGAAAGGAGAGGAGAGGAAAGGAGAGGAGAGGAGAGGAAAGGAAAGGGAAGTTCTTTTCAGTTTTCATAAGACGGTAAAGTTAGGTGAAAATCATGATTATAACGTATATGCAAGGAAAGCTATGAGACCAATGCACTGAGAGGCCCTTTTATAGAAAGCAATAGAGTTTCCTTCCATCTACTCTTCTTGTACTGTATATAGGAGATTTTACTCTAGCCCCTTTCTTTCCAGGGGTCTAGTCTGAGGTCCCCTTGGTGGGGTCTGAAGGGCCTATGAGGAGGCCTAGACTGCCTCTCAATTAGCTTCCCCATCTTTTATATGAAATTGCTGAGAGAGGCACCTGACAAAGCGCTGCAATAAATGGCATCAATCAAGATTCCTATATTATTTAATACATGGGTAAATGGAAGGGATGTTTCACCATCTCTGAAAACAAATTATATTAGCAAATGAACAACTTGAAATCAGAGCGTAAATTTATAACTTAATGTTATTTGAAAATCACAGAGGTAAAGTCTACCCAAAGAAATCTATAAGTGAGTGCTCAGAGGGGCTCTTTTATCCCAAGCAATATGTAAATTGAGGCACAATTTGCTCTTTAAAGTCATGGTTTCCCTTTTCAGGCAACACCCACCAACACAAAGTTTCCTATCGATTACGGTCCATTCATTTGAGGGAGCAAAAATGATCCTGTGGCTAAACCTGGTGTCCTTTCTAGCAGTCCTCAGAGGTATTTCTATCCTCTGTATTCAGCTTTTTTTCCACTCTAGTTCTTGTGTACAGGAGAGCTCACTGAAACTCCTTTCATTTTAGGTGTCCGATCTGAGGTCCTGTTGGTGGAGTCTGGAGGGGATGTGAGAAGCCCTGGAGGGTCCCTCCGTCTCACCTGCCAAGCCTCTGGATTCACCTTCAGCAGCTATTACATGGGCTGGATGAGACAGGCTCCAGGGAAAGGTCTGGAATGGGTGGCCTATATAGGTACAAGCTCATCTCCGATTTACTACTCTGACAAAGTGAAGGGTCGCTTCACCGTCTCCAGAGACAATGCCAAAAGCCAGATGTATCTGCAAATGAACAGCCTCAAAGCTGAAGACACAGCAATGTATTACTGTGCAAGAGACACAGTGAGAGGAAGTGAATCTGAAGCTAAACAAAAACCTGCCATTCATCAGAGGAGCCCTGCAAGTCCATTCAGCCCCAGAAGGCTGCATTTTTCAATGTGGGGAAACTGAGGAAGTGCTGACTGCCAGGAGGAAGAAAGAGATGATCTTGATATCTGCAGTTTGGAAGCTGTTTTCCAATTGGAGGGGAGGAAACCAAATAAATCTCAGTAAAGGCAATAAACTGAGTAATTAAACAGGATAAAAATCTCCTGAAAGACAGCAATGGCAAAGTGCTCACAAGTTCTGCTCTCAGAAAATATTTAGAAAAATAAAAATGTCTTCCTTAATTAGAACTCTTTATTCTTTTATTGGATTTGTTCGGTGTCAGTTTGCCTGTTTACAAATTGATCTGTGTTCAGGAAAAAAGCAACAACCTTGAATTAAATGTAGCCCTTTAGTATCATGACAGAAGGCAGGAAATGAAACTTTATGATCATCTTTTTAAATATCCAAACTGCCATACAACTATTGAGGAAACATCTGGATCTAAAGAATCTCCTTGGAGAATTAGGAAGATGCCTCCCCTCCTCACTTTTGACACTGGGGAGCAATGTTGTCACATGAAACCCTACTGCCTCTGCATCTTGTGGGTGTGGGATAGGGAATACAGTAAACAATTGTCATCATATATTCTCTCATTGTGGAGCATGACCATTTTTTATGTTATTTCCGTAATAAGTTACTGAAAACATCTTAAGAAAAAATTATATTACAGGAGGGGATAATTCTCATCATCAAGTTTAATGTATTTTTTATAAAATGTTTTTTTTTATAAAATGATGTACTTATGTTTGAAGTTACTTCATTTTTTCCATGATATGCAAACAACATGTATAGCATGCATGTATATGTACATACATATACATACACATACATATATGAGCTAAAACAAGATGGATCGATGACATCAGCAAGTATTGTGGTCCCAACTGGCAAAAGAAATCTCAGGAATGTATTGGTTGGAAATGTGTGGAAGAAGCCTTCATCCTGCATTGGATAGACAGTGGCTAAACTGATGATGATAATACACACACACACACACAAATGGTACTGTATAGTGTCTCCTGCTTGAGCAGAAGGTTGGATTAGAATATTCCAAGGTGCCTTCCAGCTCTGTTATTCTGTTATTCCTGTTATGAAATATCTACTAAACTCAGAGGTGCTGTCCTGTTCATGTTCTATATCTAAAGTGTCTTTCTCAAAAATTCTTAGTGAATGTTTATCATCTGTAACCTTGAATCAATTCTGAGAAGTGGTGAACTTTTTGAAAGCTTTGATTTAATTGCTCTAATTAAAGGATGTCTTCAGTTTTGTTAAGACTGGAGAGTTATTTATAGATCACCCATGTTCGGAGTGAGCAATGAAAACTAGGAGAGAAATGCACTGAGGAGTTATTTTATCTCAACCAATATGTAAATTGAGCCACTATTTCTCCTTTAAAGGAGTCAGTTGATTTTACTTTTCAGGCAACACCCACCAACACAAAGTTTGTGCATCAACCAGAATCCTTTCCTATCTATTACACTCCATTCATTTGAGGGAGCAAAAATGATCCTGTGGTTAAACCTGTCCTTACTAGCACTCCTCAGAGGTATTTCTGTCCTCTGTATTCAGCTTTTTTTCCCATTTTAGTTCTTGTGTACAGGAAAGCTCACTGAAACCCCTTTCCTTTTAGGTTTTCAATCTGAGGTTCTGTTGGTGGAGTCTGGAGGGGACATGAGAAGCCCTGGAGGATCCCTCCGTCTCACCTGCCAAGCCTCTGGATTCACCTTCAGCAGCTATGTTATGAACTGGGTGAGACAGGCTCCAGAGAAAGGCCTGGAATGGGTGGCCTTTGTACACACAGGGTCAACTTCCACTTACTAATCAGACAAAGTGAAGGGCCGCTTCACCATCTCCAGAGATGATGCCAAAAGCCAGCTGTATCTGCAAATGAACAACCTCAAAGCTGAAGACACAGCAGTCTATTACTATGTGAGAGACACAGTGAGAGGAAGTGAATCTGGAGCTTGGCAAAAACCTGCCATTCATCAGAGCAGCCCTGCAAGTCCATTCAGCCCCAGAAGGCTGCCTTTTTCAATGAGGGGAAACTGAGGAAGTGCCTGATTTTCATGAGGAAGAAGGAGATGATCTTGATATCTGCAATTTGGAAGCTGTTTTCCAATTGGAGGGGAGGAAACCAAATAAATCTCAGTAAAGGAAATAAACTGAGTAATTAAACAGGAAAAAAATCTCCTGAAAGACAGCAGTGGCAAAGTTTTCACAAGTTCTGCTCTCAGAAAATATTTAGAAAAATAAAAATGTCTTCCTTAATTGTTGTTGTTGTTGTTAATTGCGAAGTCGTGTCCGACCCATCATGACCCCATGGACAACGTTCCTCCAGGTCTTCCTGTCCTCTACCATCTTCTGGAGTCCATTTAAGTTCTCACCTACTGCTTCAGTGACTCCATCCAGCCATCTCATTCTCTGTCGTCCCCTTCTTCTATTGCCTTCAAACTTTCTCAGCATTAGGCCCTTTTCCAGTGAGTCCTTCCTTCTCATTAGGTGGCCAAAGTATTTGAGTTTCAATTTCAGGATCTGGCTTTCCTTAATTAGAACTCTTTATTATTTTATTGGATTTGTTTCAGTGTCAGTTTGCCTGTTTACAAAGTGATCTGGGTTCAGGAAAAAAACAAGAACCTTGAATTAAATGTAGCCCTTTAGTATCATGACAGAAGGCAGGAAATGAAAGTTTATGATCATCTTTTTAAATATCCAAACTGCCATACAACTATTGAGGAAACATCTGGAATCTCCTTGGAGAAGTAGGAAGATGCCTCCCCTCCTCACTTTTGACACTGGGGGGCAATCTTGTCACATGAAACCCCAGGGCCTCTGCACCTGGTGGGTGTGGGGTAGGGAATACAGTGAAACAAGTGTCCTCAGATATTCTCTCATTGTGGAGCATGACCATTTTTTATAATTTTTATTAAGTACAAAGAAAAAAAAAAGAATTAAAAACATTGAACATGGTAAATCGTCTTTGACTAACATCTCAGTCCATATTGTACATTAATTACATATAATATACCTATATACAACTATTCATTTCTAGTCTCTATCTCAATTTATCTCTTTATTTGTGACCTCCATTTTTCTTTCCCTCCATCTATAAAATTTATTCCATATTTGATAAAATTTTGTTTCTTCCTGATTTTTTAATCTTTTAGTTATTCTACCTAGTTCTGCACAATATATAATTTTATTTACTAGTGCTCCCCCACTCGGTACTTCCACTGCTTTCCATTTTTGAGCAAATAATGTCCTTGCTGCTGTGACCACATGGATAATTAAATATGTGTCCTCTTTATTTACATTTTTCTCTAGTATTCCTAATAGTAATGTCTCTGGTTTGTATTGAATGTTTTGCCTAGTCCAGGGGTAGGCAACCCAAAACACTCAAAGAGCCACTTGAACCTGTTTCCCACCAAAAACAAAACACTGGGAGCCGCAAAACCCTTTTGATATCTAAAATGAAGATAACACTGCATATATCCTTTTTTATCTTTATTATAGAGGTGTGTGTGTGTGTGTGAGAGAGAGAGAGAGAGAGAGAGAGAGACAATTTGTGTGTGTGTGTGTGTATATATACACACACACACATTAAAAATAAAAGTAAAAATATGACTCTTGGGAATATCCATACTATTAAAACAATGATCACCGAGAGAATGCTTTAAGAGAATAAAATTAAATACACACACAGGTAAAAAAAGGATATATGCAGTGTTATCTTCATTTTAGATGTCAAAAGGGTCTCTCTCTCTCTGTCTCTCTCCCTCCCTCCCTCCCTCTCTGCCCTTGGTCTGCCATTCCTCTTCCCCCACTCTCTTTCTTTCTCTCTCTTTCCTCTCTCTCTCCCCCTCCCTCTCTCTCTCTCTCTCTTTCTCTCTCTCTCTTTCTCCCCCCCTCCTATCTGCTGCTCACCTGCTGCTCAAGCTTCAAGTTGTTCTCCAATAATCTCAGGGGTAGGCAACCTCGTCTCTTTTATGACTCATGGACTTCAACTCCCAGAATTCCTGAGTCAGCCTAGCTGGGCTAGTTGGCTCTCTCCTGCCCTTCCTGCTTCCTGCTTCCTGCAGAGATGCAGCAAAGGGAGGAGCTCCGCCCAGTAAGCTTTTCAGCTCCTTGGAGAACACTGTGAGTGCACTCTCTTTTACACACACACACACACACACAACACACACACAAAACACACACACACACAACACACACACAAAACACACACACACAGACACACACAGAGAAAGAGAGAGAGAGAGAGAGAGAGAGAGAGAGAGAGAGAGAGAGAGAGAGAGAGAGAGAGAAGCAGGGAAGCGCAATTGCCTCTCTCTGTCTCTGTCTCTCTCTACAAAGGCAGAGGAGGCTGGGAGCCACAGGTTGCCGACCTGTGGCCTAGTCATTTCTATTGCCCAATCCCAGACTATATGCCAATACACCTGTGCTTTTCTACATGTCGACCATACATTAAAAAAGGTGCCCTTTTCTTTTTTACATTTCCAACACATAGTTGAATATCTGTTATACATTTTGGCTAATCTGGCCAGAGGGAGATGCCATCTGTAAACCATTTTATACAGGTTTTCTTTATATGATGTCGCCACTGTGATTTTGTTATTTCGCTCCCATACTTGCTGCCATTGATCCCTATTTATAATATATCCTAGATCTATTGCCCATGTCAGCATTATTTCTTTAACCTGCTCCTCATATAGCTTATGTTCCAACAGGTGTTTATAAAAAAAATTTATTTTTTTTTCTCCAGGCCAAGCAGTATTTTATCTAACCCCGTATCTTGTCTGTTAATTCCCCATTCTTGCTTATCCTTCATGTATTTTGCTTGAATCTGGAGATAAGACCACCACTCCATGTTTATTCCTTGTTGTTTTAGCTCTTGTTTTTGTTTTAAATAACCTTCTTCTGTCAAGATGTCTTTATATATAATAGCTTTATCTATCCTGTACAAATTGGGGTATGTGACTGCCTCCAATGGCGATAGCCAAGCCAGGATCTTTGTGTAATATTGATGTTTAACTGTGTTCCAACTTTTTATTAATTCTTGCCGAACCTTATGCCTTAAAAAATATTGGTGGTTTCCGCTTTGCCCAATCCATATGTGAGCATGTCAGCCCTGCTGGAGTCACAACCCTCTAAATATAAACATCTTTTATTTTCTAAGGTTATCCAGTCTCTAATCCATGTTAGGGCCGCTGCTTGGTAATATAACTCCCAATCTGGGAAACCTAAACCTCCCCTCTCTTTGACATCCTGTAGTGCCTTTAATTTTATTCTTGCCTTCTTATGGACGACACAAATTCTAAGGTTAATTTATTCAGCTCCTTGAAAAATTTCTTGTCTAATTGAATTGGAATATTCTGAAACAGGAACATCATTTTAGGTAAGATGTTCATTTTCACTGCGGCAATTCTCCCGAGTAATGAGAGATGTTTAGCGGTCTAAATCTAGTTTTATATTCTTGACCAATTTGCCATAATTGTCTTCTTTAATTGATGAGCAGCGAGCTGAAATAACTATCCCTAAATATTCTAATTTGGAAACTACTTGTATACCTAATTTTGCCTCAAGGTTTCCTTTTTGTATGTTGGTCATGTTTTTTGTGATAATCTTTGTTTTGTTTCTATTTATTTTCAAACCTGCCAGATCCCCATACTTTTCCAATATTTCGAATAATTTCTGGCCTGATTGTTCTGGGTCTTCTAATATAAATGCTAAGTTGTCTGCATAAGCTTGAAGTTTGTATGTTTCTTTCTTGATCTTAAGTACTTTAATCTGCTCTTCTTGTCTTACTACGCTAGCAAGAATTTCTAATGTATATATGAATAACAATGGTGAGAGAGGACATCCGTGTCTTGTGCCTTTCTGTATGTTGAATTTATCAGTGGCCTCTCTATTTATTATAATCTGGGTCTTTTGTTCAGAATATATTGCGGTTATCACATTTAATTTTTTTTCCCCAACATCCATTGATTTTAGTTATTGGATCATAAAATACCAATTAACATTGTCAAAAGCCTTCTGTGCATCAAGGAACAGAAGTGCCATTTGACGATCGCTATGCGATTCATAAAATTCAAGGATGTCGTAAATTGTTCTTATATTCCGCTTAGTCTGCCTGTTTGGTAAAAACCCATTTTGATCCAAATGTATGAAATCAACTAGATACTTTTTGAATCTCTCCGCCATTATTGAGGCAAAAATTTTATAATCAGAGTCCAATAATGATATAGGGAGCATGACCATATTTTATGTTATTTCCATAATAAGTTACTGAAAACGTCTTATGAAAAATTTACATTGCAGGAGGGGATAATTCTCATCATGAAATTTAATATATTTTCTATAAAATGTTTTTTTTATATAAAATGATGTGCTTATGTTTAAAGTTACTTCAGTTTTTTCTTTGATATGCAAACTACATTTATATCATGCATGTACATGTACATACACATGTACATGCACATACATATATGACCTAAAACAAGATGGATCGATGACATAAGCAAGTATTGCAGTCCCAATTGGCAAAAGAAATCTCAGGAATGTATTGGTTGGAACTGTGTAGAAGAAGCCTTCATCCTGCACTGGATAGACAGTGGCTAAACTGATGATGATAATACACACACACACACACACACACAAATGGTACTGTATAGTGTCTCCTGCTTGAGCAGAAGGTTGGATTAGAATACTCCGAGGTGCCTTCAGCTCTGTTATTCTGTTATTCCTGTTATAAAATATCTACTAAACTCAAAGGTGCTGTCCTGTTCATGTTCTATATCTAAAGTGTCTTTCTCAAAAATTCTTAGTGAATGTTTATCATCTGTAACCTTGAATCGATTCTGAGAAGTGGTGAACGTTTTCAAAGCTTTGATTTAATTGCTCTAATTAAAGAATGTCTTCAGTTTTGTAAAGACTGGAGAGTTATTTATAGATCACCCATGTTCGGAGTGAGCAATGAAAACTAGGAGAGAAATGCACTGAGGAGTTATTTTATCTCAACCAATATGTAAATTGAGCCACTATTTCTCCTTTAAAGGAGTCAGTTGATTTTACTTTTCAGGCAACACCCACCAACACAAAGTTTGTGCATCCTCCAGAATCCTTTCCTATCCATTACCCTCCATTCATTTGAGGGAGCAAAAATGATCCTGTGGCTAAACCTGGTGTCCTTACTAGCAGTCCTCAGAGGTATTTCTGCCCTCTGTATTCAGCTTTTTTTCCACTTTAGTTCTTGTGTACAGGAGAGCTCACTGAAACTCCTTTCCTTTTAGGTGTCCGATCTGAGGTCCTGTTGGTGGAGTCTGGAGGGGATGTGAGAAGCCCTGGAGGGTCCCTCCATCTCACCTGCCAAGTCTCTGGATTCACCTTCAGCAGCTATGGAATGCACTGGGTTAGACAGGCTCCAGGGAAAGGACTGGAATGGGTTGCTAGAACTGGCGATTATTACTCAGACAAAGTGAAGGGACGCTTCACCATCTCCAGAGACGATGCCAAAAGCCAGCTGTATTTGCAAATGAACAACCTCAAAGCTGAAGACACAGCAGTCTATTACTGTGCGAGAGACACAGTGAGAGGAAGTGAATCTGGAGCTTGGCAAAAACCTGCCATTCATCAGAGCAGCCCTGCAAATCCATTCAGACCCAGAAGGCTTCCTCCTAATTGTCAGGAGGAGGACAGAGCTGATATTGGTATTGCAGTGTTAGAGCATTTTCCAATTGAAAGGGAAAAAAAGAAAAAAACAGGAAACCTCACCAAAGAAAATCAACTGAGTAATTAAACAGGAAAAATAAAAAGCCTCCTGAATGATAGCAATGACAAAATGCTCACAGGTTCTGCTTTCAAAAAATGTTTAGAAATACAAAATTGTCTTTCTTAATTACAGCTCTTTATTCTTTTATTGGATTTGTAGTTCAATCCTTAATTTTTGTTCTTTTTTGACATTCAGGTCTTCCTCCTTCTGTATTTGTGTGCATGCATCTCATTGTCTGTGTCTATATATTCTCTCTCTCTCTCTCTCTGTTGCTTTCCTTCCCTCTCTCTCTCTCTCCTTCCCTCCTTCCCTACACTTACACACACACAAAACTGAAATGTGAACTATGTTGAATATCATATTCATCCTCAAGCAGTAGATATATAGCCATGTAATAAAATAAAGGTTCTCTAAGAAGTACATTCTTTTGTTGTGGTATAACCTCAAGGAAGCAAGCCAAAGTCAAAAAGAAAGGCTTAAAATCTTCAGGCAAATGGCAGCATAAAAGAGGTTATTTTGTAATTGGTTTAAAAATAAAGGAATGTTGATTGGACATCTCAAGTCAATCCTCTAGAAAGTCATATTCTCCACCCCCAAAATAATGACCCAAATAGCTTTAATTCTTCTGAACTATCTCAAGAGCAGCATTGGGGCCACCTCCGCCTTTCTCACATGACCCATTTCAGTTTTCTGGAGTTCAGTAACCTTTGCCCTTTAAGAGCATCTACATCTCCTGGGAGAATGAAGTCCTCTATCTCACATTCACTGGTCTTACATTGGGGGCCACTGTGGTCTGCATAATCCCACAGAATAGGGATCCAGTAGAAAGTGTTTTCAGATGGGATGACCGTTCTGAGACTGATGGTTTCCATTGTTGTCAGTTGAAAAGGAAGTGAAATTAAAGCTCCCTTTACAAAACAACACAAAGTTCACACCAATCTTTCTTACTTCATTCTAAGTGAATTGACTTGAAGGTACAATATGATCCCTTCACCTTTCTCAGCTCCACAAAAGGATAAGTTAAGGGTAACATGGTTTCCTTCACTCAGAAACTATTGGTGGAAAATTGTTTCTTCACCTAACATCATGCTGTTATCTAATCAATTCTACTTTCTTGAAGAAACAATGGATAAGAAAACATGTCTACACTGCAATACACATCCAATATATTGTTGAATTGTTGGAAGAAAAGTCTTCATCCTGGTTCAGTCCAAGCCGGGGATAAACAACATGGCAACTGCTTTAGAAAGAAGGCTGCAATTTATTAAACAGCCAGACAGAAAGATGGTTCTGGAGAAAAGAGGAGAGAAAAGGGCTGAGCACATGTGGGGAGTGGGCTTTTATACCCTCAGGAGCCATTTGTTTGGAGATGCTTCCTGTTCCTGTGGCATAAACTTTGACCCAAGTCTGAGTGTGCTTTCCTGGTATTCTGATGGTGATAGGTTAATCCTATTATGTCCCAAAGATCATATCCTGCTTCCCTTGGGCTGGGGCTGATGATTCTTAAAGTTTGTCTGGGGTATGAAGATTTTAGGTCTTTGTCTTCTTAATCTCCTACCTCCCTGGATTTACATCTGCATCTCTATAAAGCTGGTTTCTGCTTGGAGCTATTAAGAAAACTGGGCATGCTTTCCTGCCTCTTTAAGATCCTTGGAGGGAATATATTTTTTCTGCCCTTTTAATATTTCCTTCTCTGGGGGCTGACTTCCCACAGTATTTCATTTATTGCCCTGACTCTTATGAGAATATTATATAACATCAGAAAATTTCAAAAAAGCTGGATTGAAGAGTGGACACATAGTCTTTTTTATAAAAACAACAACAACAAAAAACCAAACAAAACCAAGTAAAATAAGTGACAAATTTATCCTTCCTCTCCTCTCCTCTCTTCTCCCCTCCCTCCCTTCCCTTCCCTTCCCTTCCCCTCCACTCCCCCCTCCCCATTCTTTTGGCCCATGTCTCGCTTTTTCAGTGATGCTTCATAACTGTCTAGTGAGAACTATTGGACTCTTTTGTTCTAGGTCCAGTTAGAGAGATTTTTTTGAAGAAAATTTAATATAATAAAGATGGTTTGAATGTTCTAGTTTCAGTCTGCCTTACAAAGTGATATGAGTTCAGGAAAAAACCAACAAACATTTGAATGTAATGATCATCTTTATAAATAGCCAAACTGCCATACAACTATTGAGGAAACATCTGGACTCAAAGAATCTCCTTGGAGAATTAGGAAGATGCCTCCCCTCCTCACTTTTGACACTGGGGGGCAATGTTGTCACATGAAACCCCACGGCCTCTACACCCAGTGGGGGGTGGGGTAGGGAATAAAACAAGTGTCATTAAATATTCTCTCATTCTGGAGTCATGTCATTTTTTTCTATGTTATTTCATTTCATTTCATGAGATCAAAACACCTCGTGAAAATTTCACATCTCCGGAGGGCATATTTCTTTGAACTTATATACCACTTCATAGTGCTTTACTCTCTATGTGGTTTACAGAGTCAGCATGTTGCCCTCAACAATCTGGGTCCTCATTTTACTGACCTCAGAAGGATGGAAGGCAGAGTCAGTCTTGAGCCAGTCAGGATCGAACTGCTGACAGGCAGCAGAGTCAGCCTGTAATCCCGCATTCTGACCCGGGCTCATTATAATGCAACTATAGGTTTCAAATTGTTCCTCTTGGCCTGCTCTGCATTATTGTTTTGGGTTTCTTCAAAAGAATGGGAAACAATTGTGAAACAAATACTTTGAACTCAGCTATTGTATATCATCTTTTTTTCAGGGTTGGTCTCTAATATGGCTATTTTAGGAAACTTCAGCACATGATTTCATTCTTTCCTCACTGAACTGTTTCTTGAAGTGAGGGAGTTGTGTTAGTTCTTGCTTTACTTACTTCAGTGTAAATATCTCCTTTCCCTGTGTACTGACAATGAAAGACATGATGGTCCAGACTGTTCCTAGGACAGAACCTAATGTGAAATCCACGTGAGAAATCTATGTGCAAAAAATTATATAACTAAAAGCAGTGATGTGGCACGTTTAGCCTTATGTAAATCGAGGCATAATTTCCGCTTTAAAGGAAGCAGTTGCTTTTCCTTTTCAGAATACACCATCAACTTAAAGTGTGTGGACTGGGGTGACATGATAACAGTATCCTAGTATTTGAGGGGCTGCCATAAAGAAGAGGGGGTCAACCTATTTTGCAAAGCACCTAAAGCACCTAAATGATAAAAACTGTCTTGAATGCATTTGGTCAATATAAAAGGGGGGAGAATGACATTGCCATAGGTGTATACTACAGACCACCCAACCAAACAGAGGAAATAGATGAACTTTTTGCTAGTCAGCTAACTAAGGTATGTAGGAAGCACATCACAATAGTAATGGGGGACTTTAACTACCCTGACATCAACTGGGAGACAAACTCTGCACCAAGTGGAAAATCAAACAGGTTCCTGGCAAACCTAGCAGACAACTCTGTCTCCCAAAAGTAGAGAAGGGAACTAGGGGATTAGCCATTTTGGATCTAATTCTCACTAACAGAGATGAAATGATAGACGGTGTTGAAGCCATAGGAACCCTGGGAAGAAGTGATCATGCAATATTAGAATTCAACATTATAGAAGCACAAGTAATAGAACACAGTCAAACTAGAGTCTTGCACTTCAAGAGAGCTAATTTCAATAAACTTAGAGAGGGCTTGGGAAGGATTCCATGGATGAGAATCCTCAAGGGGAAAACAACTCAAGAAGCTTGGGAAATTTTGAAAAATGAGATAATAAAAGCACAGTCTAGCACAATACCAACAAAGAGGAAAAACAACAGCTCCCAAAAGAAACCAGCATGGCTGCATAAAGAACTCTCTGACAAATTGAAAGATAAAAAGGACAAGTATAGAAAGTGGAAAGAGGGGAACATAACTAAGTCAGAATATCAGTAAATAGCCCGAGCCTGCAAAGATGAAGTGAAGAAAGCCAAGGCTCAAAATGAACTAAGGCTTGCGACCAAAGTCAAAAATAACAAAAAAAGCTTCTTTCAACATGTAAAAAACAAGAAAAAAGTGAAGGAAATGATTGGTCCATTAGTGGGTGGAAGTGGCAAGAAGATGACAAGCAACAGGGAGAAAGCAGAACTATTTAACTCATTTTTTGCATCTGTCTTTATACAAAGGGAAAAAACAGACCAACCTATCAAAAATAGTGCCATAAAAAACAAAACAGAAACACAAATTAAGATAGGCAAGAAAATGGTTAGTGAGCACCTGTCCAGCCTAGATGAGTTCAAATTGCCAGGACCTGATGGATTACACCCTAGAGTTCTCAAGGAACTGGCAGATGTGATATCGGAGCCACCGAACTATATTTTTCAAAGATCCTGGAACACAGGGGAACTACCAGGGGACTGGAAAAGAGCTGATGTAGTTCCCATCCTCAAAAAAGGAAAAAAAATGGATCCAGGAAATTACAGACCTATCAGCCTGACCTTAATACCTGGGAAGATCCTGGAAAAGATAATCAAACAACGAATCAACGAACACCTAGAGGCAAACAAAGTCATTACTAAAAGCCAGCATGGGTTTGTCAAAAATAGATCATGCCAGACAAATCTTATTGCATTCTTTGACCAAGTGACAAAATTAGTGGATCAGAGGAATGCTGTGGACATAATTTACTTGGACTTCAGTAAGGCATTTGATAAAGTAGATCACAACCTAATACTTGACAAGATAGAAAAATGTGGGGTAGACAGAACCACCACCAGATGGATCCATAGCTGGCTGACCGGCCGTACTCAGCGAGTGGTCCTCAATGGAACTGCATCTATATGGGGGGAAGTGTGTAGTGGGGTGCCCCAGAGCTCTGTTCTGGGCCCAGTACTCTTCAACATCTTCATCAACGATTTGGATGAAGGGATAGATGGGGAACTCATCAAATTTGCAGACGACACCAAGCTGGCAGGAATAGCCAACACTCCAGAAGACAGGCTTAAGATACAGAAGGATCTGGACAGACTTGAACACTGGGCACTAATTAACAAAATGAAATTCAATGGTGAAAAAAGCAAGGTTCTACATTTAGGCAAGAAAAACCAAATGCACAAGTAGTAGTAACTGTGAGAGGGACCTCGGAGTCCTAGTAGACAATCACCTAAATATGAGCCAGCAGTGTGCTGCAGCTGCCAAAAAGGCCAACACAGTGCTAGGCTGCATTAACAGAGGGATAGAATCAAGATCACGTGAAGTATTAATACCACTCTTCAATGCCTTGGTAAGGCCACACTTGGAATACTGCATCCAGTTTTGGTCACCACGATGTAAAAAAGATGTTGAGACTCTAGAAAGAGTACAGAGAAGAGCAACAAAGATGATTAGGGGACTGGAGGCTAAAACATATAAGGAACGGTTGCTAGAATTGGGTATGTCTAGTTTAACAAAGAGAAGGACAAGGGGGAACATGATAGCAGTATTCCAATATCTCAGGGGCTGCCATAAAGAAGAGGGAATCAAGCTATTTTCCAAAGCACCTGAAGGCAGGACAAGAAGCAACGGGTGGAAACTAATCAAGGAGAGAAGCAACCTAGAACTAAGGAGAAACTTCCTGACAGTGAGAACAATTAATCAGTGGAACAGCCTGCCTCCAGAAGCAGTAAATGCTCCAACACTGGAAGTTTTTAAGAAGAGACTGGACAGCCACTTGTCCGAAATGGTATAGGGTTTCCTGCCCGAGCAGGGGGTTGGACTAGATGACCTCCAATGTCCCTTCCAACTTTACTACTGTCAGAATCAAATTATATTTCATCTTTAATTATCAAACATAGAAAACCCCAATTCTGCCTTCTCTGGATTCTGCCATAAGAGGGAGAGAAGGGGGAGAACAAAGGGGCTTTATGGCCCTCACTTCCTTCAATACACTTCAAAGAGCTGAATGCTGAATGTATGTTTATTGTAACCTCAAAGTGTTAGCACCCAAGAACATTACCATAACAAGGAAGGGTATTTGCCTTTCATGTAGTTATCTGAAGTCTCCATCCAGACGGAAGAAAGAAGAAAGGGGGTGGAATTGCGATACTTGAAACTATCACTGGAAGGGGGGTTGATTGTGTGGGACTATTGGGGAACCCCTTAAAACCTTGAATGGGAGAGCTTGAACCCCAAGTCCTGTCTAGCATGCCTGCAACCATTTTCTCTTAATAAAGGATTCCTGTTGGAAGAATTATTCCAAGAGTTCTGTCTTCTTAAGATGCAAAGTGGGGTGGGTCCTTACATTAGACAGGACTTGCAAAATTAATCCACCTGGAAGGAGACCCTTGCCGGGGGATTTTGCAAAAATTTACCATGTCAGACAATGGAGCAAGAGAGGGGGAAAACTCCCTGGAAAGAGAGCCGCTGACCCAGTTGGAACCTTGCCAGATGTTGGGATCCAAGAGGCCAGATTCCTCAGGAGAAGAAGTGGTGGAGACACAGGACCACAAGCCTCGCTGGTCGATGGGCGTTGGAAATAAAAGTGAGTGGGAAAGGAATCAAGAAAGGTGACCCTGAGACAGGGGACCAAGCAACCAGAATGGAAGCAGGAGATGGAGAAATCCCTGCACGCAAGTGAAGAGGGAGGAAGCTGGGCACCGTACTCAGACTGGATCCTAGAGAAAGCTATTGACCTGATGAAGAGAACTCTCAGCTCCCTAGGAGAGGAGAATACTGAGCCCTACGGCCGCCCCAGTTCCTGGAGCCACAAAGGGAGAGACACCGAGGGGGACGTGGAACCTGCAACCCCAGGGACATCTACTGATCCAGGAGCCCCCACCCCCTACCGGACCACAGATGGAAATCTGGACGGAAGACACTACTACCCACAACGGAGGCACCGATCCATTCCAAGACGTCCACCATTGGAGGTGAAATTCAAAGGGGAGCCAACACGCTTGGGGTTTTTCCTAACCCAAGTCCTCAGCTACATGGAGGAATATGGGCAGGACATTCCCAGCGACAAAGCCCGCATCTGGATCGTGCAATCTGCCCTGGATGGACCAGCTGCGGATTGGGTAGTGAACTTGCATGACTCCAATGCCCCAGAACTCAGTAACTTCAACCGTTTCATGTCCTCTTTGAGAAGACGATTTGAAGACCCCCAGGCAGATCGCAAAGCCTGTGAAAGAATAACAACGATGAGGCAAGGCAAATACCCAGTGGCTGAGTATACACAAGAATTCCGGGCCATTGCCAGCAAACTGAATTGGCCAGAAGACATCCTCCTTGGCCATTTCAAAGACGGACTAAACTATGATCTATATGATGCTTGCCTGCCCCGAGGGGACCCACATCGACTTGAGGAATGGTACGTCTTGGCAGAGGAAGCAGAGATCGACATATTGAAGAGGCACCGCCGAGGAAAACAATGGAGCCGCCCCCCGCCTGAGCTGACACACCAACCGGTGAAATCATCGGATACAGCCAAGAAGCAAATGGGGTGTTTCAAGTGCGGAAGAGAAGGGCATCGAGCTGTAGAATGCCGCTCAAAGGCCCCCCAGCACAACCCAGACAGATCCCCAATCAACAAACCCGGAAAGTATTCAGCTAAGCCAAAAGAAACGGCCATGAGAATGATGGAAATTGCAGAAACCCCCACCTCTGCTCACCAAGGGGAAAGAACTCCAGCCTACACCACAGGGCCGTGGATGCCTCAGATGACAGCTCGGAGGGCGAACCCCTGGTAAGTGGATGCATCACACCCATCTTCAAAACAGTGACTATATTAATCCCCCCCCATGCCCGAAGCTGTGAAGGTGAAAGCCTTAATAGACTCTGGCTGTACCTGCTGCCTCATTAGCCCAACACTAGTGGGGAATCTGGGCATCCCATCCAGGAGACTGGAACAACCAATCTCATTTGGCCAGCTAGATGGATCCATAGCAGGGGGGGTGCCAGCTACCCTAGCCACTCTGCCAATACACCTCTCCCTGGGCAACCATGAAGAGGACTTAACGTTTGTGGTGACCCCAGGTATGGAATGCCCAATGATTCTAGGGATGGAATGGTTGAAAAAATGGAACCCCTGGGTAAATTGGAGGATGACAGAAATCAAATTCCCGAAGGGGGACCCTATGGACTTAAAACCCCAAGGGAGGCTACCAGAATCAAGAATAGAAAAAGCATCCATAGGAGAGGAAAAAGGATTAACAGAAATACCAGAGGAATATAGGGACCTTGCTGAAGTCTTCAGTGAGGAGAGGGCGAATGAGCTTCCCCCCCACCGACCCACAGACTGTACCATTGAATTCAAGCCTGGGGCAAAACTCCCGAAACCCAGATTATACTCCATGAGCCCAAAGGAGAAGGAGGAAATGGAAAGATTTATTAAAAAAAACCTGGAGAGAGGTTTCATTGAACCAGCTAAGCCTAAAGTGGCTGCCCCGGTCCTTTTTAGAGAGAAGAAGGATGGCTCTTTACGTTTATGCGTGGATTATAGGGCCCTGAATACAATCAGTGAAAGCAACCTATACCCGCTGCCCCTCATGAAAGACATGCTGTCACACCTATCGAAAGGGAAATTTTTTTCTAAACTAGACCTAAGGGAAGCTTACTATCGCGTAAGAATTAAGGAAGGGGACGAATGGAAGACTGCATTTAACTGCCCCATGGGGTGCTATCAATTCAAAGTCTTGCCATTTGGACTACAAGGGGGCCCTGCAGTCTTTATGCAATTAATCAATGAGGTTCTAAGGGAGCACCTGTTTAAGGGGGTCCTTGTTTACTTGGACGACATTCTTATCTTTACTGAAACAAAAGAGGAACACGTCAACCTTGTCAGAGCGGTTTTAAAGAAGCTGTGAGCCGCCCACCTATATGCCAAACTCTCAAAATGCGAATTCCACCAGGAAAGGATAGACTACCTAGGCTATCGCATATCCCCACAGGGCATTGAAATGGACCCAGAGAAGGTCAAAGCAGTATTAGATTGGGCGCCACCCCGCACAAGAAAGCAACTACAAAGTTTCCTGGGTTTTGCAAACTTTTACCGTCAATTCATCCCCTCATTTGCCCAGATAGCCTTGCCCCTCACTAACTTACTAAAAACGAAGGGACCATCCTCAGTAAAACCTAGCCAGCCACTAACATGGACAATGGAGTGCCAAGCAGCGTTTGAGAGACTAAAGAGACTTTTTTCTGCCGAACCAGTACTAAGGCACCCAGACATGGACAAGCCCTTCATAATACAGGCAGATGCAAGTGATGTGGCAGTGGGGGCTGTGCTATTACAAGAAAATGATGATGCAGTATTGCAACCCTGTGCATATACATCCAAGAAACTCATGGAAACAGAACAGCGCTGGCCCGTATGGGAGAAGGAGGCTTATGGGATACGTTGGGCATTACTCACGTGGCGACAGTTCCTGGAAGGCAACAAAATCCCCTTCCAGGTGTGGACTGATCACAAAAATTTAGAAGCCCTGAAAACTTCCAGGAAACTCAATCCCAAACAAGCCCGCTGGTCCCAGCATTTTCACCAATTCCAATTTAAGCTCAAACATTTACCAGGAAGAAAGAACTTCCTGGCAGATGCACTATCTCGCATGCCCCAATATAACAGCGCACGAACCACAGACTCTAGACCAATAATGGCAGAGTCACAACTGGCAGCACCAGTAACCACAAGAACCCAAGCCAAAATAAAACCACAACTGGACAGCCAAACTGGAATTGAATTCAGAAAAAGTTTGGAAACAGATGAATGGTTCCAGAAAAACAAAAATGTGTGCACAATGAGAGACGGGTTGCCTTGGGTAGGGGAAAAGTTATATATACCAAAAACCCAAAGAATCACGTTCATGCAGCTTTGCCATGACACAAAATCAGCAGGACATTTTGGATTTGTAAAAACTTTACACTTAATTAAACGGCAATTTTGGTGGCCATCAATAAAAAAGGACATAGAAAGTTATGTTGCCAGCTGCCCAACCTGTGCATCGGCAAAGAGGTTGCAAGGGAAATCGCCAGGGCTATTACAACCAGTGGCAAGTCCCTCAGCCCCCTGGAGGGAAATAGCCATGGATTTTATAGTGGAATTGCCAGAAAGCAATGGGAATACTGTTATCTGGACAGTAACGGACTTGTTTTCCAAACAGGTGCACTTTATCCCTTGCCAAAAGATTCCCACTGCAAAGGCCTTAGCAAGACTTTTCATCCAGCACATTTACAGATTGCACGGGGCACCCCAACGCATCATCTTTGATAGGGGAGTGCAATTTACGTCTGCATTTTGGAAGGAATTTTTATCCCTCTTAGGGACCACTCAGGGACTGACATCTAGCCATCACCCTCAGACAGATGGACAAACAGAACGGTGCCATTCAGTACTTGAGCAATATTTGAGATGTTTTTTAAATTTCCAACAGAGTGATTGGACGGACTTACTTCCTTTTGCAGAAGTTGCCTACAATAATGCAGTCCACTCCAGCACAGGCTACACTCCTTTTCAAATAGCCAACGGTCAAAGTTTCTACCCCATGCCAGAATTAACCCCAAACGAACCAACGATCCCTTCGCTGAAAGAATGGATGGAAAAACTACAAAACACCTGGCCAATAGTTAGAAAAGCACTAGATGAAGCTAGGCAGGCATACAAAGCACAAGCCGATAAAAAAAGGGTTGAGCCTACACCATTCAGTATAGGAGAAATGGTGTACTTATCTACAAAATACCTAAAGTCCCTACAGCCCTGTAAAAAACTTGGACCAAAATATATAGGACCTTTTCCAATTAAAAGAATCATAAATCCAGTAACAGTAGAATTAGAATTACCCAAAAATCTCAGGCAAATACACCCAATTTTTCATTGCAGCTTGCTGAAAAGAGAGCATCAATCACCTCTACGGCCAAAAATCCCCCCCCACCACCTCCAATCATGGTGGAGGGCGAACAACACTTCGAAATAAAAGAGATCCTTGACTCTAGGAGATATCATGGAGCAACTCAGTACCTAGTTGCCTGGAAACACCTCCCTCCCTCACAAAACGAGTGGGTCCATAAACGTCATGTCAGAGCCCCGAAGCTATTGAAGAAGTTTCACACAGAGTATCCTAACAAGCCTGACTAAGTCTTATACCTGTTTTGTTTTCTTTCAGGTGAATCTCTCTTATTTTTAAGAGGGGCCGGATGTCAGAATCCAATTATATGTCATCTTTAATTATCAAACATAGAAAACCCCAATTCTGCCTTCTCTGGATTCTGCCATAAGAGGGAGAGAAGGGGGAGAACAAAGGGGCTTTATGGCCCTCACTTCCTTCAGTACACTTCAAAGAGCTGAATGCTGAATGTATGTTTATTGTAACCTCAAAGTGTTAGCATCCAAGAACATTACCATAACAAGGAAGGGTATTTGCCTTTCATGTAGTTATCTGAAGTCTCCATCCAGACGGAAGAAAGAAGAAAGGGGGTGGAATTGCGATACTTGAAACTATCACTGGAAGGGGGGTTGATTGGGTGGGACTATTGGGGAACCCCTTAAAACCTTGAATGGGAGAGCTTGAACCTCAAGTCCTGTCTAGCATGCCTGCAACCATTTTCTCTTAATAAAGGATTCCTGTTGGAAGAATTATTCCAAGAGTTCTGTCTTCTTAAGATGCAAAGTGGGGTGGGTCCTTACAACTACTATTATTATTATTAAGGTACGCCAAGAAACAACGGATGGAAAATATGCAGGGAGAGAAATTGGACAACCATTTGACTGAAATGCTATAGGATTTCCTGCCTGATTAAGGGGCTGGACTAGAAGACCTCCACTGTCCCTTCCAACTCTGTTATTCTATTCTATTCTATTCTATTCTGTTCTGTTCTGTTCTGTTCTGTTCTGTTCTGCTCTACCCGATGCCAAATATTGGCAATTATTCTTTCATGACTGAAGCTAGAATTGGATGTTGGACAAATCAAACTGCTGGCAGTCGGCAGAATTATATTGCAATACTCTATTCTATCCACTGCACCACCACAGCTCTTAATACAATAAAGAGGCTTTTTTATCCCCAGTGATATGCAAATTGAGGCACAGTTTGACCTTCAAGGGAAGAGGAGGAGAGAGTGAAAGGGAAAGGAAAGCTCTTTTCAGTTTTCATAAGACGGTAAAGTTACGTGAAAATCATGCTTATAATGTGTATGCAAGGAAAGCTGTGAGACCAATGCACTGAGAGGCCCTTTTATAGAAAGCGATAGAGTTTCCTTCCATTTACTCTTCTTGAACTGTATATAGGAGATTTTACTCCAGCCCCCTTCTTTCCAGGGGTCTAGTCTGAGGTTCCCTTGGTGGAGTCTGAAGGGCCTATGAGGAGGCCTAGACTGCCTCTCAATTAGCTTCCCCATCTTTTATATGAAATGGCTGAGAGAGGCACCTGACAATACATGGCATAAATCAAGGTTCCTATATTATTTAATACATGGGTAAATGGAACGGATGTTTCACCATCTCTGAAAACAAATTATATTAGCAAATGAAAAACTGGAAACCAGAACATAAATTTATAACTTAGTACCATTTGAAAATCACAGAGCTAAAGACTACCCAAAGAAATCTATAAGCAAATGCCCTGAGGGGCTCTTTTATCCCAAGCAATATGTAAATTGAGGCACAATTTCCTATTTAAAGTCATGGTTTCCCTTTTCAGGCAACACCCACCAACACAAAGTTTGTGCATCAACCAGAATCCTTTCCTATCAGTTACCCTCCATTCATTTGAGGGAGCAAAAATGATCCTATGGCTAAACCTGGTGTCCTTACTAGCACTCCTCAGAGGTATTTCTTTCCTCTGTGTTCAGCTTTTATTCCATTTTAGTTCTTGTGTACAGGAGAGCTCACTGAAACTCCTTTCCTTTTAGGTGTCCGATCTGAGGTCCTGTTGGTGGAGTCTGGAGGGGATGTGAGAAGCCCTGGAGGGTCCCTCCGTCTCTCCTGCCAAGCCTCTGGATATACCTTCAGCAGCTATGCTATGAGCTGGGTGAGACAGGCTCCAGGGAAAGGCCTGGAATGGGTGGCCTATATAGATACAGCCTCAACTCCCATTTACTACTCAGACAAAGTGAAGGGCCGCTTCATCATCTCCAGGGATGATGCCAAAAGCCAGATGTATCTGCAAATGAACAGCCTCAAAGCTGAAGACACGGCAGTCTATTACTGTGCAAGACGCACAGTGAGAGGAAGTGAATCTGAAGCAAAGCAAAAACTGCCTCTTTCACATAGCAGCTCTGAGAATTTCTTTGAAACCTTAGAATTCTAACAATTTGTCCATGCCTCCCTTGGTCATCTTACCCACCAGGGGGCGCTATCCTCACACTGATGTTGGCATGGGGGAGGCTATGGAAATTAAACCACTGGGTACAAGCAATATATCACTTCCAAGGCAGAATTTTTCCATCTGATATGCTTAGAAACTTCACCAAATTGGTCTCAAGGGAATGTCACTTCTCAAGAGACCACAATTTCCTCCGTAAAGCCATGTCTGATTTCAGAACAGAATGGGCCTTGCTAACTCTAGAAGTCAGAAATCTTTTCCAAGTAGAAAATGTCTTATTCATTCTTGGACTGAGTGCACAATATGATGTTATGATTTGATTACTTTGATTATTTCCTTCCAATTTGGTGGGAAGCTGAATTCTGTGCCTTACAAATTGTGCTTTACACCTTAGTTTGTATGCAGTTAATAGCAGCTTCTTCAAAACAAAACATTGTTAAAGAAACAAAGGTTCCTGAACTGAAATATACTATATTTTTAAGCTCTGTCTCTAACATCTCTGTTAAAAAATATCTTAGTCCATGCTTTGTCTGCTGCTTAAGACTACTTTCCTGAGACTCAACCCCAAACATTTTTCTCTACCTATAGAAAGCTTGTTGTATTTCTACATGCAAATTTAAAAAGAAAAGCTTTAGACTTGACTGTTCTTAACCTTTCACATCATTAAGAAAAATCATCTTTTTATGACACCTCAAAGAAAGTTATTTGAGATTTTGAGACAACTTTGACATTGGGACCAGTGTGTATAGCAATAGCAATAGCACTTGAACTTATATTCCACTTCATAGTGCTTTACTCTCTAAGTGGTTTACAGAATCAGCATATTGCCCTCAACAATCTGGGTGCTCATTTTACCAACCTCTTGGAAGGATGGACAACTGAGTTAACCTTGAACTGGTAATCTTCCATTCTAGCAGGAATTGATCTCATACTGCTGTCAGGGTGGAGGAGTGCACGGAAATCAAACCACTGTGTCCAAATAATTATATCTTATTTCCAAGGCAGAGTTCTTCCACCTGGTATGCTTTAAAATTCACCAAATATACCTCAGGAAAATATCACTTCTCAAGCGATCACCATAAGTTCCATAAAGCTATATATACCATTATAAGATTTTTGAAGAAGTTGATGGAAAAAATTCTTAGTGAATATTTATCACCTGTAACCTTGAATCAATTCTGAGAAGTGGTGAACTTTTTCAAAGCTTTGATTTAATTGCTCTAATTAAAGGATGTCTTCAGTTTTGTCAATACCGGAGAGTTATTGATAGATCACCCATGTGGGGAGCCAGCAATGAAAACTAGGAAATAAATGCACTGAGGAGTTCTTTTATCTCAACCAATATGTAAATCGAGCTACTATTTCTCCTTTAAAGGAGTCAGTTGGTTTTACTTTTAAGGCTACACCCACCAACACAAAGTTTGTGCATCCTCCAGAATCCTTTCCTATCCATTACCCTCCATTCATTTGAGGGAGCAAAAATGATCCTGTGGCTAAACCTGGTGTCCTTACTAGCAGTCCTCAGAGGTATTTCTGTCCTCTGTATTCAGCTTTTTCTGTTTTAGTTCTTGTATATTGTAGAACTCATTCAAACTCCTTTCATTTAGGTGTTCGATCTGAGATTCTATTGGTGGAGTCTGGAGGGGACCTGAGAAGACCTGGAGGGTCCCTCCGTCTCACCTGCCAAGCCTCTGGATTTGATTTCAGCAGCTACGAAATGAATTGGGTGAGACAGCCTCCAGGGAAAGGACTGGAATGGGTGGCCTATATAGATGCAGACTCATCTCCCATTTACTACTCAGACAAAGTGAAGGGGCGCTTCACCATATCCAGGGACAATGCCAAAAGCCAGCTATATCTGTAAATGAGCAGCCTCAAAGCTGAAGACACAGCAGTCTATTACTGTGCGAGAGACACAGTGAGAGGAAGTGAATCTGGAGCTTGGCAAAAACCTGCCATTCATCAGAGCAGCCCTGCAAGTCCATTCAGCCCCAGAAGGCTGCCTTTTTCAATGAGGGGAGGCTGAGGAAGCTGCCTAAGTGTCAGGAGGAAGATAGAGCTGATCTTGGTATCTGCAGTGTGGGAGCATTTTCCAATTAAAAGGGGAAAAAATGAGAAACCTCACCAAAGAAAATCAACTGAGTAATTAAACAGGGGGGTAAAAAAGCCTCGTTCTTTTTTGACATTCAGATCTTCCTCCTTCTGTCTTTGTGTGCGTGTATCTCATTGTCTGTGTCTACATATTCTCCCTCTCCCTCTCTCTCTCTCTTTCTATCTTTCTCTTGCTTTCCCTCCCTCTCTCTCTCCTTCCCTAAACACACACACACAAAATTGAA